>NC_084800.1:8067222-8378194 GCF_963169125.1 Humulus lupulus
CTTGCTTTGAAAGTCTCTACTTTCCTATTCGCTCCTCTTTTCTTCTTGAATATCCACTTGCAACCAATGGGTTCGATATTCTCAGGTGGATTTTCAAGAACCCAGACAGAATTGGAATACATCGATTCCATTTCTTGGTTCATGGCTTCTTGCCATTTTTCCGTGTCAGAATGATTCATTGCATTTTCCAATGTCAATGGATCGTCTTTGTTTGTGTCAAACACAAGCATTTGAACTTCGTGTTCATAGTACGTGGGTTACTTACTAACCCTCCCACTACAATGAAGTTCTCTACTATTCTGACTAGAACTAGCAGTTTCCTCTTGCCGTTTTTCATTGGTTATTGCTGGTGACTTTGCAACTTTATATGAGACGATCTCCTCCAGTACAACCTTACATTGAGGTTTGTGGTTATTAACATAGTCATATTCAAGAAAAGTTGCATTTGTCAATACAAATGTTTTATTTTCTTTTGGACTATAGAAAATTCCACCTCTAGTCTCTTTGGAATATCCCACAAACATACATACTTCAGAGTACGTTTCCAACTTCCCGGTCTTCCTATTAAGCACGTATGCACGACACCCCCAAATTCTAAAATAGTGTAAACTAAGTTTACAACCATTCCATAATTCTATGGATGTCTTTTGGATAGACTTAGATGGAACATCATTCAATGTGTATAGAACACATTGAATCGTATAGCCCCTGAATGACAGTGGTAATGATGAGAAACTCATCATTTGTCTAACCATATCTAATAACGTTCTATTCTGATTTTCTGAAACATCATTTTACTGTGTCGTTTCAGATGTAGTGAGTTGGAATTGAATGCCATACTCACGTTGATGGTTCTTGAATTCACAGTCCAAGTAATCTCTTCCTCGATCAGATCGAAGCGCTTTTTAGTGATTTACCTAATTGCTTTTTAGCCTTTGCTTGAAATTCTTTGAACTTTCCAAAAGTCTCAGATTTTCTTTGCATAAGTATAGGTAACCATATCTTGAATAATTGTTAATGAAAATGACGAAATATTCACAACCTCCTCTTGCTTGTACATTAAGTGGATTGCTAACATCCATGTGTACTAGCTGAAGTGGTTCTGTGGCTCTTGAACCTTTTAGCAAAGAAAGGTCTCTTGGTCATTTTGTTTTCTAGACAGGATTTACAAACAGGGAGAGATCCAATAAATGGTTCTCTTAAAGGACTATCCTTTACAAGCCTATTTATTCTGTCTAGACCAATATGGTCCAATCTCAAGTGTCACAGATATGTTTCACTATTGGAATCAGTTTAATAGATCTAGGATTAGTTGTTTTTGAATAATTCAAAATTATAAAAAAAAAATTGTCATTCATTTTGAGTATGTAAACTTTGTTTATCCCAAAGCATTTGCATAACAAGTAAATAGATAATTTCTTTAAAATAATAACTACTTTATTAATAAAAGAAATAAATGTTATGCAAAATAGAAATAAGTTTCCAAACATTAATAATCAAAATTATTAACAATAAACTAAATTTCTAGACTGTAGTTTTCTTTGTTTAAAGAAATCTAAAATTTCTAAAACAAAATAAAGAAATTTAAATTGTTCAACTAACAATAAAATTACTAAATAAAAACTACTGCTCTCCAACTTCTCCAGCTCCTTACTTGCTACCAAAATCCTCATCAGTCTCTTCCTCCTTTTCAAGGTTCTGATTCTGCAAAAGGAAAGACAAAAGAAAAATAGTTTAGTGGCATATATTTTTGAATCTACTATTCAAAAATTTGAATATGATATTCATTGTATTTGAATCTATTATTCAAAGTTGAAAAAAATATATGTGAATCTTATTCACCTTTTTCGTTTGATGTAAACGATGACACTCAGCATAGACTTCCTCTGTCATTGCTCGCCACATCTCATGTGCTGAGTCATAGTGTATATATTTTTCCTTTGTTTCGTCAGGCATGGTGGAAAGCATGCAATAACGTGCCATACGATCGGATTTCATCCAATCTGCATATTTTTCTTCTGCTTCATAGCTAGTAGCCAGAGGTGGTTCTGTTGGAGGTTTTTCACAGACAGTTGACATCATCTTCTTATAAGAAAAAATAGTCAACATGCCTCGAAACCAGTATTTCATATTTCCAGGTTCAAAAACCAAGGATTTGAGAAAGGCATCGGTGTGTGATTCACCAATAGACATTTTGCTGGTAATAAATAAGTACAAATAAATATTATTATTATATTTAGAAAAATAATAATAATATTTATTATGTCTATTGGTGTGTGATTCAACAATAGACATGTGATTCACGCAGGCCGCGGCCTGAAAAATTTTGGCAGCGGCCCAACTTCACTTTTCTACACAGCACGCAACGACCTACTTTTTTTGGGCAGCGGCCTGATTGGAACATGCAATCTGTAACGTCAATTCCAATTAAAGTGTCACAACCTACTTTTTCTGGGTCACGGCTTAGCTTCAATTTCTTCAATTCTCAAACTTAGAGAGCTTATACGTTGTCGCCATTGCAACACTTTAATCTCGAAAGCCTGGAATGCTCCTAAAAATTCAATTTAACCTCATCTCAGCGACTCTTTTTCAACCTATGATTCATAAACTACAATTGCCATCAAAATGTCAGATTTATCATCATAAAATGCAATGTAGAAAATATGCTGTAGACTCATGAAACTAAGTTAAAACTACTAAAAAATGCTATCATAACACCATACAAGCATGGAAAAACTTATCAAATTTTAATACAAAAATGACCTTATCAAATTTCCCCACACTTGAATTTTTCTAGTCCTTTAGCAAAACACTAAAATAACAAAAATAAAAATAAAAATAAAACATACTAATCTATACTCACTAGACAAAGGTCTAGTCAAAAGCTTGAATGTCTTTGAGAATCACACAAATATATAATGCTAGAATAAATTCAAATTCCATATTCATTAGAATTTCAACCCTAGAGTGAATCATTACTTAAATTCAATCTTTATAGCCTCATTCACAATCAATCTACCCACTTAGATGTATCAACATCAATCTCTGCATGTCAATTATTTATATATATGTATCCCTTGTATAGAAAATACTTCTCATGAAAGAACATTCACTCCATAGACATTAACCAATTATTCTCCACTAATATAAATACACATAACCAAGAATCAAAAGGTCTTTATAAGCTTGTAATGTAAGGCTAAGGTTAGAGGTAGATGAAAAAGTTACATTTAGGCTCAATTCACACCATAGCATACATTTTTTTTTTCTAACTTTAGATCTTCCCACAAACTTCACATACAAATCTAGAATAAACAATATTTTATCTTCTTCTTTTTACATTGATCTCACTATTTCCCCCAGACTTATTCTTTTGCAATATATATATTTTTGAAAATTTTCATTGCAAACTCTTTTATTTTTCTTTTTTCAAGTCACATTTCATAGGGAAATAGGAGATCATTTACATTCAGAGCACAACCCAAACAAAAGAACCACTACATAATTTCCCTCCCTTCTTTATATTATCCACCCACAAAATAACATTCACTTATGACTATGGTGCAATAGGTTACAAGAAAGGATTAAAATTTTCAAAGCTGCAAAAGTCTAGATTCTAGGTTCATTGAATAAAAGAATAGTCATTATGGCTCAAAAATTGAAAACTATGGAATAACAAATCAAGGGTAGGATAGAAAGGCTCAAACGATCCAAAGAAATTGCCTTAATCATCTCCCTAACTATGTGTACTCATGATTTCACCTTAAATAATTAATCAATGCTTTCTAGAGTGATAAGGACTTTAAATTTCCAACATGCAAAAATTGTTTCCAATACAAATAAGAAGTAAAATCAATTGTGTACATAAATTCCAAAATACAAGCTCAAGCTTAAGTAGCAATCACACATGGGTTAAGCACACAAATCATATAGAATTCATCATTTTCTAGCATCACATTCAGTACAATCCATAGTTCTCATCATCGACCACTACATTCAACAAGACTAACACAAGAAAACACACAAACAAATAAAAAAAAAACAGACTAAAAAAATGAAAACAGAAAAAATAAACCCACAACAGACAAAATGAAATTGTTCCCTTCCCCCACACTTAAACAGGACATTGTCCTCAATGAAAATAAAACGAAAGATAAGGAAAAGAAAACTCCCTCAAGAACGCTTTGCTTAACGTCGTTAGCTCGACTGAATGTTGCTCTCAAGATCTTTATGTTGGGTATTTCAATGAAGTCTCCTTCCCTTTGATCTTACCAGGAGAATCAAACACATTGAATTTGATAACTTCACCATCAAATTCCACTGTCAGCGTTCATGCTCTAACATCCATCTTTGTATTTGTTGTCATCAAAAATGGCCTCCCAAATAAAACTGGTGTCGAGTTAGGTATTGGTGTATCCCCCATTTCAAGTATATAGAAATCTACTAGAAAGACAAGTCCATCAACCTTTACCAGCACATCTTCAACTACCCCTAAAGGATAAGCTTTAGTGCGATCGGCCAACTGGACAATAACTCATGTCCCCTTTAGTGGCCCAAGATGTAAAGAAGCATATATATGATGAATATGACATGAAATTCATAGCATCATGAGGGACATAGGTTCTTCAATTTCTTCTTATTTGTGCACAGCTTCTTCAAAAATTTCCATAACGTGGCACTTGTTTAATAGCATCACGAGGGACATAGGTTGGCATAGTTGGTGTATGTGACTTTTTCTGCATTGATGGTTCATCATCGATGGAGTTGTCTGCCACTTGCTTTTGCACTGGAGTTGGAGATGAAGGTTATGTGGGTGGCTCATATTATATACCACTTTGCAGTGTTATCACACTTACATTCTCCTAGGGATTCCTCTCAGGTTGTGAATGTAATTTATTAGAAAGATGAGCTTCCAACCTTTTGTATGATGTTTCTAGTTGTCTCATAATTCTCCAAACTTTTTGATTGACGCTTGAGTAGTTTGCTGAAACTGAAGCATATTTGTAGCAATTGCATTTATTAAATATTTAGTAGAGAGTTTTGTACTCGGTGGTTGAGCAGCTTGTGGTGCTTGCGATGGTCTAGGTGCATAGTTCTATTGAGATTGTTGTTGAAGAGAAAAATCAGGTGGTCTCACAGGTGTAGACTGTGGAGCAGCTTGTTGGTGATTCCCATAACGAAGATTTGGATGATCACGCTAGCCAGGATTATAAGTTTGTGAAAAGGGTTCATAGTACATTTGGTGTAATTAACCTGGGAAATTACCTACAACATTAACACCCTCAGTCTCTCCCTCAAAAAGAGTAGGGAAAGTATCAGTAGCGTGCCCCACAATCTGACATATTCCACATAGCCACACCTGTTGTCCTAAAGCAAGTTGGTGTACCACTGCAGTTAATTGAGCCAATTGATGACCAAGCTGGTTCTCATTTGAATTGCTCACCTATTTAACTAACGTTGGTGGTGGATTAGGATCTTGGGAAATGCCAAACTGTTGTGAGTTGGCAACCATATTAGAAATCAAGCTCCTGGCTACAGCAGGAGTCTTATCAACTAGTGCACCCCCACTGGCTACATCAATCATACTCTATCCAGTGATTGTAATCCTTCGTAAAAATACTGGATTATGATTTGTTCACTTATTTGATGATGGGGGCAACTAGCACACAACTGCTTGAACCTCTCCCAATACTCATATAGTGACTCCCCCGAATATTGCCTTATACTGCAGATCTCTTTTCTGAAGCTTCCAACTTTAGATGCTGGAAAATATCGTTCCAAGAACATAATCTTCATACCATTTCAGGTCTCAACAGTATCGGGTGGAAGATAGTACAACCACTCATTAGCTGCATCCTTCAATGAGAAAGGAAAAGCTCGCAGCTTAATTTAATCTCCAGTGACTACAGTAGGTTTCATACTAGAATAGACAATATGAAACTCCTTCAAATGTTTATTCGGGTCCTTGATAACTCTACAAAATAGAGTTATTTTACCACTTTTTATGTGTTAATTGTTGCTTAGCTCTTGAGTTCTTAATTGATTTATTAAGTTTTTAAGTAATTTTACATTTATTAGTCTTATTGTAATTTTCTAGATTTTTATACATTTTTATAGATAATTTATTATAATATGTTGTAGTTTAAATTATGTGTAATTAATATAGTTTAGTTAGAAGTAAAATAAAAGTGCAATTTTGTTGATCTTTATTGATAAATTAAATTAAGTTTTAATTAAGTATTTTCAAATAATTAATATGATTTATTTATAATTGAAAATATTTGATTGTTATTTAATTTAATTTTTTATGGTGTAGGAATTATGTTGTATCTTTTTTGTGCTTGAAGTGGAATAAATGATAGAAAGTTCAAAAAGAAAGAAAGTGGCATTTCTGAAAAGCACAGGTCCAGACCCATTTCAAGACTTCCTTGTCTCCCAGCTGCCACCTCACGCCCAAATGAAGGCTGCTCAAATCTCCATTCAGCTAGCATCTCCAAGACCCCAGCCAGCTGAAGACTCCCCAGGCCGCCAGCTGTCCACGCAGAAACCACCTCAGCATCAGCACTCCACCGAAGCCACCTTCGGACCAGCAAGCCCCATCCCATGCTCAGCTTTCCTCTCCAACAAAGCAGCCCCAAGACCAATTCGGCCCAGCCTGAGATCAAGCCCACCGTGGGCCTGCGCCAACCATTTGGCCCAATTCAGCTATTCAACCAAGCTGCCACCACAGCCACCAAAAGACCTAAAAAGTCACATTTTTCTTCCCAATGTTTTTTTCTTTCACTCAAATATAAATTCACTCATCCCTATTTTTCTTACCTAAATAAACATTCCTAATTCATTTTTTACCCTAGCTTTTCACTAATCTTTTACCCAACCAAACATTTCATCTTTCCAATACTCTTACACTTACTCTATTTATCCTACCACTTCCCAACACAATTAAATTAATCAATTTATTTATTTTAATTTGATTAATTTAATCTTCATATTTTTCCTATAAATAGAGTCTTGTAAGACCATTTGGGGAGCTCTTCTTCATCTTTTCAACCTCTTCTACACTTCATATTTTTCTCTCTTCTTTTCACTATTTTCTCTACCATTTTCATCTTTTGAAGAGCATGTCAAGTATGTTATTTTGTAATTTTTATTTCAATCTAGTTACACTACTACAAAAAAGACTTTTTAGGACTCGCATTGCAAGTCCTAAAAAAATTTTTAGGACTCGCGTGGTGCGAGTCCTCTATTTGAGAGCCTTAAAAAACTGGAGTTTTTTAGGACTCACGTTGCGAGTCCTAAAAGAATGTTTTTTAGGACCCACATATGTTTTTTAGGACTCGCATTGCGAGTCCTTAAAATTTTTATTTTTTATTTTTAAAAAATTAATTTGCAGGTTTGGAATCCGGTGGCGGGGCTCCAGCGACGGTGGCGGCGCCACCATTAAAAGGTGGTGGTTCGGAAAACAAACTATTGGGTTTTAAAGCCCAAGAAGCAAGGAGTATGGTGGTGGTGGTGGTGGTGGTTTAGCTCGTGGTGGCTTGAGGTGGCCAGAACATGCTCGGAAAGTTTGGGAGAAACCCATGAACGACCGAACTTCAAGTGCTCCGTTGAGGGCCTTAGGTCGCGCGTGAGGTCACCATCTCCGGGGGTCAGGGGTTTCGGGGGACGGCGCTTCCATTGGACCGGCGCGTGGCGGTGGCCGGAGGTGGGACGGCGACGTTCGGCGGTGGCACTTTGGGAGAGAGGGAGAGAGAGAAAGAACTTTGGGAGAGAGAGAGAGAGGGAACCGAGGAGAGAGAGTGAAAATGTGGGCTGTGTGATTTTTTTGGTTTTTTTTAATATATAATAATAAAACTTTTGTTAAAAAAAAATTGGAGGGAATTCGAAATTTTTCAAAATTCAAAATTTTATGATACACATAAGTTTTTAGGACTCGCGAAGAATGTTTTTAGGACTCGCAATACGAGTCCTAAAAAACTCCAGTTTTTTAAAATTCAAAATTTTATGATACACATAAGTTTTTAGGACTCGCGAAGAATGTTTTTGCGAGTCCTAAAAAACTCTAGTTTTTTAAAATTCAAAATTTTATGATACACATAAGTTTTTAGGACTCGCATTGCGAGTCCTAAAATGTCCAGGAGGTGTTTGTTAAAAAAAAAACTCAAACTTTTAGGACACACATAGTTTTTAGGACTTGCTCCACGAGTCCTAAAACAAATTCTTTAAGGACTCGCAACGCGAGTCCTAAAAGGTCCAGGAGACTTTTTTAGGACTCGCATTTATGTAAGTGTCCTAAAAATGTGTCCTAAAAAGGTGTTTTTGTAGTAGTGTTATGAGCTTCTAATCTTTTTTCAAGATTATTAAGATGATGATGAAGCAAAATGTAACTAGATAGTATTTTTTATTGTATGTTGATTTCCCATTTGTGCAACATTGGTTATGGATTTTTCTATCAAAGATATGCATTTTTCATCTATTATTGATTGTTAAAGCATATTACACTTAGTTCTTCATTATGCAAAAATATGATATTCTTTGATTGAATGTTTTTCATTAAATTGTTCACATCTAATTCTTAGAGCATAAGTATCATATTTTGCCTAAACATAATCTCTTTGATTTTTTGTAGTTTCATTAGGTTGTATCACAACTAATGCTTAGAAATTATATCTTATATAAGTGAAGAAAAATCCTACATTGTTTAAAGTAACTTGTGCTTGAATAGAAAATGTATTTTGAAAAAAAGTATAGTGTGATTTATTTCAACTATATCTAAACTTGGGAATCAATATACTTATAAATACTATTGAACTTGCATTTTGTGGATTCTAATATCTTAATAATCTTATTTTACATATCTCATTTGAAAACCATTTTTCTATTTAATCTTAAATCTTTTTATTACTTGTCTTTTATTTTTCTAAAACAAAATCTCATCAAATATTTGGAACTAGGTTAGAATCTTCTTGCTTTGTTTGAAATAGTTTCTTTTGATGTTAGTCAATTCCCATGGGTTCGACCTCGTACTTACATGAACATTATATTCCGAAACGATTCGTGCACTTGCGAGTATAATTATTAAAACACCATCTTTTGGGCTCAACAGTCCTCACTGGGCAGCCCATGGAAAAAGGCATTAAGTGGATGAGGCCCGACTTCACCTGAAAGTTTACAACCAAAGGTGGATAACGGATGCATAGTAGTTGTTGGTCAAGATCTGGCACAGCCAACTCTTTGAACGTCCTATTATGAGCCATTGTCTTATAAGAATTAATTGAATCGTTTGAATCAGAGTCGTTGTCAGAAGGTAATGGCACTTTAACAGGATTGACTTGTTGAGCAAGACGTTGAAAGAGTGGAATATCGGTGATAGTCCTCGAAGAACGAGAAGCTGACGATGACCAAAGATATTGTTTAAGCCTTAATAACCTTTCTTAGGTATCGTCTTCACCAGACATATACACCTGAAATTTCCCGAGTGAAACTAATTAGTATTAGAAAAATAAATATGAATAATAAAATGAATAACAATAGTCCACGACAACCGCACCAAAAATTTGATGCATGTCGTATACCATAACAAATTTAACAATTATATTTCTTTCAATACTTCCAATTATTTTAGTATAATAGCAAGCACAGGTCGAATCTACGAGGACTATCGTTCACTTTATTATTCAATAATTAGCACTAAGACTTAAAAAGGGGATTTAGATTTCAAACTCAAAATTAAATAACATAAAAACTAGAAAGCAAATAAAGATTAATATTATGATATTAAGAAACAATTAAAGGTTAATCTCCACCCTCAACAATGACTCCCAATCACTAATAATAAATATTATTCCAATTTCTCAATTAAACTACTAACCCCGCAAATAACGCTAAAGCAGACAATTATCTCAATCTCCCTATTACAAGTAATCAAGGCGAAACGCTCAATAATTAACTCTTTTATCCAAGCAATAAATTTATGAAGCATACAATCTATTTAACTTAGTTAAAACATTAAATCCTATGGAGACAAGTTAATCTAGGCAATAAATTAATGAAGCATAAAATTTATTTAACCTAGGTTCTATTTTTCATCACAATCAACAATTCTTTCGACATTACTATTAATTGATATTTATCATATACACTTAGAATCCTAAACTATTAGTTGGCCACCTAACAAGAAATCACAAAATTCATAACATTCAATTGGAAAAATAGAAACAATTTAATATTGAGAGAAATTAAATAATAATACTCATTATCAACAATCAAGAATTCATGTCTTGGGTTTTTAATTTAACCCTTAACCTAAAATGAACCTACTCCATAATAGCAAAAATAATCACAAACATAATTATAATTAAAATTAAAGAGTTTAAGGGAAGAAAAGAAACTAGATTGATGAACAATAGTGTTGTAGTCTTCGCTCCGGCCCTTTATGAGTCTTTTTCTCTCAAAAAAACGTAATAAAACTTAATCTCAAATTAACCCTAAAAATATTTTATAGTCTTCTTTAAATTACATTTAAAATCTAATTAAAAATCTGAAAACAACGTCGCAGGCCACAGCCTAAATTTATGCGTGCTGCGGCCTAAAAAGGAACACAGGCAAAACTATTCACGCATGCCGCAACCTGAAAAATCTGGGCAGAGGCCCAACTTCACTTTTCTACACAGCAGGCAGCGGCCTACTTTTTTGGGGCTGCGGCGTAGCTTCAATTTCTTCAATTCTCGAACTTAGAGAGCTTGTACGCTGCCACCACGTCAATACTTTAATCCCGAAAGCCTGGAATGCTCCTAAAAATTCATTTTAACCACATCTCAGCGAATGTTTTTCGACCTATGAATCATAAACTAGAATTGCCATCAAAATGTCAGATTTATCATCATAAAATGCAATGTAGAAAATATGTTGTAGACTCACAAAACTAAGTTAAAACTACTAAAATATGCTATCATAACACCATCCAAGTATCAAATATTAATACAAAAATGACCTTATCAAAACATTAATGAGTAAAAACTTTGAGAAGACTGTGCCCAAGATAGCCATCCTAGTGAGATCTCATCTAAAAGGTAATAATCATATTTTGCATCTCTCTCAAAAATTATACATGGTATTATATATTATAGATCAATTTTTATGGACAAATGAGTAGCAAACCCATTATCACTAACTTTGACAATGATTGGTGGTCATTTCGTAATGAACATGTGTACTAACCTTGAATAAGTCAAAGCCTAATGCTCTCTAATTTTTTCCACCTTTCCTCCAAAATTGTGACTAAAATGATAATGTCACTATGTGGAAACTTTCTATCATTTTAGACTTTAATAAATCAATATATCCCAAAAGACATAGCTTAACTATCCTCAAAATCAGTAGCAACAACAATATGATATTAAGTACACGTGCATTATCCCATTAAATTCATATTCATTGTGTTTACAGACATCCACAATTAACACGATTATCACATCGAAATAGACAATGACCATCACACATCCATTGTCATATTCATCCAAAATTTGTCCACTTATGATCTAAGTCATATCTTGAGCCTCAATTATAAGGAAATCATAAAAAATTACTCACTAGTTCCACCGAAACTATCTCAAAGCATAAAACCAAAACACTAGTCTTCTGAACTCATCATTATTGTAAAATATAAGAATTTCACTTCAAATACCTCAGGAAATTCCTAAGCAATCTCATCCTCATAAAAGCAATCATAGTAGGATCGATCAACACATATATACCTCACTATTGCCAATTGACACCCATCTCAATACTCCCACTGATTAAGGAGTAACTTGGCATCCTTTAAAAAATCAACTATGGCATCAAGATTAATCAATTCTATGATCTAGTCCATTTTTCTAATGAGAGATCGATATGTCAAAAAACATATGAATTATTGTCTCGCCCGATAATGAAAATGGTAGAGATTTTAGGATTGCTTGAAGCTAAAGGAAATATCCAAGGGCAATAGCAATAAGCGTGTAAGAACAAAGATTATGCTATGTGCTCATTTCCTTAGCTCTCTCAATGATCTATCAGCAGAAACGATCATATCATGCTAGAGTCATTCTAACAAACCATATGACTCCTACACAGGTAAAGACGACCGCACCAAGTGTCAAGTATCACAACAAATTGCATCAATTTACTACCGGCAGGATAGAAAAATAGTGTGATTTCTTGACATCTTATGTGTTTCCTTAACCATCTAAGCATCCTATCAGCAATAAAATCATCGACAAGGTGACTAAATTGCATGCATGGAACTTAGTATTAATTGTGATTGATATGGGAGAAAAAAAGGCTAACTAAAAATCACAATTTTCAATAATTGACCTGTGAAAGCTTATGACAGGTAAGCATAATGCATTCAATGTATAGTTTTAATCTCATGACCATCAAATAAGGTCAATTGTGCATCTTAGAATTTCTAACATTACCAAAATGGAAACAAGAAATTGGTGATAATACTCATGATTAATGCGCCAATAATAATCAGTAATAATTTATTCCAAATTATCCATAGTATATGCCTAAAAGAATTTATAATAATAACAAAAATTCACAAAATTACAAGAGGCATATACAACAAAATTATGGAAAATAAATCGAGGTTGGCCTTTTATGAGATTAAATTAATTAACAAGATTCCAAAATTTGTAGAATTAGACTCACAACAGATGAATACATAAGAATACAAATTTGTCACAATTCTCACAATTTTATGATTGACAAAATTGACATGCTTAGGCTCACAATAGATAAGTACATAAGCATTTAATTAATTATTCAATAACATAATTATATTTTTACAAAATGCCAATTTCAAAAAATAAATTTCATGGCATGAATATAATTATGCTTATAATCAATGAATAATGCATGCTAAAATTGAGAGATGATAATTATTAAAAAATAATTCAATTTAATTATGTATCAATTAATCATTTAATTGACCAAACCCAAAAATATAATTACACAATTAAGTGAAAAAATAAAAGATAGTCAAAATGGTGAAAATTTGGTCGGAAAAGAACCCTGCACGCGCCCCCACGCGCCATAAATCTGACTCTTTTCTTTAATCTGTCACCCAGAAACGACATGCCATTTTACTGAAAACGACGAAGCTTCCTGCGCCAAACGACGCATCGTTTTATGATGAAATGGCAAAACGATGAGTCGTTTGGACTTGTCTCTCTCACCCGTTTAGTTCCCACGGGCCACGATCCGAGTCTTCTCGACCCGATTTGCAGTCTGCCCATTATTGGGCTTTTCCACCACCCATTTCACCGGTGATTATGGGGCTTTTCATCCCCGACCCATTCCCGATCTTTCCCAAGCTCCAAAACATCTAATAAATGCCTAGAAAACTCCCATCTCATATCGAAATATGCAAGCCATTTTTATGCTTTGAAAACTGGATTTCTCCCATCTTTGCTTGTAATAATGCAACAAAATAGTTTTACCAAATTTGTTTCAACAACCCAAGAACATTAAACTCGAAATATGTCCAAAAAATTCAATTTTTTTTTGCATATGGGTCTCTAACAAAACCGTGGGTATGGGAAAAAATTTGGAGAAAAATAGGAAAAATAAATTTAAATATATTTGAGCCTTAAAATCAGATGAGCTGGCTCTTGATACCATTTGTTGATAGTGATTGAACGTTAAACAATAATCAAGAATTGATTAACAACAATCTTTGCTCAACTGTGCATAATTATATCATCTTATATTTAAGGCATCAAATTAATTTTAAGAAAGACATTGTTACCTTGTAATAATAGTTATGAATCATCATGCTTCACATTGTGCTCATCACATTCCATCAATCTACATACACAAAAGAAAACAAAACAAGGGTATGATGAACACTACTCTCTCGCTCTCTAAACACACATGTATCATCACAACTTACAATGAAAGGGTATGTGCCTTTTTATGAGTCACAGACGTTTTAGAGCGTGTCTATGGGTCACGAGCGTATTAATATGTTATGTCCATCCCATTATGACCCGATAGTAATAGGGAATTTTGAGTTTTTATGCTTAATGAGGTGTCCTAAATCAAAAAAATGCTCGTACTTTTAATCATTTCAAAACAATGCCAAATCTTTTGACAATACCCAAAATACCCCTCCCATCATTTTTCCATCAACTTCCTCTTCTCTCTTCCCTCTCTCTCCCTCAACCCATTCATCTCAACTCTCTCTCTAGAAAAAAATTTATGGGTAAGGTAAAATATAAGAGAACTCAATATAATAGCAAATATTCCTTACTTAGGACACTAATATACTACATTTCGAACAGATCTGGGCAGGATTTTTTGGCTTTTTTTGCGATTTTTTTTTCAGATCTGAAACTTTGAAATCTGCAAAAAATCGATGTGGTTCGATGGTGCTCGATGCCAGCTCGATGGGGCCTTCAAAATCAAGATTTTCATGAAAAAATTGATGTTGCTCGATGGTGGTTCGATGGTGTTCGATGCGATTTTTGCAAGATATGTAATTTTTCACTTGGGTGTCTGTTTGGGGTGAATTTTTTTTTATTTTGGGTATTTTTTCAAGATCTACACGTTTGAGATGTGTATATACACATTTAGAAAATATAAATCTTGAAAAAAATGATAAATGCAAAACATACCTCATGTTCAAGATATGTTTTGGTATGTTTTCAAGTTCTAAACTTTGAAAATGTGTATGTGAATATCTAAAACGTGTAGATCTAAAAAAAATACCCAAAAAATTATCGTCCCAAATGGACACCTGAGTGAAAAATTATGTCTCTTACAAGAATTGCATCGAACCACCGTCGAGCAACGTCGATTTTTTCATGAAAATATTTATTTTGAAGGCCTCATCGAGGCAGCATCGAACACAATCGAGCAACCATCGAGTTGGGCATGATTTTTGAGTTATTTTTCATATCTAAAACTCTGAAATATGTAGAAAATTAACTTTGCTCGATTGTTGCTCGATGGTGCTTGATACCAGCTTGATGGGGCCTTCAAAATCAATATTTTCGTGAAAAAATCGGCGTTACTCAATGGTGGTTCGATGCAATTATTGTAAGAGACATAATTTTTCACTCGAGTGTCCATTTGGGATGATTTGTTTTTGTATTTTTTTGAGATCTACACGTTTTAGATGTTCACATACACATTTTCAAAGTTTAGAACTTGAAAAATACCAAAACATATCTTGAACATGAGGTTTGTTTTGCATTTGTCATTTTTTTTCAAGATTTACATTTCCCAAATATCTATATACACATCTCAAACGTGTAGATATTGAAAAAATACCCAAAATAAAAAAAATCACCCCAAACGGACACCCGAGTGAAAAATTACGTGTCTTGCAAGAATCGCATCGAACACCATCAAACCTCTATCGAGCAACATCGATTTTTTCATAAAAATCATGATTTTGAAGGCCCTATCGAGCTGGCATCGAGCACCATTGAACCACGTCGATTTTCCACTTTTAGGGGCGAGGCAGTCACCTCTGCTATTGGAATATTAGAAACGACCCATTAGTCGTCTCTAATGTATATCATTAGACGCATTTTATTAGGGACGACTTTTATGGTTATTAGGGGTGACATTGGTCACCCCTAAAACTGATTTTTGTTGTAAGGTGTGCAGAAGGCGACACATGGCAACAGTTGGAAGGCTCTTCAATTGGGTTGTGCTTCCTTTTGTCCTCCAAAAATGCTATTTCTTTATTTTGGGCCACAATTTTGCCAATTTCTTTATTTCATCAACTTTTTTGCTTTTTTTTTACTTTCTTCTTTTAGATCTGCCACAAATGCTATTTTTTTTTTTCAAACAAAGATCAAATTAAATTAAAATATATATATTCAACATAAATATATATCACATTAATTTCATGAACATATTTAATTAAATTTAATTTATTTTGATGTTTTAGGACAATAAATATATATTTTTGAGCATTTATCACTAACGATGAGATATTAACGGTGACATAGTAGTGGCTACACATCGCTGTCATATGTCATTTGCGACAACTTCCAGGATATTCAGCAGGAGCAGATGGGCCTTTAATTTTCCTGTATTGTCCATATATGGTTCAAATATTGTTCAAATAAATTAATGAGCCAATAAAAGAGCAACAACTAAAATAATATCCAAATAAATAGTAAATCGAAAGAGTCACTATTGATTCAGCCATTCAAAATCGGTGTGTATAACTATTCACAATTTTGAGAGAAAATATTAGAGTGGTCCCATAAAAAATACGTGAGTACATTCAAGAACATGAGCGTATCCACATCTAGTGTGTCTAAACACATTCAGATTCTTAATCCTTCCTTTCTCGTCAAATTAAGTGTCTAACATTGAAATAGTATTAATGGTATCCTTCCAAGGTTTATTCATACATACCACGACACCTATCTCTATTATCTGTTTGCAATTTGTTTCTTTGAACATTAATATCGTGTTCGTGTACGTACGTTAGTTGGTAGATATTGCAGTGGCAACCAGAGACATTTCATTTACACATGTGTTTTGCATTGAAATAAAGCCACATGAAATAGTTTGGTTTATAGCTTTTACTTTTAGATGGGTTCACTACTATTTATTTTACTCAATGGCGAACCTCGGGTAGACATTTTTTGAAGGAGAATACAATTAGTTATATTTTATTTTTCAATTAGTTAACATATAATTATAAAAAATTAATTTTCTTTTCTGGTTATTATATTTTATCAATTTTGATATTTACACTTTTTACTTTCTTTCATGATGAGTTAAATAATATAATGTTAAGAATAAAAATTTTCAAATTGTGCCTCCAATTTTTTTTGTCTATTAAAAATTTATTCCGAATTATGCACGTTATTGAATCGTGAGACTTTTGTTAATTTTCATCACATGTGGCAAACAGAAGACTTATTTGGGTTTTCTATGGGTATAACTAAAATAAAAATTCTTAAAAATTATTCTAAAAAAATTAATTTAAAAATGATAAAATCTAATTTCTTATTAAATAAATTTATTTCTTTTACCTTTTCTTTTCTTTACTAAATGAAATTAAATCAGCCAAATAAACCTTCTATTTACCACGTAGAATAATGTTTTCCCTAAAATCTAATGCAATGATGTGGCATGGATTCTCGACACGTGGTAACCAAAGAACGATATAAACTTTGAAGGAATTAGTCGATCCTTGACCAGAAAAACAGAGATTCATATAAAGCTTTATCCAACAACTAGTTAGGACTTAGTCAAAGCTTCATTCAGAAAATCATTGCTAGCTAGTCTGCTCGATGGATTGACCGACCAGTATTGGTCGTGTGCTACAGAAAAGACGCATAGATTTATTAGTTCAAATAGATATTTATCATTTGAAATGTATTATCCATTAATTATTTTATGGGAAATTTGCATATATACCGTAAGTTAATAAAAAAAATCTAAATATACAATAATTGAAATTAATTAGAAATATACAGTAATGGGATGATGCCAACTAATAAATGATTTATTGGTAAATACGGCACCCAATCTCATTCAATAACACATGTAATTTTTCATCATAATAAATTATTAATGTTTTTAGAAATTAATAATATAATTATTAATTATTAGTATTATAAAAACGAATCTAATAATTTGAATACTATTTATTTAATAATATTATAATATGGACAAATCTATCACTATAAATTTGTTTGTTGGTTTGACTTTTTTTTAACTTATACTCTTTTAACTAAATTAATTAGAACAAAAAAATATTCAAAAAATAACATGTTACTCATGAAAACCAATCCAAATAAATACAAGTTTTTATTGGATAAAAAAATAAATATAGATTTTAATACTTAAAATTTGGTCATCATTAATTTACTAATTTGAAGATTCACTATCACGGTAACATACTCTTTTCTTTTGTTTACATGTTTGTAACAATGATTTACAGAATTAATTTTATAATTAAAATATTCAATTTGTGTAACTATAATTTACAAAACTGTTAGATGTTAGAACAAGTAATATTAATATTATAACAAGTAGTAACAAAACTATTATAATTAATAATAAAATTGTTACATGCAATAACTAAAACTCATTAAAAAGTATAAATTTCAGTTTCAAGATTGTAACAAGTAGTAACAAAACTATTATAATAAGTAAATAATTTTTACAAATTTGTAAACAACAATTACAGATTAATTCATAACAAAAAAAATTTATTTTTGTAACAAAACTAATTCACAAATAAAATTATATCTTTCAACTAATATTTGCATAAATAATTTATATATTTACTTAACATAATTGTAATAAAAATTTACTAGTTTTATAATTTTAATAGTTATTTATCCTCCTAATATTATTCGTAACACAACGTTACTAATTTGTAACAACTTTTTATTATTTTAATAATTACTCATCTTTTAGTATTATTTAAAGAGATTAATTTTAATCCCCTATAAGTATATTTGTAAAAAATATCAATACGACGATCAAATAAAATATTCTTTCGTTCAACTATATTATATATACGTATATGTGCTTCATTCATTATATATGACCAGAATAATATACACATATAATAAGACATTATAATTATTAATTTTAATGTTTTAATTTTATCACTCACAAACAGATATATATATATATAATCATATAGATAATATTATATTGATATATATGATTAGCAGTACTATAGAGGCGCGTCGTATGCATATTTATATGGATATAGGTCTTCAAACACCTATATCAAACGTTAAAATGTATATATGACATATACCGTATATTTCAATTTTTTTTTAAATATAGGGTGATGAGTGTAATTTTCCCCAGGAAAGTTATAAAAATACATAAACATTAAAAAAAATATATGAAATATACGGTGGATTACAAAAATACGGATTTTTTTTTTATGAAAAACACAAATGGGCAAAAGTATAAATATGTAGTGGCATAACTGTAAATACGATTTAGTAAAATAGAACTTTTTTGCAAACATTTGTAAATATATGTTACAAATTTGTTTTGTAAACATCTGTTATATGTTCGTAAATAACATTTATAAAAACTAATTACAAAAAATCATTTTTTGTAAATATATTTACAGACTATCTTGTTGCAAATTTGTGAATATGTGTTACATGTTTGTAAACAATATTTAAATATATATGAAATTTATTTTATAAATAAAAATATATTTACAAATTTATGAAGATATGTTACATGTTTGTAACTCATAATTACTAATTTGTAACCATCAATACAAAATTGTGAAACCTAATTATATTTTTAAAACATAAAAATAGGAGTCTTTTTTAATTTATATATGGACAACAACACATGTTTTATTTGTCTAATAAAAAAGGTAAATAGTGTAAATATCTAAATCTCACATGAATAAAAATTAAAACAAAAAAAACACAAAAATTAAGCATTTTCAATTGAAGAGGAGAAGTTTTCCTCTTCAACTTAATATATATCAGAGTTAGAATGAGCTCTAATGACCACATCATTCATAAAAGAGGAACCCGACCCCAATCATTATGGGCAAACTCTTGAACACGTTGTCATCATAACCCAGTAAATAACAAGGCAATAGAGATTAATGAGTTTACTCATCAATCCACAAATATAAATGGGGAGAAATAGAGAGAGATGGTGAGACCACTACAAAAACTAGAGAGAGGAACAGTGAGAATGGGTGGCGGGAATGGGTAGAGAAAATTGGTTCACAATGGTAGTGAAAATAGGGAGAATGGAGAGAGTTGAAATCTTAAAAAATGTGAGAAAATAGAGGGGCAAGTCCAGGTCACAACAATGGAGGAGAGAAGTAAAGTTTTACTTTTCACTGTATAAATGATATAAATATCCGTAAATGTAATATTAGAAATTGTATTTTTAATATACACCGTATATATTGAATTTTTTGAAAGATTACCGTGAGTTGTGTAATTTTTCCTTATTTTATTATTATTATTATTTGTCATGCAAGCTATATATGGTCCACAGTCCATCTATGTAAATTCTTAAGCCTATAAATAAAAGACTTAGTGAATGATTATTTTCCAAACTGCCATTTGCATACTTTTATACACAGATTATTGTATCCGCTCAAGCTTACGAAACTCAGTTGATGTGGGTTTGTGATTTTCTACAATAATAAAATTATTTAAGTGGACGTTAGTCGTTACAAATATTTGGAGTTGAACCACTATAAAGTCTGGCGTCGTGTTCTACTTGAGTTCAGTTCTCAGTTTTTATTATCGTTTATTTGACTTAGTGTTGATAGGCAAATCTGTGGTCAACAGATGAAAACTAATAGAAATCTGATAACTCATTAGCGTGTATAGTTTGGGAATAATTTTTAAATAGCAGAAAAATTTAAGAGCACGATTTGAAAGTGATGATAGTTTAGGAAAAAAAAATTGATTTATTCTAAACTTTAAAAAAAATATATAATATTTGTTTTGTTAAATAAAGAGTGTGATGGGATGAATCACAGAAATGCAACTAATTGTATATATGCGAGTGAAATCACATTATATATAAAATCCAGATTATTAAATAAATGCATATTACAAAGTCATTAAATTATTATAAGGTTCCTAGTTTTAATTTGTTTAGGTTGTTAAATCACATTTTCAAATTCTAATTTATTCCATTTTCTAGGGAAAATCTATTATATTATTATTTTAATATGATAAATTTTTAAATGCAGGTACATTATTGATCATACAATTTTATTACACTTCTGTTTTGTGTCGATCAGCACCATAACCATTTTACATTTAATTAGCAAAAACAGAATTTTGCATTCGTCATATATATCAAAACAAAACATTCCTTTAACATAATCTGGGTCAAAATATGTAATAAGAAAAAAAATTCCTTCCGCATTTGTTTTTTTTTTTTCCCTTCTTCTTCTTCATCTTCTTTTTTTTTTACACGGTTTTTTTTCTTCTTTAATATATACCCACGTGGTTTAGAGTCTACCTAATTAGGGAATAGAAATATGAATATTTTTTCATATACTGGGTATGAATTTTTTTAAAGTAAGAAATTGTACTCCAAAATTTTTAACTGATTTTGGATTCAAGTGAAACACACACATATATATATATATAGTGGTTTTCAGATACCACTACAAAAAATTTTAGTTTTAGTCACAATAACTTTTGTGACTAAAAACAAAAAATTTATGACTAAAAAAAAATTATCTTACTTATGTCATCACTAAAAAGTCCGTGGTTAAAAGTATTAGTCACAAAAATCACAATTTGTTGTCACTAAATGTATTTTTAGTCACATAAAGTTTTATCACTAAAAATAATAGGTTGTGACTAAAACTACATTAGTGACAACTTGTGATTAAGTATAACTTTTTAGTCACAAGTAATTTTTTTTTATTACTAAAAGTGACATTTAGTCACACAAAATATATGTTGTGACTAAAAAGTTGTCACTAAAAGTTACATTTTTTTGTAGTGTACCAAATACTATAAAACACTTCAAAATTATTATTATTTTTAAAAAAAAAACTTAAACTAATAATTTTTTAATTAATGACTTATTTTATTTTTGAAGCTTATAATACTATAAAATGATAAATAATATATGTTTATTTAAAAAAAATTGATAAGTAAAGCATTTCTATAATAATTTAATATAACAAATGAAATAATATTAAAAATAAAATAAGAGTATTTTTGTATTTTTAAAAATTATACCTGATTCTAGTATTTAATAACTATATATGTTAAAAAAAAAATTAGGAGTAAAATTGCTTATAAATTATAATTTGGTAATTTTTTAAAATGTCATTTGCAATTTATAATTATATTTTTTATTATTTTGATAAAATATATTATTATATTAATTTTATTAAAATATGAAAATTTGACTAATATAATCATATAAGCACATTCAATCACAGTTTGTTATCGTGGATCATTGATAAGATTTGTTATCTTTTTTTTTTTTTGGTAAATCAGTAAGATTATATTGCACCACAAACAAATACAAAACAGAGAACAATCTAACAACAATTAATTACAATCTCTCAGAAGAGATTCCACCCAATTCTGATCTACCCTATTGAACTTACTGAAATTTATATTAAAAAGCCTCTCACACACACTATGAATAATATTCCTAACAATTACATCAATTGGAATACTAATCTGGTTCCACAAAACAGAATTTCTACTGTGCCAAATATGGTAAACCAAAGCTGAAATTATGCTGATAAAAATCTTCCTTCTGCCTTGAGAAATTTTTTTTTTCCCAATCCACTTCAGCAGGTACTTGAGATTATTCCCCTGATAAGCTATATTACACCACTGCAGAATCTCAACCAGAATTTTAGAACTAACACAACAAGAGAAAAACAGGTGCGAGTGGCACTCTACAGCATTCCCACACAGCAAACAAGCAAGACTCTGAAGAGGTTTATATCTCTGAATTCTATCAAGAGTCGGTAATCTGTCAAGGAGAGCTAGCCAAATAATAACTCTATGTTTGGGATAAGAAAATCTGTCCCAAATCATAGCAAACTGCCACCTGCCAGCAACTGTATTCAATTTAGACACTAAAGACGCTATAGTAAAATTGAACCTGTGAAACTCTTGGTGAGAAAACACAGATTTGAGTTTATCTTTCACTTGTACTATCCGTTTCCAATACCAGCTAGCATCTATCGGCGCTACATGATTCCACCAATCTCCTTGTTTAATGTAGATTGTGTTCACCCATTTAACCCATAAGTTGTCCTTCTTAGAGGAAATATCCCAAACATGGGATGTGACAGGGGCTGAGCTGACTAAAGCTATTCTCTCTTTTTTGAATTCTGGTCGTCTGCTGAAACAGATTAATGTCTCCACTGTTACTTTGGTTCCAAAATTGGTCTGTCCGAATTCAGTGAGTGATTATAGACCAATTGCTTGCTGCAATGTGGTCTATAAAATTGCTTCTAAAATGATTTGTAAGAGATTAAGAGAAGTGCTCCCTAATATCATATCTGAAAATCAAAGTGGGTTTATTAAAGGAAGGCGTATTGCTCATAATATTATGATTTGTCAAGACATGGTTAGGGGTTATGACAGGAAGAGTGCTAAGTCAGCTTGTTTGTTCAAGATAGATCTTCAAAAAGCGTATGATACTCTTGATTGGGATTTTCTAAAAGAAATGCTTGAAGCCTTAAAGTTTCCAAAAAAATTTACCAATCTTATTATGGAGTGTGTTACTACTACTCGGTTTTCTTTCTCCATTAATGGTGCTCATCATGGTTTTCTTCAAGCTAAAAGAGGTTTACGTCAAGGTGATCCAATCTCGCCTCTTCTTTTTGTGATTGGTATGGAGTATTTGACTAGAATCTTAAGCAAGGTGGCTAAGGAGGCTGAGTTTAAATTTCATCCTCGATGCCAAAGTTTAAAGCTCACTCATCTTTGTTTTGCGGATGATCTTCTTTTATTCTGTAAAGGAGATTACATTTCTGCCCATTTATTGTTGAAAGGTTTTAAATTGTTTTCTAATTCCTCTGGTCTTAAAGCGAATATCAGTAAATCCGCGGTCTATGGGGTAGGTATGAATTCGAATACTATAGATAGACTTGTGGCTTTATCTGGTTTTCAGAAATGTAGCTTGCCTTTTCAGTATCTAGGCATGAAGATTTGTGCTAAAAGGATCTCTAAAGCTGACTGTGTGAGTTTGGTGGATAAGATGGTTAGTAGGATTAGAATTTGGAGAAGTAGGAATTTGTCTTATGCTGGTAGAATTGTGTTAATAAATTCAGTTCTTCTTTCTATAAACTCCTACTGGTCTCAATTAGTGATTCTTCCTCGTTCAGTTTTGCAAAGAATTATACAAGTTTGTAGAGCTTATTTGTGGAAAGGGGTTGATTGGAGTTGTAATCCGGGCCATGTTTCTTGGTCTGTTATCTGCCGGTCTAAATCAGAGGGAGGATTGGGGTTTAGAGATATTGCCTTATGGAATTTTTGTGCCATGGGTAAGATTTGTTATCTTGGATCATTGATAAGATTTCAGTGCACAACTAAACACGAGTTTCCCTTGAACTTCTTCAACTTTCTTCAAATTAACAAACAGCCCCTTAGAGAAAAGCAATGTATCCTCGTGCATGAATCACTTATAAAAACGTGGAGCCTGACTTAACTATCTTGCACCAAAACCCATTTAGAACGTACTAGCTATGGCTTCTCTCTCCCTTGCTCACCCGTTGGTGATCACCAGTAATCCTTCTGCTCCAACTAGTCGAATCCCATTTCCCACTAAACGCAGTCAAGTTGTCTTGGTACGTAGACTTGCATGCAAAGCCAGTGCCACTCCATCCGAGGGTAGTGCTGGCACTACTGATCATGATAACCAAAAAAACCCTAGAAAACTTGACAGGAGAGACATGCTGATAGGCCTCGGAGGACTCTACGGCGTTGCTGGCCTGGCCTCAGACCCGTTCGCTAGCGCAACCCCAGTGGCGGCACCGGACCTATCGACATGCCACGTGCTAAAGGATGGACCTGAACAACCACCCCTGAATCCGTCGGATGTAAAATGTTGCCCACCATACAGCACCGATCCTCCTATTGACTTCAAACCAGCTCGATCATTTACTAAATTACGAATTCGGCCCGCAGCTCAATTTCTCGACCCTGATGGCATTGCCAAGTACAAGAAAGCCGTAGAGCTAATGAGAGCTC
Source organism: Humulus lupulus (assembly GCF_963169125.1). Taxonomy (NCBI): domain Eukaryota; kingdom Viridiplantae; phylum Streptophyta; class Magnoliopsida; order Rosales; family Cannabaceae; genus Humulus; species Humulus lupulus. Next base: position 8,091,948 of record NC_084800.1, read on the forward strand.
TTCCTGAGGATGACCCGAGAAGCTTCGTTCAACAAGCCAAAGTACATTGTGCCTACTGCAACGGCGTGTATGACCAAGTTGGGTCTCCGAGCCAGTACCTTCAAGTCCACAACTCATGGCTCTTCTTTCCTTTCCACCGTTGGTACTTGTACTTTTACGAGAAGATCTTGGGAAATCTCATCAACGATCCCACTTTCGCCTTACCATTTTGGAACTGGGACAGCCCATCTGGCTACCAGATGCCGTCCATATACGTCGATCCTACCTCGTCGCTTTACGACCAGTACCGCAACCAAACTCACTTGCCGCCAACCATAGTCGATCTTGACTTCACAGCAAACGAACTTACAACCCCCGCGCCTGCCGTGACTGATGCGGAACAGACAGCAACAAATCTCAAAATCATGTACCGCCAGATGGTCTCCTGTGCCAAAAATGCAACGCTCTTTTTTGGCAAACCTTATAGGACTGGTTGCCCCCCAAACCCGGGAGCAGGTTGCATCGAGAACATTCCCCACACACCGATCCATATATGGACTGGCGACACGAGAACGGATAATGGGGAGGACATGGGACACTTCTACTCTGCTGGGCGAGATCCCTTGTTTTACAGCCACCATGCTAACGTTGACCGAATGTGGAACATCTGGAAAACTCTTCCGGGCGCCAAAAGAGTGGATATAAGCGACCCAGATTATCTCAACTCCACGTTCGTGTTCTATGATGAGAATGCTCAGTTGGTTCGTGTTAGGGTTGGCGACTCACTCGACAGTAGAAAATTAGGGTACGTTTACGAAGATGTTGATCTTCCCTGGCTAAAGTGCAAGCCTAGGCCAGTTAAGTCAAAGATCGTCAAAATTTTGAAGAAACTCGGAGTGGCTCGTGCCGCCGACACTAATATAACGCCGCTCAGTCAGTTCCCGATAACGTTGGATAAGACGATAACGACCGTGGTGGCGAGGCCAAAGAAGTCGAGAAGCAAGCTTGAGAAGGAAGACGAAGAAAAGGTTTTGGTGATTCAAGGGATTGACTATGCCAATGATGTGCCGGTGAAGTTCGACGTCTACATTAACGACGAGGACGACGATGCCATTACTGGGCCTGACAAGTCAGAGTTTGCAGGAAGCTTCGCTACCGTGCCACATTCGACTACCTCTGTTACAAACATCAAGACGGAGCTGAATTTGGGAATATCGGATCTTTTGGAGGATATCGATGCTGATGACGATGACAAGGTGAAAGTGACTATAGTTCCGAAGAGTGGTAAGGGGAAAGTTAAGATTGATGGCATCAAGATTGATTTTATCTCTTGAATCCATATTAATGTTGAACTCAATTATATATATGTGTTGGTGCGTGGTGTGTAACGTTTCTGTGCTCATGTTTTCCTTTTATGTATTTAGCTCTATAGATCGAGCTAATAAATAAGCTTGCTAAATGTGATATTATGGTTCAGTTTGTATGTTCTATGGATTTTTAAATAATTCAAGTCCAGGCACCTGTTTGTCCGAATTTATTCTAGGCAAAATACAGGACGATGCACCATCTTAATTATAAAATGTACTAAAGCGAGACGGAAAAAGCGAGTACGGCCTTATTTAAAAATATATATATATACATGTTGAAAGTTGGTTAAAATTCCAAGAGGCTTCAAAGCTGGACACATCAGAGCCACATCAGTCAAGTGACAGTTAATATCGTTTAAGCTCTTAGCTCCCTTCAATCAAAACATGTATATAAAGGATTCCTAACCATTCTAGAGAGATACAATCAAAAACACTCTATCTCTCTCTCTCTGTAAGTTCTTGGAGCATTCTTTCAGCTCAAGAACAGATTGTAAACATTGGTGTTTTACACCATACAAGTGTATCTAAAGACTTTGTAATCAGATTGAAAGAGCAATAAAGATCCAAGCCTTTAATGGCTGATTTCCCCAAGGAGTAGACCATGAACTAACCAAGTTCATTGGATCGAACCTTGTAAAAGATATGTGTTCATCTTGTCAATTTTAAATTGTTTTATTACTGTATTGTCCAGTTTTTCTTTTGCTTCTGTTTTTGGTTTGATCTATTCTATTTTGTTGTGTAGCATAATCAATTCACAACAAGTGGTATCAGAGATCCAGGTTCTCGGGAAATCAAGAACTGCATTCAAGCCATCAAGACTCATCAAGAATGGGTTCTGCAAAGTTTGAAGTTGACAAATTCACTGGGGAAAATGATTTCAGTCTGTGGAGGATTAAAATGAAGGCCTTACTTGTGCATCAAGGTCTGTCTGAAGCCATTGATGCAGAGAAACTCAAAGAACTCACTGATGACAAGAAGAAAATCCAGGAAATTGAAACCAAGGCTCACAGTGCCATCTTATGGAGCCTTGGAGATGAAGTGCTTCGAGAAGTTGCACATGAAGAGACTGCTAGCTCACTATGGAAGAAACTGGGATTGATTTACCTCAAGAAAAATCTTGCAAACAAGTTGTACTTGAAGAAAAGATTGTATACTCTCATAATGGAGGAAGGAAAAGAACTCAGAAAGCACCTGGATGAATTCAATAAAATCATCTTGGAATTAAAGAACATTGGTGTAGTCATTGAGGAAGAAGATCAAGGGATCGTGCTACTCAGTTCCTTACCAAAATCATATGAGCATTTTGTTGATACAATGCTCTATGGAAAAGAAACCTTGACTATGGCTGAAGTCAAGGCTGCTCTAAATTCAAAAGAAACTCAGAAGAAATCTGATGAGAGAGGTGATTCAAATGGTGATGTATTGTTCTCCAGCAGAGGCAGATCAGAGAAGAGAGATTCTAGGAATTACAGGAACTCAAACAGCAATCATGGAAATCAGGGAAGTCAGAACTATGGTGGAAATCAAAGCCATGGTGGAAACAGATCAAAGTCAAGGTCCAAAACTGGTAAATTCTGCAACTATTGCAAAAGAGACAATCACAACAAGGATGAGTGTTATTTCCTGAAGAACAAACAGAACAGAGATAAGAATAAAGAAAAGAATGACAAAGGGAACAAAGGAGAAGCCAGCATTGTTTCAGATGGTTATGAATCAGCTGATGTTTTGATTGCCTCATGTGGTGAAACCAGTAAAGAATGGATTTTGGACTCAGGATGTACATTCCACATGTGTCCTGACAAGAATATGTTTAGCAAGATTGAAGAGAAAACACTTGGGATAGTATTACTTGGTGACAACAAGGCCTGTACTATCTAGGGTATTGGTTCTGTAAACGTCAGAATGCATGACAACATTCAGAGGACACTTACAAATGTCAGGTACATTCCAGAACTTAAAAGAAATTTTCTTTCTCTTGGTACTCTAACAACTAATGGCTGTACTGTTAAGATGGATGATAGTGGTTTAAAAGTCATGAAAGGATCATTAGTTGTTATGAAAGGTGATTACAGAAATGGTCTGTACTACTTGCTTGGAGAAACTGTTACAGGTTGTGCTTCTTCAGTAACAAATGCTGCAGCATCGGGTCTTAGCAGCATCAACATCTCAGATCAGACTAGACTATGGCATCAAAGGTTTGGTCATGTCAGTGAAATAGGGATGACAGAACTGGAAAAACAAGGAATTCTGAAAGGGAAATTAAATGGTCAACTTGGTTTCTGTGAGCAGTGTGTTTATGGCAAAAGTTGCAAGATCAAGTTCAACACAGGTATGCATACATCCAGTGAACCTCTAGCATACATCCACTCAGATCTCTGGGGTCCCTCTAGAATCAAGACACTTGGAGGAGCTAGTTACTTTATGAGCATCATAGATGACTACTCAAGAAAAGTGTGGGTATTTTTGCTCAAAAGTAAGGATGAGGCACTCAAGACTTTCATCAATTGGAGAAAGGTGACTGAGAACCAAATTGGAAAGAAGATAAAGAAGTTAAGGACTGATAATGGTCTTGAATACTGTTATAAGGAATTTGGAGACTATTGCACAAAGGAAGGCATTGCTAGGCACAAAACAGTTATGAAGAACCCTCAACAGAATGGCCTAGCAGAAAGAATGAACAGAACTCTTTTGGAAAGAGTAAGGTGCATGCTGAATGGATCTGGTCTTGAGAAATCATTTTGGGGTGAAGTTGTTACTACAGCCTGCTATTTAATCAACAGGTGTCCATCGGCAGCCATTGGATTCCTGACACCTCAAGAAAGGTGGACCGGAACATCACCTAACTGTGATCACCTGAAGGTTTTTGGGTGCAGTGCCTATGCACACATCAAACAAGACAAATTGTAACCAAGGGCTCTCAAAAATATCTTCCTTGGTTACCCTAATGGTGTAAAGGGATACAAACTATGGTGTTTAGAACCCGGATACAAAAGATGCATAATCAGCAGAGATATTATCTTCAATGAAGAAGAAATGCCTATGAAAGTCAACTCAACTATAGGCATTACACAGAAAGACAATCTAGAAAGTATGCAACTTGAGGTGGAGAAGGACTCACCAGATGAAACAGAAGCTAGCACATCAGACCACAGATCCAGACACAGAGAAGAGGCATCTCAAGGTGGACTCAGAAACTACCAATTGGCCAGAGACAAAGAAAGAATGGAGATTCACCCACCTGAGAGATTTGGCTATGTTGACCTAGCTGACTACACTGCATTTGCCTTAGCTACACCCACAGATATTGACAATTCTGAGCCTGCAACTTATCAAGAAGCTGTAAACAGCAAAGATGGAAAGAAATGGCTTAGACCCATTGATGATGAAATGGATTCACTAAAAAGGAACAGAACATGGATTATGGTAAAACTTCCTCCTGGACAGAGAGTAATAGGATGCAAATGGATTTTCAGACACAAAGAAGGGATTCCAAGTATTGAACCAACTAGATTCAAGGCTAGATTGGTTGCAAAAGGATTCACACAGAAAGAGGGTATAGATTACAATGACATCTTCTCACCAGTTGTCAAACAAGCCTCAATTAGAGCTATAATGGCAAAAGCTGCTCATGAAGACCTAGAAATTGAACAAATGGATGTTAGGACTGCTTTCCTACATAGGGTACTAGAAGAAGAAATATACATGAGACAACCTGAAGGTTTTGAGGGCAAGGATCCAAATGAGGTATGTCTCCTAAAGAAATCTTTGTATGGATAGAAGCAAGCTCCTAGACAGTGGAATATGAGGTTTGATGAGCTCATGTCTAGGATTGGATACACCAAGAGCAGCTATGACCCATGTGTGTACTCAAATGGGAACCTATATTTGCTTCTATATGTTGACGACATCTTACTGGTTGGTAAGAGTAGATCAGACATTGAAGGTCTGAAGGATCAGTTGAAAAGGGAATTTGAAATGAAAGATCTTGGCCAAGCCACGAAGATACTGGGAATAGAAATTAAAAGAGAGAGACCAGGAAGGATAATACTATCTCAGAAAAGTTATCTCAGCAAGGTCCTAGACAAGTTCAAGATGAAAGATGCCAAACCAGTCTCAACTCCTTTAGCACCTCATTTTAAACTATCCAAGAAAGACTCTCCCATCACAGAAGGAGAAAGGACAAGCATGGACAAGGTTCCCTATGCCAGCTGTGTGGGAAGTCTAATGTATGCAATGGTTTGCACTAGACCCGATTTAGCTCATGCAATGAGCATTGTGAGCAGATATATATCTGATCCAGGTGGACAGCATTGGGAAGCTTTAAAATGGGTGCTTAGATATGTCAAAGGTTCACTTGAAACTGGTTTGATATACAGCTCAGAGAAAGTTCAGGAAGAAGAAGTTGCTGGGTATGTTGATTCAGACTATGCAGGGTGTTTGGACACTAGAAGATCGAGTACTGGATATGTATTCACTATTTTAGGTGGCTGCATTAGCTGGAAAGCCACACTTCAGAAAGTGGTAGCATTATCCTCAACAGAATTTGAGTACATGGCTGCTACAGAAGCCATTAAGGAGGCAATGTGGCTAAAAGGTCTGACTAAAGAACTGGGATTAAATTCAGACAGCATTACAGTACATTGTGACAACCAAAGTGCCTTACATTTGGTTAAAAACCCTATGCTTCATGAAAGATCTAAGCATATTGACATCAAGCTTCATTTTATCAGAGATATTGTCAATGGAAAAGAAGTTCAAATGAAGAAAATCAACACCAAAGACAACCCTGCTAATATGTTCACCAAAGTGGTGACTGTGTAATGACCCACTAATCTAGACTAATTGGACCATTATCGAAACTATACATAAAACTTACATTTTTACGAAAATACCATAATTTATTGAGTAACTTGAAAATAAGAGTTATTTACAAATAAACAGAATACTAAGAAGGATTTTGGGATCCCATTGTCTTTAAAACAAAACAAGATTTAAAATAAAAGACAATACATAATAATGCGGAAAATACACATAAAAACCATAAAAACATAAAAGGAGACTATATCCTCGAATCGAATAACGCTCGGCCCCTTGACTCCATTCATCATCGATACACATTCTCCAAGCGCCACGAATCTTTCCGCCTCTAAACTTATTTTCCTGCACATAAACAGAAAGGAGTGAGCCTAATGCCCAGTAAGGAAAATCTAACACAAAGTCACATACATAATTTCATAAGAAAACATAAAGACTTAACATAATACATATAACATACACTTATTATAATGGCCATTATTACTTGGGGTCCCATAGACTAAACAAGCATATGCCCATGGGATTAGTGGGGTCCTACTAGCTAAGTAGGTCATATGCCCATAACCCATTTGGGGTCTTGTTAGTCATATGGGTCATATGCCCAAGCCTACAAACATACACATATATCATAACACTTTTAATAACATAAAACATATAGATAACATAATCACATAACATGTTGATTCTAGCCTATTTCCTTACCAAAGTTACCGAGATTATGGACTGAGTTGGGATTGTTGGAACACTCCTAAAACCATAAGAAAGAGTAAGTCTAAAGAAAGGAGATGAAATGAAAGAGATGGAAAGACTAAACCATAGAAAACATACTTACCGACTTATATGCTTAAAAGCTTGGATTCCCTAACCAAAATAAGAATAAGGTTAGGGGACTGAGTAGAAGGTTTTGAGAAAGGAAATAACATAAAAATACAGAAAAGAACTAAAGTTTTGGGTTTACCTCAAAGATTGCAAGATCAGTCTAACATCCACCGAAATACTATAGCACTCACTTACTTCCCAAAGTGTTTGATAAGCTTATGATGTTTAAGCTTATAGTTTTTCCCCAAACCAAGTGTTTACACTCTCACACTCACTTAACACTAGCAGCCTCTGAACTTAGAGAAAATGGTGAATAATGGCTGGGTACTAGGTCCTATTTATAGAGTTTGGGAATGAAAATATCTTGATTTTACTTGAATAAAAATAATGGCTTTTTAAGTGAAAATCATTTGAATAATCGTTCAGCAGAGGCTGAAGACTCGTTCAGAAGATGCTGGACTGTTGAAGGAGTTTGAATGGCTGAAGGGAAAAGAATTCAAAAGTATTTGAATTCATGCTGGTGGAGGCGATATATCGCCCCCTATAGGCGATATATCGCCTGGACCTTTGTTCCCGAGGCGACCGTGCATCGATTCGTGTTTTCCGTATCTACGTGCTGCGACATATCGCCCCCTATAGTTGCGATATATCGGCATACGCTGAATATTTAAACACGAATTTACACATTTTTAGCTAAGTTTGAATGGATTAAACAGCCTTGACTAAGCCCTCAACGTACTCTAGGCTGCTGACTGACCCTATAACATTCAAATTTTACCCTTATTTAATTTAATCCTCAAAAATACTTAATCCTTAATTACCATTCAAAACATGTGCTTAAAATCCTATTGGTTGATGTCTAAACCTTATAATATAATAATATAATCCTTAATATCAGACACATTAATCAAACCTTAGGTTATACTTAATATTCTTAAACTATAGGTTAAACTTAGAAAATCTATAAGTACTACTATGAGTGTCCAAATAACTCCCGGTCTGAACCAAAAATCCAAAGTAACAATGATAACACTAAACATACTATAATACTACTAAACAATTAGGTAAGTAAAGTTCTTGGACTCTACAATTCTCCCCTACTAAAAAGAATTTCGTCCTCGAAATTTACTTACCAAATAACTCCGGATACCGGCTCTGCATGTCCTCTTCCAACTCCCACGTTGCCTCGCGTTCAGAACTATTGCTCCATAGGATTTTAACTATAGGAAAGCTCTTGGACCGTAACTGCTTCATCCCCCTATCTAGGATGCTAACCGGTCGTTCCTCGTAACTTAAGTCTTTCTGGAGCGCTATGGTGTCGTACTTGAGGACGTGAGATGGGTCTGACACATACTTGCGTAACATCGAGATGTGGAAGACGTTGTGACTATCGGCTAGTGCTGGCGGTAGGGCTAGTCTATACGCAACTGGTCCCACTTTGTCCAATATCTCAAAAGGACCTAAGAATCGGGGACTGAGCTTGCCTTTCTTCCCGAACCGCTTGACACCCTTCATAGGAGATATCTTCAGGAAGACTTGATCTCCAACTTGGAACTCCACATCGCGTCTCTTGGTATCTGCATAGCTTTTCTGTCGGCTTTGAGCAGCAAGCATACACTGTCTAATAAGCGTTACTGCTTCTTGAGCTTGCCTAACAGCTTCGGGCCCTAGAAGCTGCCTTTCTCCTACCTCGTCCCAGTGCAACGGTGATCGGCACCTTCTTCCATATAGCAACTCATAAGGTGCCATCTCGATCGTCGACTGGTAGCTATTGTTGTACGAGAACTCGATCAGCGGTAAGTACTTGTTCCACGATCCTCCAAAGTCAAGTACACATGCGCGTAGCATATCCTCTAAGATCTGAATCGTACGCTCTGACTGCCCATCTGTCTGAGGATGGAAAGCTGTACTAAGACTTAACTTAGTACCCATGGCTTGCTGTAAGCTTCTCCAAAATCTTGACGTAAACACTGATCCTCTATCTGATACTATCGTCTTGGGGATTCCATGCAATCGTACAATCTCTTGGATGTAGATGTCTGCATATTGGTCTGCCGTATAAGAAGTCTTAACAGGCAGAAAATGAGCCGACTTGGTTAGTCTATCTATGACTATCCAAGCAGAATCATGCTGCTTATTTGTCTTTGGCAGACCCGTCACGAAGTCCATGGCTATATCGTCCCACTTCCACTCCGGTATGCTAAGCGGTTGCAATAATCCTGCAGGTCGCTGATGCTCCGCCTTCACTTGCTGGCATACCAGACACTTAGATACATACTCTGCTATGTCCTTCTTCATCCCTGGCCACCAATAGACTGCCTTGATGTCATGAGTCATCTTGGTAGACCCTGGATGAACTGAGTACGGAGTACTGTGCGCTTCTTCTAGGATTGTCTTCTTAATACTCTGATCGTCGTCTGGCACGCATACTCGATCCTTATATCTCAATAAACCTTGACTGGATATTGAGAAATCTGTAGTCTTGCCTTCTCGGACTGCATCCATGTGCGTTGCTAGTGAATCATCATGTCTCTGACCATTCCGTATGTCTTCTAGCAGATTCGATTGGATAGACAAGTTAGCCAGCTTGCCTACAACCACTTCTATTCCGGCACTGATAAGCTCCTGTTGCAGTGGCTTTTCTATTCCGGATAAGGCTGCTAAGTTCCCATAACTTTTTCGGCTAAGGGCATCGGCAACTACGTTTGCCTTCCCCGGGTGGTATAGGATTTCGCAGTCGTAATCCTTTACTAACTCCAACCACCGGCGATGCCTCATGTTAAGCTCCTTCTGAGTAAAGAAGTATTTTAAACTTTTGTGGTCCGTATAAATCTCGCACCGTTCTCCGTAAAGATAATGGCGCCAGATTTTTAACGCAAAGACCACCGCTGCCAACTCCATATCGTGAGTTGGATAGTGTTGTTCATACTCCTTTAACTGACGTGAGGCGTAGGCTATCACCTTGTCATTTTGCATCAGTACGCATCCCAATCCTAACTTTGATGCATCACAGTAGACAACGAACTTGTCGTTGGGTGTTGGGACACTAAGTACTGGTGTTGAGCAAAGCTTATCCTTAAGCAACTGGAAGCTTTCCTCACACTTATCACTCCAGTTAAACTTTTGTTGCTTCCGGGTCAGGTTGGTGAGTGGAGTGGCTATCTTAGAAAAGCCCTCTACAAACTTTCTATAGTAACCTGCTAGCCCTAAGAAGCTTCTTACTTCCGACGCGTTCTTTGGTCTAGGCCAATCCTTCACGGCCTCTACCTTCGATGGATCTACTGCAACTCCGTCTTTCGATATGATGTGCCCGAGGAACGCCACTTGTGAGAGCCAAAACTCGCATTTCTTGAACTTCGCGTAGAGTTGGTGCTCCTTTAATCGCGTCAAAATCATCCTCAAGTGTTCCTCGTGCTCCACTTCATCCTTGGAGTAAATTAAAATGTCATCGATGAACACAACGACGAATTTATCCAAGTAGTCCTTGAAGACCCTATTCATTAAGTCCATAAACGCGGCTGGCGCGTTAGTAAGACCAAAAGACATTACCAAGAACTCGTAATGTCCATAACGAGTCCTAAAGGCTGTCTTAGGGATATCTCCTCCCTTTACCTTGAGCTGATGATACCCGGACCGTAGATCGATCTTAGAAAATACAGTTGCGCCTCGGAGTTGATCAAACAAATCATCAATCCGAGGTAGCGGGTATTTGTTCTTAATTGTTACTTTATTCAGCTCTCGGTAGTCTATGCACATGCGCATACTTCCGTCCTTCTTCTTCACGAATAGTACCGGAGCTCCCCATGGTGAATGGCTTGGCCTAATGAAACCCAAGTCTAGGAGTTCTTGTAGCTGCGTCTTTAACTCCTTGAGTTCCGTAGGTGCCATCCGGTATGGTGCCTTAGAGATAGGCTCGGTGCCGGGTACTAATTCTATCGTGAAGTCTATTTCTCTAGTTGGCGGCAATCCTGGCAAGTCATCGGGAAATACTTCTGGAAATTCTTGTATGACTCGAACATCTCCAACTTTGAGTGATGTCTCCTTCTCCACATTCGTGATGTTGGCTAAGAATGCTTGGCATCCTTTCTCCATCATTCTCTGAGCTTTGAGAGATGACACTAACGGTGTGCGTAGTCCTGAAGTTTGTCCCATGAAGCACAGTTTCTGGCCGTCAGGAGTATCGAATGTCACCTTCTTGCGTCTGCAGTCGATCGTTGCGCCATGCCGTGCTAGCCAATCCATGCCTAGTATGACGTCGAAGTCTTTGATCACCAGCTCTATCAGGTCTCCTTCTAGTTCCTTGTCCTCAATCTTGATTGGTACGCCTCGTATAATTCGTGATGATAGAACTATTTTGCCCGAAGGCAACTCGGTTGCAAACCTAGTTCTAAATCTTTCACTAGGTTTGTCTAGTTTATCTATCATTCCTAACGAAATATACGAATGGGTGGCTCCCGAATCAAATAATACATGACATAATTTATTGAGGATGGAAACCTGACCTGTGACCACCTTGTTGCTAGCATCCGCCTCTCCTTGGGTTAAAGCAAAAACCCGAGCAGGAACCATCTTTTCGTCCTTCTTTCCTTCCGGCTTTTGCTGAGGACAGTCTCTTTTACGATGCCCTTCTTGACCACAGTTGAAACACTCCTTGGTGTTGGCACGGCATTCTCCAGGATGCTTCTTCTGACATTTGGCACATGGCGGGTATTCCACGTAGCCCGACCTATTTCCCCCATTACTTGGTCGTGCCCTTTTATTGTTGTCGGCTTGCTTATTGTCAGGATGCCTTCTCTTCTGTCCGTTACCGTTGTTGTTGGACTGACTGTTGCTGGACTGATTGTTGTTCCGACTGGCCTGAGGTTGGCTCTGCTGCCTAGGTTCCGGCTTGCTGGCTTCTTCTTTGCTCACGTTGGCTTGCAACCTTTCTACTTCAATTGCCGTCTCAAGAACGTCGGCATATGAAGTGTTTCCCGGGTTTGCTAACTTAACCCCCATCTCGATCTTCGGGCGAAGTCCTCTAACAAACTTGTTCACCCTTAGATAGTCGGTCGGAACTAACTCTGCCGCGAACTTGGCTAAGCGATCAAACTGACGAGCATATTCCGCCACTGTTAAATTCCCTTGCTTCAGATTGGTGAACTCCTCAACTCTCGTAGCAAGTACCGCTGAATTGTAGTACTTCTTGTGGAAGAGCTCCACAAATCGGGTCCACGTCATAGTGGCAGCATCGTGGGATTGCTGGACCAAATCCCACCATATCCTGGCATCTTTCTTGAGTAAAGATGAGACGCAGGATATGCGGTCAGCATTATTGAGGTTCATGTGGGCTAGGATCGGCTCCACATTCCTTAGCCATTCTTCTGCTTCAAAGGGGTCCGTAGTCCCTTCGAAGTTCGGAGCGTGCTGCTTGCGGAACCTTTCGTACACCGGCTCCATATGCTGTACAGGATAAGGAGCGTAGTTCGTCATAGGCCATCCCCCATACGAACCAACTTGTTGGGGTGCTGGGGCCATTGGCTGTGGCTGCGGCTGCGGCTGCGGCTGTGGCGGAGGCTGAGGCTGAGATTGAGCCTGTTGGCGTTGTTGCTGCAGAAGTTCCTCAACTTGCTGTCGCAGTCTGGCAATCTCTGCAGTGTTGTCAGTTGGCTGTGCCGGCGCATTGCGGCAAGCAGTAACACGCACTCTCCTTCGGCGAACGGTAGGGACCGCATTGGTCGCTGGAACATCGTTGGAAGCGTTCCCGTTGGTGCGAGCAGATCTTCGGAGAGACATCGTAGCAGAGTTCTAACAGTTAAAAGAAACATGTTAGAACTTTTTTTTTTTTTTTCCTAATAGGCTCTAAGGCAAAAACTTATTCTAAAACAAACATATCTCGGACCTATTTATTATGACTTTTTATGAAAAATTATATAGGTCTTTATTTATTATTAGAGTGGGTTTCTATACTTAGAAAAACAAGTCATCTTTATTTTCTAAGTGTGTTTCTAATAATCCTATATGACTTAATTCTCAGGCTCGAAACTTATCTTTGTTCCAAAGTTAACCATATTGAGGGAGGGCTGGGATCAGTAAAATCGTTCCCACTACTAAGGCCCCCTAACTCTCAACAAGGAAACCAGGTTCATTGATTCGTATCCACCCTCACCGAACTCAGTCATTATTCATTTTATTTAGTATTTATTATGATTGAAAAAAATTCAAACTCACACATGATATTCAAATAGCATGTTTATTCATTTGGAAAAAAATTCACTTATTACAATCATAACATAAAAGTAAATAAAACAAATAAAAACTACTAATCTAAAAATCGGGATCTTCTACATCCGATCCGTCATCTAACATATCATCATCTATAGCCTCATAGTCATCATTATCATGAGCATCAAAATGCCCTCTAGGAAGGTTTGTGAGAATCCTATTCTTTTGCTCCTTGGTGAATTGAAATTCAAATTTTGCGGTGAACCTAACTAAGAGGAAATAGTATCTCATTGCTAAGGGTGATTCATCCTCATCATTCATTTCTTCCCATATTTCTTCTAAGGCTGCTATTACAGGATGGAAATCTTTAAACAACCTAATCACTAATACATATTGTTCCGTTGATCTTAGCATTATTTGTTTAGCCTCTTGAAGGCCACCTATTGCTTGGTGAAACAAAAGCAACCTTCGTGTAATCCTTTCTAAGGCTCCTATGGTGTTTCTTGGCTCCTTTATTCTTTTTAAGGCCTTAATGGCTCGGATATCTTGGTAGGTTAAAGCTCCATTCATTTTTAACTGAAACATAAACACTAAAGTTGTTAGCTATACACATAGACAAAGTAACTTGTAACTTGTAACTTAAACACTTACTTGGCGGTCCGATTCAGAGCTTTGAGCATGTGTATCGAGGAGAACTTCATGCGAAGGAACCGTTTGCTCTGATACCAACTGTAATGACCCACTAATCTAGACTAATTGGACCATTATCGAAACTATACATAAAACTTACATTTTTACGAAAATACCATAATTTATTGAGTAACTTGAAAATAAGAGTTATTTACAAATAAACAGAATACTAAGAAGGATTTTGGGATCCCATTGTCTTTAAAACAAAACAAGATTTAAAATAAAAGACAATACATAATAATGCGGAAAATACACATAAAAACCATAAAAACATAAAAGGAGACTATATCCTCGAATCGAATAACGCTCGGCCCCTTGACTCCATTCATCATCGATACACATTCTCCAAGCGCCACAAATCTTTCCGCCTCTAAACTTATTTTCCTGCACATAAACAGAAAGGAGTGAGCCTAATGCCCAGTAAGGAAAATCTAACACAAAGTCACATACATAATTTCATAAGAAAACATAAAGACTTAACATAATACATATAACATACACTTATTATAATGGCCATTATTACTTGGGGTCCCATAGACTAAACAAGCATATGCCCATGGGATTAGTGGGGTCCTACTAGCTAAGTAGGTCATATGCCCATAACCCATTTGGGGTCTTGTTAGTCATATGGGTCATATGCCCAAGCCTACAAACATACACATATATCATAACACTTTTAATAACATAAAACATATAGATAACATAATCACATAACATGTTGATTCTAGCCTATTTCCTTACCAAAGTTACCGAGATTATGGACTGAGTTGGGATTGTTGGAACACTCCTAAAACCATAAGAAAGAGTAAGTCTAAAGAAAGGAGATGAAATGAAAGAGATGGAAAGACTAAACCATAGAAAACATACTTACCGACTTATATGCTTAAAAGCTTGGATTCCCTAACCAAAATAAGAATAAGGTTAGGGGACTGAGTAGAAGGTTTTAAGAAAGGAAATAACATAAAAATACAGAAAAGAACTAAAGTTTTGGGTTTACCTCAAAGATTGCAAGATCAGTCTAACATCCACCGAAATACTATAGCACTCACTTACTTCCCAAAGTGTTTGATAAGCTTATGATGTTTAAGCTTATAGTTTTTCCCCAAACCAAGTGTTTACACTCTCACACTCACTTAACACTAGCAGCCTCTGAACTTAGAGCAAATGGTGAATAATGGCTGGGTACTAGGTCCTATTTATAGAGTTTGGGAATGAAAATATCTTGATTTTACTTGAATAAAAATAATGGCTTTTTAAGTGAAAATCATTTGAATAATCGTTCAGCAGAGGCTGAAGACTCGTTCAGAAGATGCTGGACTGTTGAAGGAGTTTGAATGGCTGAAGGGAAAAGAATTCAAAAGTATTTGAATTCATGCTGGTGGAGGCGATATATCGCCCCCTATAGGCGATATATCGCCTGGACCTTTGTTCCCGAGGCGACCGTGCATCGATTCGTGTTTTCCGTATCTACGTGCTGCGACATATCGCCCCCTATAGTTGCGATATATCGGCATACGCTGAATATTTAAACACGAATTTACACATTTTTAGCTAAGTTTGAATGGATTAAACAGCCTTGACTAAGCCCTCAACGTACTCTAGGCTGCTGACTGACCCTATAACATTCAAATTTTACCCTTATTTAATTTAATCCTCAAAAATACTTAATCCTTAATTACCATTCAAAACATGTGCTTAAAATCCTATTGGTTGATGTCTAAACCTTATAATATAATAATATAATCCTTAATATCAGACACATTAATCAAACCTTAGGTTATACTTAATATTCTTAAACTATAGGTTAAACTTAGAAAATCTATAAGTACTACTATGAGTGTCCAAATAACTCCCGGTCTGAACCAAAAATCCAAAGTAACAATGATAACACTAAACATACTATAATACTACTAAACAATTAGGTAAGTAAAGTTCTTGGACTCTACAGACTGTGAGTAAATTTAGACACTGTCTAAATTTGCTCAACATTGATGATTGCTGAATTTGCCCGTAGGGGCTAAGTGGAAATCAGTCATGGATCTATTCAAGCCTATGGACTAATAACCAAAGGTGGATTTGTTGAAAGTTGGTTAAAATTCCAAGAGGCTTCAAAGCTGGACACATCAGAGCCACATCAGTCAAGTGACAGTTAATATCGTTTAAGCTCTTAGCTCCCTTCAATCAAAACATGTATATAAAGGATTCCTAACCATTCTAGAGAGATACAATCAAAAACACTATATCTCTCTCTCTCTCTCTCTGTAAGTTCTTGGAGCATTCTTTCAGCTCAAGAACAGATTGTAAACATTGGTGTTTTACACCATACAAGTGTATCTAAAGACTTTGTAATCAGATTGAAAGAGCAATAAAGATCCAAGCCTTTAATGGCTGATTTCCCCAAGGAGTAGACCATGAACTAATCAAGCTCATTGGATCGAACCTTGTAAAAGATATGTGTTCATCTTTTCAATTTTAAATTGTTTTATTACTGTATTGTCTAGTTTTTCTTTTGCTTCTGTTTTTGGTTTGATCTGTTCTATTTTGTTGTGTAGCATAATCAATTCACAACAAGATATATAATATATACTAATAAAATAAAGTTATATTTACGTACTAAAATGCAATTTTAATATCGTTTTAACTTAAAAGTAAAATATTAGAAGCTTTTAGAAAATTTGAGTATGAAAAAACACATTATTATATTATAAATTACTAGAAATGTATATTAAAAATTTGAAAATTAAATGGTTTGATCTAGGCGTGAGCTAGTAAAAAATATCATGTATATATTGAAGATAAAAATATATTAAGTATTACATAATGGGAAATTTGGGTATTTATGCATTAAATGGGGTCTCATAAAAAAATACCCTACCCTACCCGCTAAAGACATCTCAATTTGATCCTATTATTATTTTCCTTAGTTCCAAAGAATACCCTTGACATTTATTTCCCACTTTCTTTCTCTTCTCTCTCTATTCTCTCCCTCACTCTCTCGGTCCCAAAACCAAAATCTCTCTCTCCTTTCGCATTCACTGTTAGAACCCAAGGGAATCTGTGGGCATTGTCTCCCACGACCCCGACCGCGCATTATTGGCAAGAAATCTCGTCGGAGGGGACAACCGGAGTAGGCGAGTTGGCGAGAAAACCCAGGAGATCGACGTAGCAACCCCGAAATAGGCAAAGGTGAGGGATTTATTTGTTTATTCTGCAATAAATTGTTTGGGTCTGGTTTATTTGTTAATGTTTTGTTCATAAGATAGATCGGGGCTGGGGAATAAAGAAATCTGGATTTTTTTTAGATTTTTATTCACCTCGATAAGTCTCTATAGGCCTCGACGACTGATACCTCGACATGCCTCGATTTAAATTGGAAAAGTTGGGTATTGTATGAGGTCAAGTACCTCGATAGGTTTAGCTAGTGCCTCGATACACCTCGACAAGTTTAGAGGGAGCTAGAAAAAAACTTAATGTTAGTGGCACCTCGATAGGCCTCGACAGGTCTTGATAGACCTCGATAGTTGTATAATTTCGATATGCCTCGTGTTGAGTCTAGTTTTTGTCATGTTTAGGTGGTGTTTTAGGTAGTCTTTTATGTCATTTTTCTTTCATTTAGTGCGGGTTTATGCTTTTGTTTGTTTGTTTTGCAATTTTTGTGAATAACAGGAAAGATTTGAGTACTTGGAGGGAAAATGCCCAAAAAGAGAAGAAATATCCAAGTTTTGATAATATTTTTGACAAAGGATGGATCTCAACATGATTTGGATGTGTTGGTGATTTTTCGGGCTTAAAAAGGCATGAGTTGAAAAATTGCTTAAGCGTCGCAGCATGAGCACTGTAGAGGCGCGGCTAGCCCTTGAAACAGAACTGATGTTTCGGAGGAGAGACTTGAGCCGCGGCATGACTAAGGAGGGCCGTGGCATAGAAGGGTCAAACCCCATAAATCAAAGACACGGGTCGCGGCATGGCTTTGGCAGAGTCGCGGCTCAGCATTTCAAATCCTTGTGAATTTAGGACATGGGCCGCAGCATGGTACGTGTAGAGCCGCGGCCCGCCTCTTCAAAAATTGAAAAAATAGGTTTTATGTAAAAGAGGAAAGGAAAAAAAGGGAGGAGACGAATTTTGGAGAGTCTTCGAGGCTAAGAAGGCTGGGAGAATTCAAAAACTGCATGTTTTTCATCTATTTTTAAATTTATTTGTGATTAGAATTACAATTATGAACTAAATTGTTGTTTAGGATTTTTAATTGAATCACTGGAATCCCTATTATGAATTAATGCAATTTCAATTTTCTTCTTCAATCTCTTTTCAATTCCTTATAGCCTGTTCTGATTGATTGATTATTGATTGGTCATCTATAGTCATTATCTAGATGTTTTTGAATCAAAATCTGAGAAGTGCGATTTGGATTTGCTTTGGTTATATTGGACATAATTCTAATTTGGAACGAGAGTATCCAGATTAATTGTGTAACTATTTATTGAGTTGTTAAGATTAATGATATCTTTGTGATTCAATTTACCATAGAGATATAGGAAATTGTCAGCTAGGTTGATTTTATAATTTATAATATGATTATAAGTTGCTTTTGTCAACTCGTTAATTGAAATAGGCAGAAAGAAGAAGAATTTAGTATTTTTTATTAGGGAGTGATAGGGAGGATAGTTGATGAGATTAAATATCCTAATTACTCTTTCATTGTTTAATTCTAAGGTTTTGTTATCACTCATTACTTTATTTAATCTTTAATTATTGTTTCTTCATTTTATATTTTCTTTTGCTTTGTCTACAAGAATCGAAAGTCTAATCGACCAAATAGAAAAAAAAGATTAATTGACTGGTAATTGGAGATTCAATCCTTGAGGACGATACTTGGTTTTACCAAGATTATTACTAAATTGCGATACGTGCACTTGCGTAGCATATAAAATCTGCAACAAGCTTTTGGCGTCGTTGCCCGAGACTAAAAACTATCAATATCAGTCTAGTTGATTTTATTTCTAATTTGGTTATTTTTGTCTTGTTTCTAATTTGTTTCAGCTGCGTTCCTTTGTAGATTTCAGGTGGTTGTGTTATATGCGTAGCAGAAGAAGGGCAGGTAGTCTTGTTCCTGTAAATCCTGAAATTGAGAAGACGTGCAAACAAAACA
Source organism: Humulus lupulus (assembly GCF_963169125.1). NCBI lineage: Eukaryota > Viridiplantae > Streptophyta > Magnoliopsida > Rosales > Cannabaceae > Humulus > Humulus lupulus. The sequence continues at coordinate 8,110,971 of NC_084800.1, forward strand.
GAAGAAACAAGAGGTTGGCTCATCAGATAGTTGAAATGGCACAAAATGAGAGGAATAATGAGGTTCCCGAAGTTCTGCAACATCCGGTTCAGAACCCTGATGTCCGGAGTCTAAGAGACTATGTACTACCCACTATAACGGGAGTACATAACTGTATAAGACCACCGACAGTGGAGGCCAATAATTTTGAGATTAAGCCGACAATTTTGCAAATGGTGAAGTCCACTGTTCAATTCGGTGGTTTGCCTTCTGAAGACCCCCATATGCACTTGGCGAATTTCTTGGAGTTGTGCAACACTTTCAAGTACAATGGGGTCAGCGATGATGCTATAATGTTGAGACTCTTCCCATTTTCTCTACGGGAAAGAGCTTAAGAGCTGGCTTAATTTACTTTAGGCAAATTCTATCAATACTTGGCAAGAACTTGCTCAGAAATTTTTGGCTAAGTTTTTCCCTCCCTCGAAGGCTGCTAAATTGAGGGGAGAAATTAATAACTTCTATCAAATGGAGGGAGAGTCATTATATGATGCGTGGGATCGTTTCAAGGAGTTATTGAGGAAATGCCCCCACCATGGTATAGAGAAATGGATGCTGGTTCACAATTTTTATAATGGGTTGTGTGGTACAACAAGAACGATTATCGATGCAACAGTTGGTGGGGCATTCATGAGTAAGAGTGTCAATGAAGCATATGAGCTGCTAGAGGACATGGCCACAAATAATCATCAGTGGTCTGAGGAGAGGTCATTTGGGGTCCAAAAGGTAGCTGGGGTGCATGAACTTGATGCAATTACTGCTCTGACAGCACAAGTGGCCTCCTTGACAAAACAATTATAGAAGAGCACTGTATCTGCTAATGAGGTTCAGATGGAAGCTAGGTGTGAAATTTGTGGTGGTCCTCACTCGATTGATCAGTGTCATACTAGCTGTAGTAATAACATTCCTATGGACCAAGCTCAGGTTCAAGCAGTGGGAAATTTTCAGAGGCCATTCAATAATCCATTCTCCAACACTTACAATCCTGGGTGGAGAAATCATCCTAATTTTTCTTGGAGGAACAATCAGGGCCAGCAACCTCAGTTTTAGGTCCAGCCTCAGTAGAATATGCCTCAGCAGAATATACCTCAGCAACCAATGCATCAAGCCTCCTCATCACAACAGCCTAGGCCTCAACAACTAATGAATCAAGCTCCACCAGATAGGCCTAATAAATTGCAAGCTGCATTATTGACCCTTACCAACACTCAAACTCAGTTCATGAAAGAGACTAGATCTTCTATCAGAAATCTGGAAACACAAGTGGGGCAGTTGGCTAATATGCTTAATAACAGACCACAGAGTAATTTTCCTAGTAATACTGAAGTAAATCCTAAGGAACAAGTTCAGGCAGCTACTCTGAGGAGTGGTAAACAAATTGAGCAGCCTAGTGTACAACAGTCAGTGATTCAGAATGAAAAGATGGGTGAACAGTCTGATACAGCAGAACAAAGGGTTACTAAAGACCACCAGAGTTCAGAAAAGAGTCCTCCAATTGTTGATGACCAACCAGTTCGAGTTCCATATGCTCAGAGGCTTCAAAAAACTACTCTTGATAAACAGTTTTCTAAGTTTTTAGAGGTGTTTAAAAAGTTGCATATCAATATTCCTTTTGCTGAGGCCTTGGAGCAGATGCCCAGCTATTTGAAATTCATGAAGGAAATTCATTCCAAGAAGAGGAAGATGGAGGATTACGAGATGGTGGCGCTCACTGAAGAGTGCAGTGCAATATTGTAGAGGAAGTTGCCCCAAAAGTTGATAGATCTGGGGAGCTTTACTATACCTTGCACAATTGGAAAATTTGAATGTAAGAATGCTCTATGTGATCTGGGGCAAGTATTAATCTGATGTCCTTATCTGTGTTCAAAAGACTTGGTTTGGGTGAGGCAAAACCAACAACAGTCACTCTACAACTAGCAGATCCCACGGGGTATCATTGAAGATGTTCTTGTGAAGGTGGATAAGTTTATTTTTCTTGCGGAATTTATCATTCTTGACATGGAGGAGGATATGGATGTACCTATTATTCTTGGTGGACCATTTCTAGTTACAGGCCAAGCTCTCATAGATGTCAAAAGGGAGAGCTTAAACTCAAAATTCAAGGAGATGAGGTGGTATTTAATGTCTTCAAGGCCATGAAGTATCTGGTGGCTAGTGACAGTTGCTATAGTGTGGATGTGATAGAGAAGGCAGTCTCGAAAATAAGGGTGAGAAGTGATGCTTTAGAGGCAGTGTTAACAGGTGATGAGGTAGATGACGACGATGCTCAGATGAGAGAATATGTAAACTGGATCAATTCTTACCAACCATACAGGAAGAAGTTTGAAGAATTAGCAGAGGGGCCTGAAATACCATTAACATCCATTCTGTAACGACCCAAAATCACTAATAAGACTTAAGAGCCTTGATTAGTGTGTTTGGAGGGCATAACTGGTTTACGTGTGAATTTACTAAGTTTAATGTGTGATTATATGATGAGCATGCTAGAATGTTTATATGAATATAAATGAGATTATATGCTATAATTGTGAGAACCACATTATTATGTGGGTAAATCTGCAGTATGCGACTTGAGGCGATCCTAGGGAGTTAGTTAGCGGGAAAGTCACAATGGGGCTTAATACTTGACTTGGGACAAGTCAAGGGGTATTTCAGGTATTGAATGGTTATTTAGGTTATCGGGTTATGGAAATAAACACTACAAGAAAAAATGCTTTTAATAACACCAAAAATGTGTTATCAAAACATTTCATAACATTTTTTGATGTGTTAAGACCGACTATGTTATCGTAGGTCAACGTATTTTACATAAGACTTTATCATTGTTATACAAATGTGTTATTATAACACAATTTCTATGTTATTTTAATAAATAGATAAGTGTTTAATTATATTATTTATAGTCGATTATATAACACATTTCAATACTTATAAATTTGTGTTATACTACACTTTAGTATAACACATTTTTTGTGTTGTACTACACTTTTGTATAACACATTATTTGTGTTATATAATGAAGTTTGCATAACAAAATTCTTTACTTATAAAAAGTGTTATTGTAATAGATATTATAACACATTTTTCGTATTATTTTAATATATAAGCTTTGTATATTATTATATATAATAGATGATATAACACATCTTCATGCTTATACAAAAGTATTATACTATATTATACTATAATACTTTTCTAACATTATTAATATTTAGATAACTTTAGTTCTTTTTGTATATATTAGCTTAGAAAAACATAATCTTTTTTTACTTACACAAAACTAGGAAAACAAATATGAAAGTTGAAGCCAAATAAGGTAACATAAATAGATTTTTATTAATTACTCAAATGTAATTACAATATTTAGTCTACTAGTCTAGGCTTAAGAAATCATATTACAACATAATTTATGCCCAATTCAAATTCCATTATCACTAAATACAAAACAAGAAATGTATACAAAAATTAGTGAAATACATTCTTCCATTCTAAAGGCCTTAACTACAAATGTTGTCAAGAATTGCTCCAAAGAAATCATCTCAATATACCTGCACATTGTAAGAAAAAAGTCCTTTTTATTATTAAGAACATAAGACCTAAACTAGTTTCCACCTGTAAGCATATAAAGTTTAAATTTAATTTGTAATAACTCCAAAACTTGAGGAAACAACAGGGTATAGCAAGATGTACTACCATGCAAAACAACAACTGAAGCACAAAAACATGCAACTTAAAACAAGGCTTGTGAAATGTATCAAGATAACAAATATATCATGCTCAATGATCAAAAAGTATGCGAGGAAGAATTGATTCCAGAACTCTAAAGTCTATCAATATATCCCCAAAAAAATTAAAGAATAAAAACAGAATCACACTTTGACTTCTTATACAACAAAATCATAAAGAAAAATAATAAAATAAAAATGCTCCTGGAAACTTCTTTAGCATCTTTAATATAAGGTTTAGCTCAATTTCTACAATAAAACTAAAAATAAAGTTAGAAAAAATAACTCTTTCTAATAAAAAGAAAGAAGAATGTCACTTGTGCATCTAAGAAGATCCCAGAACTAAAGTCAAAGATATCAAAAAGAAGAGTTAAAAGTGCACTTTGCTACACAATATTCATATATGAATGGTTAAGAAACATATGTGTTTGAAGGCTTAAAGAATTAAACTCATGGTGTGACATCTGTACCTCAATGAGATTTCGATCAACAGCGAGGGAGTTCAAAGTAAGAGTTACGGTTTCTCGCTGTAGAGGACATCCATTCCTACAATTTATCAATATGGAAAATTGGTGCTTTATGTTTATTTAGTTTCATTAGTGAAATAGAATATACATCTTCAATTGCTCTTTGCTTGCATGTTGAACCAGAAAACACCTCAAGACTTGCTCTCTTGGTGACTCGTAGGGACTCTCTGTAAGAGCTAACTGTACATAACAATATTGGACATGCTTACATATTGACACCAATCATCTTTACTCATCTAAAGCATCTACAAACAAGTCCAATAATAAAAAGAATTTGCATCTGTCTAGTTTATTATTTGTTAGCCCATAAAAAGATTACTAAAACAAAACAATAAAATATCACTATATCTAATCTAGACCTTTCCCTTGAAATGTGAAATAAATGTCAAGACTAGGTGAAAATAATTGTGAAATGAGCTGAAAATAAATTTAAGGAATAATCTACTCACTTCACCATTACCAAGGGCAATCGTCATCACACCTGCAGCTTCCACTCCATGACAATTGCATATATATCCTTGTTAAATTTCACTTAATATTATGTAACTTATATGAAACCACCTAGGAAACTTTGTACGATTTCAAGACAAAATATAATTAAAAAAAGGATGCTTTTTAATTTTGACAAATATGAAAAACAAACACTAGAACACAATCCTATTTTATGATAGCCATCCAATGATCAAAAGTATTTATATTTTGTTCAGTGCTCTACCCACCCAAGATTTTTACATGGAAGTGGTTCATTATAAAGAGATCTTTCTGTTTGGAATGATAATTCTTTGCAAAATGTCATTCCAAACAAGATGTCGAGCATTTTTTACGGCTATGTTTGAAAAGGTTTTTTGTACAATAAAAAAATGGTCAATCACTTGAAAACATACCTGCATAAAGATCTAGGGAGGGTTCCTTCACAGGAATATCTGTGATAACAAAAGTAAAAAAGAAATGTTTGTGTTAATAAGAATCTCAGATTTTGCAACACTTATCAGACTTTCAGAGAACCTTGTCTCACCTCACCTAATAAGCAGAGAGTATGTAGACCAAGATTCCGGTTTCTTTTAATTTTCTCATAGAAGCTGTCTGGTCCCTAGGTTTCAGTAAAGAATGGTATTGACACTGTCTCTCCATAACGGTAGAGGTGCAACCCATAAATTCCAATGGCATTCATCACCGAAGCATTGTGTATTACTTTGACAACAATACCCAATTTCTTTGCCCGAACAACAAGATCAATGTGAGTTGTTGCTCTGAGTAGGAAATCCATATGTAAACATGAGGAAGAATACAGGGAAATTTAAGTAAATTGAACAAAAAATCGCATGTATATAAATGTCATATTTGGAAAGTAAGATTGAATAAAGATTAGAGAAAAGTTTGAGTCTGAAAACCTAATTAATCCAACTACAATAGGATAATTTAATCTCATTGAGAAACTTGAGAAAAAAAATTATAACTTTGTCTCAAATTAGTTTTTATCCAATCTAAAACTACTTTCCAAACATGACCAAAATGAATAAAAACGAACAGTTACAATCTAAGGACTTTCAAAGGTCCTTGTGCAGCTAAGTAAGAATATTTATGATCACAATTATCTTCTTCTACATATTCATGGAATTTGAGATGGCCCAAATCAGCAATGCATATATACATACATGTAACATTCATCTAATGAGGAAAAAAGATATAATTTCTAATATAAACAAGAAAAAAAATCACAAAGAAAAGCAAATTAGAAAATTGAACGAACATGCCCAAAAGGGTCGCCAACTACAAGGAAAGCCACATCAGAAACACGAGCAACTGAGAGTATTTCATCGGCTTTTTCCTCAACCATTTCTCTGTCGGCAAGAATCATTGGCCTTCCATAAAGTTTTTCCTGACCAATGAAAAAAGAAATTAATCAATAAAGTTGTTAGCTTTGGAAATTGGTGCAAAAGTAAGTAACCAAATTGAAGAGAAAGAGAAAGAAGTGTACCAGGGTAGAAAGGCCATCTGAAGAGATACCGAAAGAGAGAAGAGAAGTATAAGCTTCGATGTAGTTTGTATTCGTTGTTGGACTATATACAAAATCATTAAAAAGCTATGAATATTTTATATACAACACGTATGTAGTTTGTAGCAATATAATATCATAGAGTTATAATAAACAAAAAAATTAATACAACTTTATTATTTGCTTCTCAACACTACTGAATTTACACTATGGAAATTAATAAAAAGAAAAGGTCCAATCTCCACCACTTTCTGGTTTATTTTAACTATCAATTGAATTTAAATGACCATAAAAAATAGAGTAACAGAAGAGAACAAAAGAGAGAAGAAACAAATTTGTTAATTTCAGTAATGGGGTTGAAGCTATATAACTCTTTATGGCTGTTATGGTGTCCCCTGTTTGGTCCATATTCATTTATCAATATTTCATGTGGAAAAGAAGAAATAGATGATGTTCAATATGGCTGGAAAAACATGGTTGAGGTGGCTTTAGTGACGAGAATTGTTCAGAATCTGTACAAAGGTATCTCACTGCATGCATCACTCTATTATACTTGGATTTTCTACATGCATAGCAATCTTTCATTCATGAATACACGCATGATGGATGGTTCTTATTTTCTATACAAACTTCAAATAATGTACGACATAAATATTGATATGTATATTCAACATGACAATGCTTCTATGCAAGACATAAACTAGTCATGAGTGTACTTACTTCTCATGGAATATGAGAATTTCTTACAAGACTTCCATGATCCAAGATTCGTGGAAATTGAACCTACAAAAACAAAACACATCAAAGTTAAGTCAAGAGATAAAATAAACCTAATATCCCAAAACTCAAAGGTAATGTGAAATAATAGATAAAAGTGGAAGAGCCAAAACAACAAACATTATGAAGACAAAATATATACACAAATCTTAGATTTACAATTTTTTTTTTTTTTTATATTTGAAATAGAGGGGGGTCCATAACAACAGCAAAAAATACATCTAAGTACAATATCTGTGAATGTAATGAACTAGCATGAGCTTTTTTTTGTACCTTCAATACATGACCAGAGTAAGAGAATATTATAACCAGCCTAAAAAAAATTCAAAACTCCACAAATATTCAATATATAAAGTCACTTTAAATAAATTCCATAATCTTTAATATTGTCTTAGTTTAGACAAAGTTCAAGCAAGTTCATTTATTCTCCAGAGCCACAAACAGAGAAAAACTAGGTGTTTTATATAGGAGCATTAATTTAAAGATCCAATCCTAGGAAGATCTGAGCCACAAACAGAGAAAAACTCAGAAGTTGCATGCATAGGATGATCATGAAATTTCTAGGAAGTACGAAGCATAAATGTAGAAAGACATCTCTAACGTACTAACCTGTTCAGAAAATAAAAGTGTTACTCAATTATCAACACATAAAAAGCATAAAACAACAAGATTCAATTGCTACTGCAAAAGCAGAAAACATAGAAACAAATGACCAAAACTCCAGACAAGAGAACTGCATGTACCATTAAACACCATTCTACATATAAAGAGTTGTAACATACACAGCACAAAGTTCGTACACACAAAGAAGAGTAACAGCTAAAAGTAAAAGAACAGCAACAGCTCTTGTAGAAGTAAAATTCAGTGAAATGTGAGTGAAACTTTCTGAAGTCAGGTGACCAGACATAAAAATAATATAATTCATCAAAAGCTTCATCACAATACCAACAGAGAACATTTTCCCTCATTGATCAGTGATGATAAGTACCAAGGAGGAGCAATAGCAAAGTCGTATTTCAAATTAAAAAATAAAATCTAATGAAATTAAAGAATTAACTTACCAGTCTTTGCTTCTCAAGTTAGTAGGTAAGCAGCTCATTGTATTTATTAACAGTCTGCAGATAAAATTTAGCATTATAGAGGAATGATCATATTACAAAATAAAATCTTAACAAATGAACCAAAGTATTTAATAATTAAAAAGAAAAGAAAATTGCATTACAGCTTCAACTTCACTGTTCAAAAGTGCTTCAGTAAATCTAAAATCAACCTGTTCACAGATTTCAGTTACAGCATTAGCAACAAGACAATGACAATTACATTCAAATCGAGAAATTGCATACAAACACAAATATAAAAGAAAAAGTCAGAGAGAAAAAAAACCAACAAAAACAATAAAGGATAAATTATTACCTTCCACAGCCAAAAAAGCCATAGATAATATGCATAACAACAGACACTTAAAATCTTATTAAAACAATAACATCTCTAAAACAAATGAGTCACCGACAACAAAAATCCAAAGCTTAAAGCACAAATAAGATGTTGACATCAAGTAACCCGATTTAACATCTCTGAAGTACTCATCAACTTCTAAGCAAGTAAGATGTTTGAAAATCTGGGGAAAAATGACAAGCACAAATATTCTTTAGTGTGTAAGGTCATTTTTTGTATGTAAAAAATAAATCATTATTACTTCCGTCCATTACCCAAGCTAAGCAACACATGGCATCCTCATCATCTCAGATGAACTTAGACCTAACTTTAGCTTTACCTTAGCCAAATCTACCCACTTTCGAACCTTCACCAAAAATTTATGAACCCCTACCACAGCTAATGGTGTATCCTACGGTACACATCCCAGAACAAAAGACTCAATTTCCCAGAGTTTGGCTTCCCAAATTTTACTCTGATACTGGCCTTGTCACGGTGGAGGATTCAGTTATGCTCGATAAAAAGGTGGCCATTAGTATAGGTCAGAGCATACTCACCCCTAAAGACCAAACAATTTTATCCCATAGGTCAGACCTACAAGCTATAAAAGATTCCTTAGTCCTTATTATTCAGGCGGCAGCATCGGTCTCAAACCTAGGCCAACGGGTTCTTGCAAGAGAACAAGAGGTTGACCACTTGAAAAGGTATATAAAAACACAAAAACAAGAGATTCTAACCATTAGAAATGCTAACAAGAGATTGATGATTAAGGAGAAGTTGGTTAAGGAGAATGGGACTTTAACTAAACTTCTTGCTAACTACTCATTCGATATGAAGGAAAAATTTCGGACACTGCAAACTACTGGGGAAAACCTTATAGTTGAACAACAAAAGTTGATCAACGAGGTAGAACGTGTCCAAAACCCCAATCCTTAATGTATTATGTACTTTTATATATATATTTACTACTTTTCACTAAAATTTCTTATTGTGTGTGCTCTCAGCGACAACCTAAAACTCTGCTCTCCAAAACACTAACCTGACATACTATCCCCTTAACACACTAACTGAACGGATATGTCACTTTCAAAGCTTGAGAATATCTAATAACAATCCAAACATCGACATCGATAAATCATCAATTATTTATCACATCAGTAATAAAGGCATGCATTCAGATAAATAACAAATTTCAGTTTCTCTACTGAGTATGGGAATAATCATTTAATCCAAACTCATACTTATATCGTGGAAACTCAAACACACAATGAGTTTCTAATACAATTATAAAACATCATTAACAAAAATATGGATAAATTATACTAACCATTAATGTGTGGCTTGTCTTGTGGCGGAACTCAGTAGCATTTCGGATCCCAAAATTTAATAACATAACGAGTATACGACATCTACAAACTCAAAGCTCTGATGCCATCTATGACGCCCCTAAGGTAAGGTACGTCCGCCACATACTCATAATTCTAGGGTTTACAAGTATGTTAGGCACTTGACTAAATGAATTAAATAAAAAGATACTAAGAAATACAGAAAAATTTAAAACTTTTATATAAACTTATTAATTGAAATTATTACACGTATAAATACTATAAATTTAATGTATCCATATGAAAAACTCTAAACCACTATTGCATTGCTACTGAGTCCGTGCTCCACAAGTTGCTCAACATCTAAAGCCACACCTGGAAAAATGTTGGAAAATAACATAATGAGCTAACGCTCAGTAAGCAAATCTCATGCATACGCATACACATACACATACACATGAATGACGTGAGTTTGTAGTGCACATATACTAATATGATGACTTATATACTTATGCATTTCATTTATTGCTCATGCACTTTCAAACTTTACTTTTATGCTCTTTCTTTTACTTTCACATTTTTATGGGCCCGATTTCACTTGTGCACACTGTTTGATTCGGCAAATGCCTGCAGGGCTTATAACACATATCATATAGAATCCCATGGGTTCTCCTCCGGCTATCCATCATCGCAGCTAGGCTCATCATAACACTTATTTCATCGTTGCCATAGCTGCCATACTTATTACACATATGGAGGAGAAAGACAGAAACATGGCAAGCATATCTGAATGGTCAACTCTGACTTAGCCCACACTAGTGGGCAGCCACTATAAGTCTTATAGACCTCCGTCTTCTTCATTGCACTTACTTAATTGCTTCATCAAAACAGTGGCACCCTTTTTAAACATCTTATTATCAATTTGCTTAAGCCTTGTGTCATTAAAATGTTCACTTCACATAAGACATTTCAAGGCATTTCACAATTTTCCTCATATTCATATGCATGGTCTTATATCACATAATAATGTATCACATAACTGTACATGCCATGCATACATGCTGATGCTGAAATGCCAATGTTCATGTTCATGATTCATGTTTGATGGTATTCAATCAAGGCATTGTATCACATCTTATATAACTCAAAACATCTTTAGTCATAATACATGAAACTTTGGGTTGGTGGCGTTGTTATACCTTAACGTAGAGCTATGGCTTAGGTCTAAGGTTTCCAGCCTAAAAACTTAAACGCTTCATATATCATAACATATAACAAAATCATGAACATAAAAGTAATCCACATATTCATCAACATAAGAACACATACTTGCATATAATTCATATCAATCTTAACCAAGTAAGACAACTTTCACATATCACAAAATTCCTCAATTACATATCACACAACACCATTATGATATTCATATAACCATTCTTCACATACTTATCATATGCATCATCATCATTCCATACTTAACTCATCAGATATACACAATCAATGTCATGCATCTTACACTTAAGCACAAAAAGGTGAGATTTACTTACCTTAGGTCCTTAGCTTATTTTAAAACTTCTCACCAAGAGTCAATCAATCAAATCCATACAAATCCTATTCAAGGTACATCATTTAATAAATTCTATTAAAATCGTAAATATACACTATTGATAGTGTATATTAACAATACCAGAAACTATATAAATGATAATAATAATTATTATCATCATAATGCAAATAACTCTTCATATAAAACCATGCTTTAAACCTTGCTCATAAGATAATGTACTCTTATGATAACAATAACAACAACAACAATAATAATAATAATCACAACAACAATAATAATTATCGTCTATAAATAAACTTATTTCAATATTAATAACAAAATACTTCAATAGCAATACGTATATGAATGTATATATTCAAATAGTCATTTTATAAAAGAAATTATATTTTTAACATAAAATTGTAATAATCGATATTGTGATAATAATATAATTATAAATATTTATATTATTATTAATTAGTCATAACATCAATTTCAGTGATATAATAAATATACTTTCTCCAAAATTCACTGGTCTTACAAATATCAATAACTGTAAGAAACTAATATTTGATATTATTTTAATATTCAAACATTAACAAAAATATTAATATACAATAATAATGGTTAAATAATAGGTTTACTATAAATCATACTTTTCATATATATATACTTGAAACTATATTCTTGATTTACTTAACAAAATAATAACAATAATAATTAAAATTAATTAATCATAATAATTTCCATATTAATGGAAAATCAATTAAATATGTATTTTTTTTATAATTTATTTAATATTTAATATTTTCTAGAAAATTGGACAACACAACGGCTATAAAATGGACAAACCCAAAATCAAAACCTGTATCAGAAATACATATAATCCCAGACAGCTAGTATAATTACAGAAAAATATTCAATATATCAAGAATATATAATTATATACTATAAATACACATAATAACAATTACTCTAATCAATAACAATATAGGTCAAAGAATTTATACCACAATGATCGGGTTCCACAACAAGTCAAACGATGATTTTCTGAGGCTCAAAACGTACTTCGGAACCCCGAACACTAAGTTTTGACCGTCTGTCTACGGTGGATCGCGGTGGCTCGTGGTGGGTCCACCACCCAACTATGGTAGATGTAGGAACAAGTTATTGGGTTTTGAAGTCCACAACACTAGGAACACGATGGTGGTGACGGATCGGCAAACGGATGCCCGAGGTGGCCGAATCGCAACTTTGAAGTCGCGGGATGGCCGAACGTAAATCGACCAGTTGAGGTGTTTAATCGGCGAGTGAGCTCTAGATTCCCGCGTGGTCAATAGTTCGGAGGCCTCTGAATCCAACGATCCAGCGCGTGGCTAAAAGTGGTGACCGCCGGTGGATGTTCGGTGGTCGGGCAGACGCACGCACGCGAGAGAGAGAGAGAGAGAGAAGAAAAATTTTCTGAGGAGAGAGAGAGAGAGGCTCGGTTAAAAGGGCTGAAGCCTTTTTTTTTTTTTTTTTTTTTAAATTACACTTGGACCCAAAATACAAAAATTCTTTTCAAATAAGCCCTTTAGCAAAACTTTCTTAATTTTATAAAAATCCCCAATTAAAATTATATGACATTTGGATCCAATACTTGACTACTCAAGTTTCTCTCTCTTTAATCTCATTAAAAACATTGTTATCCCCAAAAATTGAAGATCGATGACGTGGCGATAGAGGTGACAAGTGGCAGTACATGGTCCGTAAATGACACATTAATAGTCAATAAATATATTGGCTCCTCAGAGTTGTGATAAAGTGATCTGGCTTAGGAGTGACCCGGTAGACCAATGAAGAATTTTGACTGGCCAGTCAAGTGTCATGACCGACCAGGCATAACCTTGTTCGACCAATCATATGATTGTCTGCCCAGGCATGACCTTGTCTGCCCAGGAATGACCTTGCCTACCCAGGCATGACTTTGTCCGACCAGGCATGAACTTGGCCGATCGGTCATGACCATGTCCGACCAGTCAAGTGCGCATGTCTGCCCAGCTAAGTGCATGTCTGCCCAGCTAAGTGCATGACTGCCCAGTAGAGGTGTGGCCGACCAGATTGAAGGTGATATGGATCAACTAGATAGAGCAGGACTACGTCAAGATTCCCAAAAACAGCTTCAACAAGAATCGGTCTTGGCATATGCGGGAATCTCTCATTTATCCCACAAATTTGGTGTACTGTTACATTTTGAATATTGTTTTAATTTAAATATAATGAGAATAATAAAATATCCCGACTATGGGGGGATATCATCTGTACGATCCTGAGCCTATAAATACAGGGCTTATGGCATCATAAGGGGGACTTTGGGACTTTTGGGGGATTTTTGAGCTTTTGATCTGAATTTTCTAGAGAGAGAAAGTACTTGCATTTGAGAGAATTCTTGTATTTTTGTAATCTGCACTGAAGAAACTCAGTTGACTCAGGTTCATCTGATCTTGAGTGCAGACCTATAATCACAACTCTAAGTGGATTAGGCTATTGCCATCCCATTGGGGCTGAACCACTATAAAATCGTCTGTGTCGTTTATTTTCTCTTGAAGGTTTTGTCGTTTTTAACGTTCTCACGTCGTTGGCCAAAAATGCGGTCAACAAACATAAAATCATATTTTAAACACTATTTTTCCATTACTATTTCTTAAATTTGTAAACTTGTACATTTTATGTATTAAAACTCTGATTTATAATAAAAAAAATGTATTATGAAAATGTTAGATATTACATGGATACTTGCCTAAAATATGCCAAAAGGTACCTAACATAGTGACATGGTGTGCTCAAAATATAATGATATATTATTATGGCCAATTTACCGTTAAGGAAGTATATCATTTGATAAAACACTAAAGATTAAAATCAAAAACATATAATCCATTTCTTCTGAACACCTTAAGCAAGATTGGCATGTTGTTGCGAATTTTTACTACTGTGCAAGTATACGCAATCGAATAAACAAGTAATAGTAGTGGAAATATATTATCGTTCCGTCAGGGAATTGATCTAATAATTACCAATAGCAAACTTTTATTTCTATTTGACTAATGAAATTTTTCTGACAATTAACAATGAACAATAAACTAAGAAAGCACAATTTAATTAACGAAATTTAATATAAGCGAAAGATTAGAGTATTCTAATTTCATCAACCTTCAATTCTATTCAATCAATAATACAACTAATATGTTTCTGTGATCTATGGTTATAACAAGTTTACTAATGACAATTCTATTCTCTCTCAAGATATAAAATATTCAGTTTACCTGCGAATTTTCTACATGTATGTGATAAATTCTACACATAAACCGCATTAAGAACAAAAACCTAATTGCTACACAAACCAATTTGATACTTTCGTTCTAAATTGAAATCTATGTCTATTGTCTAAAGCTATTACAATTCTCACTTTTCAGATATTGAATTAAAACCAATAATCATGCAACAGATGGCCAATCAATTACAAGCATTAAACATAAGAACAATAGATAACCATAAATTCAAAGATTCATAGAAATTGCATTAAAGACGAATAGAATATCCAGTGACTACATTAAAATACTCTAAATACGAATTTAGTTCATAATATTAAACTTCATCATCCAATCTAAAATTCAAAAACATAAAAATAAACACAAACGAAAAAAATGTGGATTCTTCTCTGTTTCTTTCTCTTTGCCGTCAGAATGCTTCCTTTTCTCTTTTCCTTTCAGATCTTCTTTTTATTCTTTTTACAAAAATCCAAAAACCTACGAATTTCCATGAAAATTTCCAAAAATGCCCTCGGGCCGATATATCGCCCAAGACAGGCGATATATCGCCTGGCGAATTCTCTCGATGAAAACGCGAGTTTCTGATGTCGTTTCTGCAAAAACAAAATTTGGAATTCCTTCTTATGCCGATATATCGCCCAAGACAGGCGATATATCGCCTGTACAACATTTCTACATATTGGCCAATATTCGGCTACTAAAACCAACATTTATCCAAATTCTCGAACAAATCAGAATTATAACGACAAACTGCACAAGTTCACCAAACAGATTAAATAGAAACTTTCTCTTGAGAAAAACAACCAAATCAATCTGAAAATGTTATTAATAAGCGTATATTTTATACGCTTATCACATGTATTAATAGGGCTAAAACTAGTTCGTTTCAAAAGAATGTAAAAGAAGTTTGTCATAAGAGACACATAAATCAGGTTTATACTTTAATTACTACATCATATAAGGTACCTTGAAACATCAAATGGGATAGCCCACTTCAATATTGACCATTCTATATGTCACTACTACAAAATACCCTTTATGGGACACTTTTTTAGGACACGCACATAAATGCAAGTCCTTAAAAATATTTATGAAGTTTTTAGGACACTCATTGAGAGTCTTGAAAAAACGCAATTTAGGACTCGCAATGAGTGTCCTAAAAGAAAATGCGAGTCCTAAAAAAATCTGGGATATAAAAATAAGTGTTTCACTTAATATTTTTAAGGACTTGTTTTGGGAGTCTTTAATACTCTTTTAGGACTCGCAATGAATATCCTAAAAGAATCTGCGAGTCCTAAAAAATCTGGGCTAAAAAAAAGTGTCTTACTTAATATTTTTAAGGACTTGCTTTGGGAGTCATTGATACTCTTTTAGGACTCGCAATGAGTGTCCTAAAAAAATCAACGAGTCCTAAAAAATCTGAGCTAAAAAATAAGTATTTCACTTAAAACATTTAAGGACTTGCTTTGAGAGTCTTAATATTCTCTTAGAAGCAAGTCCTAAAAAAATATTAAGCACTCTCCAAACAAGTCCTTAATTATTTTGAGATAAAAAGCATAAAAAAAAACTATGACTTTTTCGAAATTATAAGGTTAAAATACACCAAATAGAAAACTCATCAGCCTTTTGGGGATTTATTCATCACACGATCTAGGGCTGCTGGGTGGTGAGCGACGGCTGCTGGGCGAACGGCGGCTCGGCGGTAGCTGGGTGAACTGCGACGGTGACGATGGTGAACGCCTCCAGCAAGCGTGGGTTCTCGGCTCCATCACTCTCGGCGGCGGCGTGCTTCTCAGCGTGGATCTCTGCTGGTTGCTGGTTCACGATTCCAGCAGGTTACTTGTTTTTTTATTTTTTTTAAAATTTTTTTTGCTTATATAAATATATATATGTAGCTATTTATATGGGTTTTAATTTAATTTTGTTTTTATTTAAACCTGTTCTTCTTCTTCTTTGTTTGGATTCTGGGTAAATGATGAAAAATGTAAGATGAAAATGCTCACAAAATATCAACTCAAAACACAAGGGTCTGTCTATGAACAACTGCCAATAATCTTTCTCTGGTCACTGGTTTTCTTCCGCTTTTTTTATGGTTAGGAACATGTCATGTCGTACACATAAGCCATGTAATTATATAATAGTGTAATTTTATATTATTTGCGACTAAATTATATAAATATTATTCTGCATTACTAATGCGAGGAATCCCAAACGAGACCATATACGGTAAAATTTCTGCCTCGTTTTTCTTTTCTGGTCAAACTAAATCTGGACCGTTCATTAACGTAAGATCATTTGTGTGCAACATCTACTCTTCCTCTAGCTTCTCCTATTTCTATTCTCAATTACCAGTTTGGCTTTGAACTCAGGCAAGCCCCCCTCTCTCTCTTGTTGTTTTACTAATTTTGACTTTGAATTAATGGTCTTCAGTCTATCATTTTTGTGATATTTGTAATCAATCACTTGACTCGTGATGTTTGGTTTATGCAATTTCAATTCTTTTTGTGATTTTTTTTTAATAAAGTAATTAACAATGTAACAATTCTATTTTTTGTATTTGTTCTTTTTAAATAATTGTTATAGATATAGGTAGTCTTGAAAAAGTTTCTCAGTAGTTTAACTTTTTGTAGTGTCTTTCATTCATAATTGATTGCTAACTGTTTGATAAAATGCTTTTTGTTTTATAGTCTTTCACAGTTGCTTACAATGTGTTTGATGAAATGCCTCTTCTAAGTTTCTGCTTTTTTTTTCAAAAAAAAAAATTCTAGTTTTATCTTGTAAAAATGATTACAATTCTAATTTTATTAAAGTTTCTAAACACTTCATGATGATTTTAGTTATAAGGAAGATTTTTTTTGTACATTCTCATCCTAATTGTCACATTCACATACTATGTTCATATAAAAACTATATAGTATTGGCATTTCTTTGTCAAATGGCTTGATCTCTATTATGTGCCCGTAAGCATGGTAAGGATGGCTCCATTCTCTCTACTTGCCCCTTATAAAACTCTTTCCTAAAAGGTAAAGTGGCCATAACTTGGAAGCTTTAATGAATGGACACAATATAGTTAGTTATTTCCATTCTCAAGAGTTCACGTCAATCATTTATTTTAATTTTCTTCTTTTTTGTGTGTCTTTCTTGCTATGTTTACATGTTCACCACAAACAACTTTTGGACTTAGGTTTATAAATTAGAGTTGGAAAAGTTATTAGTGACATAAAATTCAATAGGTAAAATTTGTTGAAAGGACATAAAAGTTAATAGAGGCATTAATTAAATATATCATGTAATACATACGGTTTCTTTTACCATTAGTAAATTGCAGTAATTTATTTTAGGGAACAAGAACACAACACACCAAGATTTACTTAATTCGGTCAGATTGTATGTGGTATTTCCCTTTGCCTAATCCACTAATCTCACATAGTACAAGATGAACTAGGCTCTCATTACAATTATAAAACACTCAATGTCTTTCTAGTAGAAACCTTAATGTTCTCTCAACACTCTTGAAAACCAGTATTCGAACTCAAATATAGGTGTTTCTACTAATAAAATAATATCATTTCAATTACAAAGTGTATCTTTTTCTTATTTCAATTACTAAGTTATAATATTATAATTTTAGATTTTAATATAGGGTAATAATTTCAGATTATAATATAGGGTAATTATATAATTTAAAGTTTTAATATACAAATAAATATTGTTTTCCACTCAATTTTGATTTGTAAGTGAATCAATGTTTTGATGCTTCTCCTTTGGATGTCTTTCGAATTCACAAATTTATACAACACTAAGCTTTAGCTTTACTCAAAAAATGCTTATTAAGTGTTTGATGGAATGCTTCAGTGAAACATACGAGTAAATTGAATGATTTTTATGTTTTTTTTTTAATCTCTTATGTTATGGGTTGTAGATTATTAATAGCTGGTATTGATAAGTCATGTGTTCTTCCCTTCGTTGATAGAGTCGGGTATTTTCATGAATTTTACCATTCATTTTTGTGTGTGGATTGTGAATCCTTACTTATTTTTTATGGTGTGGTTGTTTATCTTAGTCTTAGACTTAGTTAGTGACACAACTCCCTTGTGGCTATGGCCTTATATTTTGTGTTGAAAATAAGAAAGATTAAGATCAATTTTAGAGAGCTTTATCTTATAGGAAGATTGGAGTGGAACTTTTGATATGGCAAAAACAGTTTGATTTGGAATATCTCAATGGGATATGAACCTTAAATATTGTGTATGAAATATCATAAAGATGGTGTTGGAATAAATAAATATATATATAATTTTGGTGGGGTCAAAGATATTTGTATTGATGGAAAAAAAACAGATAAATCTCTGTTAGCTAATTCGAACGAAAAAGGAACCAACTTATTAGTATAGTTGAGTTATTTTGTAATGTTATATATATATGTACATATATATATATATGTACATATATATATATATATCTATATTTACCATTGTGATCATACTATTCTAGACTTTCCATGTGCAGTGGACAGGCTATAGTTTACATAATTATTGGTGTAATTTCAATTTTATAGCTTTTCACATATTTTCTAGATAATGATATATAAAGATTAATTCTATATTAGTGAATATTTTAAAGCTTTTCAAAAACACGTTTTATTTAGTTATGTTTCATATATTTATATAATTTTGGATGAGTTTATATGCGTTAATTAATTAGAACAGATAGTAACAAACGAAGCACAATAATTTTTTAAAAAAACGAAAGCCATGTATGGAAGGTGTTTGCCAAAATGCTTGAGAGAACCATGGTTACACAAGCAACTAAGATTGATGTAATTTTTCTCTACAATGTCGTTTTTGATGGGTTCTCTCAATTTTTCTAACTAGTGCTTGTAAATTGTTCAACTTTGTTTAGTGGGTTGGAAGGGTAAACTATTATTGTAGCTTCCTTATGTCTAGTGACACAGCTCCACGAGATTACTTTAACAAATAAATTTTAGATTCATGCTACTTTCTACCAATTGCAATGCTTCAATTTGTAAATTTGCTCCAACCATAAGTTGAGGTGTGTTTTCATTGAATTTTTTGTAAGCTGAATCTGGATTTGTCATCTTGTGTTTAATTCTCAGAATTTTGAAGGCTTCCAAATCCACGTCTAATTTTAAAACTTGAATATTTATATTTGAGCCTGGATTTGTCATCTTGTATATACACATACACATTTTAAACTAAATTTGTACAGGGAAAGACAGATTCTGAGGCTAAAGCTGCAGCAGGGGTATAGACAATGCTCGTGTTGTAACCAATCTGGTGACTGCTCGATAAAGGTGTGAATATCCAGACTGTAAATGGTTTGATTATGATATTAGATATATGTAGTATGTGTTAAACTTTATCCCAACCAGGGACAAACTTAGGACCATAATCCAGGGTGGGAAAACTATAATACTTTATTAGGAAATGCTACCAATTCATCTGCCAAAAGCAACAAATCCATTACAAAGTTTAAAGGCTCTAAAAAAAGTCTCCATAATGGAAAAAAAGATTGATATAGTAAAATAAGAATTGAGTATCTTATTCGAAGACTTTGACAAAACTTAAGAAATAGAAATACTTGATAAAGCTGATATTGACTTTTAAATAGGATAAATCAATTTCACAACTCATAACCTGGCAAAGTGGACACTTAGGTATAATATACAGGGTGAAGTATTGTTTTGGTTGTTGTATGAGTGTTTTGGTATAGCTGCAGTTGTAATTTTTGTTTTGCTCAAAAAGTTGTACTCACTTAATACATTGTATTTATTGTTCTGTTAGTGTAATATGCTTGGTCTGCATAATTTATTGATTAGTGCATTTTTTGTCACCGAGTATTGCTTTATACCACTGTTTTTTTTTTTTTGTATCAATTGTTTTGTATGTCATGCACTATCTATATTTATATAAAATTGAAATAGGGTAGGCAATAGACACTAAGTCTGGCTATATACACATATAAGATATATATATTTCAAAAAATTGGTTGAAAAGTGGTTGTTGTTCTGATTGTATTTTTGTAACCTTTGATTATGTTTACATGTTCAGCTTCAGTGGTAAAACTGCTAAAAATTACTCAAAACAATGGACCTGTTTGGTTAGCCTTACTGGTTTTATTAGAGCAGAAAACATAGATTGATATGGATTCATATTATTGCTTAATTTTGTGGTTAAACGTGTACTGTGTAAAGCCCATTTTCTTCACTTTGTTTCACTTCGTTTCATTGATTTGTAATTTAGTTTTTTGAGAAGTTGATTGGTTTTTTTGTACTCTTTCAAATTCATTTCATTGTATTCTTCTTTTGAGATTTTGCAACTTGCAACAATGATTAACATATTCTATTACACACCTATAATTAATGTTGGAGTTCTTCACTTATAGATTTTAATGTTTTTGCAGCAAGCACTTTTTTTAAAAGGTACGAAAATAGTCTTATTGATATAATTTATTTCTCTTGTTTTTGTTTTTATACATTTCTAAAAATGTAGAGCTAGCTAGATAGATAAGAGTTAATGAAAAGTATTGCCTCGCCCACATGAATAATTGTATCATTATGTAGTATAGCTAGAATTAGATATACATAGCCTTACTAGGACCTATGTATACCTACGAGCTTTGCATATATTTGCTTTGTCATCAAGTGATAGAAATATTGGATTATGAAATTTTACATAGTATATCTAGGAGTAGGAGTGGACCTAGGTAGAGTGTTTCAATTTCATTCATTTTAATATTATTAAAAAAATAGACATATAATTATAAACTATTTTTGTATATCTGTATATATTTTTTTTCAGGTGCTCCAATTCTACAATTGTCTCAACTTTCAACTATTTGGTTACCACTAAATCTTGATATCATTTAGGTCCTATATTTTTCATTATTTTACAATTTTGAATGATAAATGTATTACTTTAGTGGAGTTTGAATATCTTAGATATTCATCTGTAGTGAAGTAGGTTCTGGGAATTCTGTGTGCTGCGGTGATAACGGAAGATTGAGAACTTGCATGTCTTAGTGAAGTAGGTTCCGAGAATTTTGTGTGCTGCGGTGATATATGGATGAAAACCTGTGTGATGTTTGATTTGTTTGACATGTTGGTATTGATTGTGAGAGATGGCTAGGCTAGTAAATTATGGGATATGCTGTCTGATTTTCTATAGAATTTTTTGTACTTAGTTTTGTGTGTAAATATGAAAAAGATGATTGCCACAATGATAAATTTGTGATCCGAATATTTACCATTTGAGTTACTTTAAACATAATAATGAGTTACTCTATATGTAACCACCAAATTACTCTGAGTTACTCTAAATGTACTAACAAGGTTACTCTCTATATATACCAACTTAGTTATATTTTGTATATCAACAAGTGGGTTCAATATGTACCAACTAGGTTACTTTTTGTGTACTAATGAGTTACTCAAAATGTAATAGGTGGGCTACTCTTTTATTATGTAGCAATCGGCAGGGAAGGTGGTTGAGCTGGGCTCGGGGCTGGCTGGAGGTCGAAGGCGCAGGGAGGGGTTTAGGTTGGGCTGGGCTGGGCTTGGCTTGGGTCGACGGTGCAGGGAGGGGCTCGGCAGGGATGGTGGCTGGGCTGGGCTCGGGGCTGGCTGGTGGGGTTCTCAACTTCACGGCGGCAACACTATAGCTCACGGCGGCAGCAAGTATTTATTTTATTTCTTGATTTTTTTATGTTAAAATATGTTTCATTTGATTGTGTTGGATATGTTCAGATCTGATTTTGAGCCTAGACTAATAATGAATATCATCTTTAGTGTATTTTGCTTATGCTTTAATGGCTTTATACTTGTGTTTCACTATTGGTTTTTGGTGTATTTTGTGACTTGATTTTGTTGTATTTTGTGACTGGATTTTGTTGTGTTTATGGTTTATTTTGATGCTTCTTTAATGGATTAATATGGTAGATTTATGGTCTATTTTGTTGCTGATTTTGGTGTAGTTTGCTACTGTTTTGAAATACCTCTATGTACTGGATGAATAACATTTTATGAAATAGTACTATCTATACCTTCTATTATATATATTTATAATTGTTGTGTGTGTCTACTTATTTATAAGTTTGAATTATAATTGTTGTCTGCTAGTCCTAAAAAGCCTTTTTTGTAAAAAAAATTTGCCATTTTTTTAGTATTTTCTTTTCAAAATTCTTTTGATACATATTCGACACTCAAATGGATATATATTTTTAAATCAAAATTAAAATTGTAGCTGTGTTTTTTTTTTTTAAAAAAATTACTTTTAAGGGCATGCAAAGCGAGTCCTAAAAAATTACCCGCGAGTCCTAAAAAATCTGGGTGAGTGCCTTTAATTAAGTTTTTAGGACTCGCACAGATTTTTTAGGACTCGCGTTATGAGTCTTAAAAACAGTTTTTTAGGACTTGCATTGCGAGTTCTAAAAAACCTTAGTTTTTAAGGCTCTCAAATAGAGGACTCGCAATGCCAGTCTTAAAAAACCTTTTTTGTAGTAGTGTGTCATGAAAGTAAAGTTGATATCTGAGGGATTCAACCACCCATGTATATGGCAGCCATCAATTCCATTTTCTTGCTATGTATATAAATATATATATATATTGAGTTTATAAATGAAAAATAATTAGAGAGATCTGTAAATGTAATTATAATTAATTTGGCAAAAATGGTAACAGTAAAATTAAATGATACGTACATGGAGTAAGAGTTTCTTGGCAGAAAATTGATTGGCCATGACCGGAGAACCTTCACATAAACCAGGAACAATTTGAAATTTCCTGAATTCACCTCCAAAACCTCTAGATATGCTGCCACTTCTATATGAGATATAAACAAACAAGCACATCAGTTTGATCAAATAAAAAAGAACAAAGTTGAAAATTTTGTAGCAACAAGCTTGTACACCACAGACCCCATGCCTCCAAGTGGAACTGTAGAGTCCAAGAACTTTACTTAGCTAGTTAGATAGTAGTAGTAATAGTAATAGCTAGTAGTAGTTATAGTATGTTTATTACTGTGGATTTTGGTTCAAGCCGGGACTTAGTTGTAAACTCTTAGCAATAGTTATGGATTTTATAAGTTTAACCTATAGTTTAAGAATATTAATTATAACATAAGGTTTGATTAAAATTATTGGTTATTAATAAGATAATTATTATAACCTAAGGTTTAGATAGAGCTAATAAGAATATGATACTTGTCATGAGCATGGTTATTCCTAAGGTTTAGATAGAGCCAATAGGAATATGACACTTGTCATATGCATGATTGTTAAGGAATTGTTATTTTAATGATAAAATAAGGGAAATATAAGACTTAGTCTTCACCAGAATCTGTTAGGAGCATGACATTTGTCACAATTTTATTTATTTGTGATTTAGATAATTAAATATATTTTTCGTAACTTTAGGGTACTGTAACTTCCGACCTATTTTTGACCTAGTTATGTTATGAATTTCGAAAAATAGTATTTCTAAAAAGTTGTAGATAATTGAATTAGATTTCTAACGGTATAAAGATAGTCTAAATTGGAGTCCTACAGCTCTAGATATGTTGATTTTACTGCAGGTGAGTTTAGAGTTACGAGATTTAGGGAGTTAGAAGTTAGGATTCTATTTGTTTTTATTATTTTTGTTTTTAAAAATCAAGCTTTGACTCTGTAAACCTCTCTCTGAACAATTTGACCAAGTCCTAAGCCTTTGGCTGAAGAATATTTAAATATTTTCAATTAAATTCATTATTTTTATTCAAAGCCAAAAAAAAGATTTTTATTCCTAGAACTCTATAAATAGGACCTAGCACCAAGCCTTTTCATTCATTCTTCAAGCATTAATCAAAGCCTTCCAGGTGCTAGTGAGACTATAGAGTGATAAACACTTGGGTTGGGGTTATAAGTTTAATCATTATAAGCTTAATAAACACTTGGGAAGTAAGGTTATAGTGTATTTCGGTTTCGAGGTATAGTTCGGTCATAGAAGCATTCAAGGTATTCCTAATTCTAGTTCCTTTCTGTATTGATTCTTATAGTTCTTCTCTACTCAAATCCTAACTGAGTCTTTTCTATTCTTGGTTAGGCATCTAAGTTCTTGAACTTGAGGTTCTTGTGGGTAAGTATCTTTTCGATGGTGTAGTTCATTCTTTTCATCTCTTTTCCTTAGTATACTCACCTCTCTATTATGGTTTTTTTTAGGAGTGTTCCAAAGTCCTGATCTTGTTCTCACATCTCGATTTTTTGTAAGGAAAATAGGATAGTTTCTATATGCTTATGTGTATGTTTATGTATAATATGTTTATGCTATAGTACGTTATGTTATGTTTATCTGGGGCTCATAGTTGCTTAGTGCCCTAGTGTTTATTATTTTTATGTTTATAGTTATGATTTACTCTACCTCAGATATTAGACAGAGGACCTAGATGGATTATCATATACTATCATGTGATCTACCCTACCTCAGATATTAAATAGGGGACCTAGATGGGTTATCATATACTATCATGTGATCTAACCTACCTCAGATATTAGACAGGGGACGTAGATGGTTTATCACATGTCTTAATGGCCATTAATAGTGTAGTCCGATATGGTATACGTCTTTATAGTCATATGTTTATGTTTATGATATATGTTCTTATAGTCATATGTTTTTAGTGTATGCTTATGATTTATTATGTATGTTTTAGATAGTATTGTGTTTTATAGTATATGATGTAGTTTTATGCTCATGTATGTGATGTATGTTTTTAGTAGGTTTTCCTTGCTGGGCATTAGACTCATTCCTTTTTTTTTTTTAGTGTAATGTAGGAAACTAGATACGGAGGCGGAAGGATTCTTGGAAGCTTGGCATGTGTGTTGAGGATGAACGGATTGAGTGGATTGCGTGTCGATCGAGGATGACGTTTATTTTAGTCTTTTAAATTATGTTCTTGATGTAATTCTGCAACTAGTATTTAAAGTTTATGTTTTATGTTTTATCAAACAATGTTTTATCTTCTAAACAATGGGTACCCATACCACATTTTACATTTATTTTGGAGTTTTAATAAAGATATGATTATTTCTTGTGAATGTTTCTTCAAAGTAGTAGCTATGTCTAGTAGTTTTAATGGTCCAAGGTCTTATAAATAGTTGGGTCATTACAGGAACACCTTAAGATGCAAATGGCTTGCAACTTTCACGATTGAAAGGATCAATTGGAGCTTTCTGCAAAGATATACAATTAAGCAATTAACTTTCAAACTCCTATGCATAAAGATAATTTCATCGAAGTGTTAATAGTCACAACACCATACGACAAATTGTTACTAAGGTAAAATAAAATAAATGAAAGAATGAAAATTTACCCTTCCATGAGAGGCTTCTTCTCTTACATATGACCATAGTTGTATACCTAGTCGAACCTAAAAATTAACGTCCATACACAAGTTAGAAGTTGAGCAAGACAAAAATCAACAAGCGAGCAGGAAAACTAAGAGAAGAAACTCACTCTTATATTTGATTACACATATTATTCTCTCCACAGCCCACCCCACACTCTCTGCCCAAAATAATTAAGCTCGTACACAGGTTACCTTTCTTCTCCACAATACCCAAAACATAACACACAAAAATACCCAAAATTTGCCCACGACAAAGAGGGCGACACGAAAAGATTGGAGAGGCTTGGGTATCGGGTTTCACCCCAAACTCATCCTCCATGAGTGAGACAAGAGCCAAAATTTCATCATAAAACTCGAACTGGGCATAGCTCTAGATGAAAATCAAGAACGTACCTTTATCGACAGGGCAAGCGGAGCGCTTCATATCGAGAAGGAGATTGGTCATGGAGTCAAAAGAGCCAACCTTGGTGAGTTTGCGAAGAATCTCCTGGTAGATGGAGGAAGTGGGTGAGAAATTAGGTTGTTTCGAGGCCCAGTCGAAGATGCAAAGCGCAGAGGATTCATCATTCTGGCGACGAAGGGTGTTGAGAAGCTGCTTGGAGGTGAAGTCGGGAGGGAGGGGTTGATGTTGAGACTGAGAAGAAGAGAGTGAATTGGGATTGAAGTTGAAGGAGCGGTGTTGAGAGAGTGAGGAAGAGACCAAGGACAGCACATGAGAGAGAGGCCAAAAAAAAAATATAACTTTTACAAGTTATAGGCGGGCTCCCAAAATATATTACCGCCATTTTTTTCCATTTACCACATATACATATCATAATACTTTTTCAGTAGAATTATATTATTATGTTATGAAAACAGGTATTTGGTGTAGTGAAATAATTGGAGATATATCTAAGGTTAGGAAGTCTAGGTGGGAATACTGGGGAATTTTACCATTTTGCCCTCGGGGACATTTCCTGTACCCCGAGCCTCGAGATTAACTTGATTGCCTAAGAATAGACTAAGTAAGTCACAGAATTCGGTGGAACATTAGGAACCAACCTTCTTCCCTTCTCTCTTTCTCTCTCAAAGAAAAACCATTGGAATCTAAGAGTAATTCAGTTGGAACTCTGTGATTTGAGCTAGAGTTTTGAGGGATTAGCTCAGTTCAACCAGGATTGAGGTAAGGATTCAATCACACTTTTTGTTGTTGAAATTCTGTGGTTTTATTTGAGTTCTAAGAGGTTTTTGGGTTTTGAATTTGAAGACTGAATTGAAGCTAGGAACTTGGAAGTTAGCTCAGAAATTTCTTAGAGAATTGATTCTGCAGTGAAGGTAAGCTCGAATTTATGGTTTAATGGCTGAACTTTAGTGTTTCCATGACTGGTTTTGATGTTTTAAGCTTTTGAGTTTCAGAGATTGAAGTGAGATTTTTGTGAGTCTCTAGGATAAGTTTTTGCTGGGTTGTGTAGCTGGAATTGTGTTAATGGTCTCACCTTCCATTGAAACAAACAAGGGGTAAGATTTTGAATGTTAGGAAAATATGTATTTTGCCTCAATGGAAATAATAATAAATTACAATTCTATGCAATATATTACAAATAAATAATTATTGATTAAAAAAAAGTTACAACTCTATAACTGAAAATTACAAATAAACAAAGAAAATGAAGAAGATGATGAAGAAGAAGAAGAGAATAGTAAAATACAACTCTAAGCAAAAGGTTACAAATAAAGTAAATTGTTTGAAACAAAAGAAAAGAAAAGATTACAACTCTTGAACAAGAAATACAAGTAAATAGAGAAGAACAATATAAAGATGAAAAGCAATAGAATGAAAGAAAGGAACAAGAAACAAAAGATAAACAACTCTCACTCACACTACCAAAGTGAAGAGTGTTTGGGATCACCAACTTGAACAAGGTTTGAAACCTTTGTCCAAAAGCTTATTTCCCCCTAACTCAAGCACTAAGGGATCTCTCACAGATTATAGGAAATTGTAGAATCCAAGAACTTTACTTAGCTAATTGTTTAGTAGTGTTATAGTATGTTTAGTGTTATCTTTGTTACTATGGATTTTTGGTTCAGACCGGGAATTATTTGGACACTCATAGTAGTACTTATAGATTTTCTAAGTTTAATCTATAGTTTAAGAATATTAAGTATAACCTAAGGTTTGATTAATGTGACTGATATTAAGGATTATATTTATTGTATTATAAGGTTTAGACATCAACCAATAGGATTTTAAGCACATGTTATGAATCGTGATTAAGGATTAAAGATTTTTTAGGATTTAATTTAATAAGGAGTAAAGTTTGAATGTTATAGGGTCAGTCAGCAGCTTTGAATACGTTGAGGGCTTAGTCAAGGCTGTTTACTCCATTCAAACTTAGCTAAAAATGTGTAATTTCGTGTTTAATTATTCAGCGTGTGCCGATATATCGCAGCTATAGGGGGCGATATATCGCAGCACGTAAATACGGAAAACACGAAACGATGCACGGTCGCCTCGGGCATACTGGACCAGGCGATATATCGCCTATAGGGGGCGATATATCGCCTCCTCCAGTATGTTTTCAAACGTTTTTGAATTCATTTCCTTTCAGCCATTCAAACTCCTTCAACAGTCTAGCATCTTTTGAACGAGTCTTCAGCCTCTGCTGAACGATTATTCAAATGATTTTCACCTAAAAAGCCATTATTTTTATTCAAGTAAAATCAAGATACTTTCATTCCCAAACTCTATAAATAGGACCTAGTACCCAGCCATTATTCACCTTTTGCTCTAAGTTCAGAAGCTGCTAGTGTTAAGTGAGTGTGAGAGTGTAAACACCTGGTTTGGGAAAACTATAAGCTTAAACATCATAAGCTTATCAAACACTTTGGGAAGTGAGTTCTATAGTATTTCGGTGGAGGTGTAGATTGGTCTTTCAAGTCTTTGAGGTAACCAAAACTCTAGTTCCTTTCTGTATTATGTTATTTTCTTTCTCATAGTCTTCTACTCAATCTCTAACCTTAATCTTCATTTTGGTTAGGGAATCTAAGTTCTTGAGCACATAAGTTCGGTAAGCGTGTTTCTCAAATGGTTTAGTCTTTCCATCTCTTTCATTTCATCTCCTTTCTTTAGACTCACTCTTTCTTATGGTTTTAGGAGTGTTCCAAAAAGTCCCAACTCAGTCCATTATATCTCGGTAACTTTGGTAAGGAAAATAGGCTAGAATCAATATGTTATGTGCTTATGTTATCTATATGTTTTATGTTATTAATGTGTTATGATATGTATGTATGTTTGTAGGCTTGGGCATATGACCCATATGACTAACAAGACCCCAAATGGATTATGGGCATATGACCTACTTAGCTAGTAGGACCCCACTAATTCCATGGGCATATGCTTGTTTAGTCTATGGGACCCCAAGTAATAATGGCCATTATAATAAGTGTATGTTATATGTATTATGTTAAGTCTTTATGTTTCTTATGAAATTATGTATATGACTATGACTTAGATTTTCCTTGCTGGGCATTAGGCTCATTCCTTTCTGTTTCATGTGCAGGAAAATAAGCTTTAGAGGCGGTAAGATTCGTGACGCTTAGAGGATGTGTATCGATGGTGAATGGAGTCAAGGGGCCGAGCGTTATTCGATTCGAGGATGTAGTCTCATTTTATGTTTTTATGGTTTTATGTGTATTTTCCGCACCAATTATGTAATGTCTTTTATTTAAAATCATCTTTTGTTCTTAAAGACAATGGGATCCCATATCCTTATTAGAATTTTATTTATTTGTAAGTAACTCTTATTTTACAAGTTACTAAATAAAATTGTGGTATTTTCGTAAAAATGTAAGTTTATGTATAGTTTTGTTAATGGTCCAAATAGTCTAGATTAGTGGGTCATTACAGAAATGCTTTCTGGAATTATCAAGCCTCAAGGTGTTTCTAGCCAAGTGCTCTAATGGATAGAAATGTTGTGTCTTACAAGTGAGCTAGGCTCCTATTTATAGAGTTTAGAGACACCCTTTGAATTTCAAATTCCACCAACCCCCATGGTTGTTACCAATGTTTAATTGGATTAATATGGAATTAAAAATGAGATTTGAGAGTTATTTGGGTTTTTTGAGTCGTTCAACAAAGATTGAAAAAACTGAAAAATTGGTCAGTTTTTGGCCTGTGGCCGCGGCCAGAGACATTAGTGGCCGTGGCCACTAGTCTCTGTCCCACAGGCTGCGGCCACTAACATTCAATGGCTGCGGCCACCGACCAATTTCAGCACTTAAAAATATGTTGTTTTTCCAAACGGTTCCAAACCCTCCCAAATGATTTTGTAACTCCCAAAACACATTATTGGGGTTAAAATCATATCTCTAACAGCCATATCACATATGGCTTTATGAAATTCATCTCAATATTGTGTAACAACAAATTTACACAATAAAGGGTAATATTTGGAAGTTACAAATTTGTAACACCAAATATGTTACATTATTTGGATATATCTCATATATCTAAATATTGTAGCTCTCTATTATATGTTACAATATGTGACACTCTTTGTCACATTTATTTAATCTAAAACATTATATTATAATATAATATAATATTACATTATATTATAAAATAATATAACAGTAAGTGTCTCATATCCTTTCTAGTGATTTCTCATTGGAAGCTTGGACATATTCTGTCATTTTGGACTATATAGTGAATTTTCTTTGAGAAATTGGGGGTTTTGTCCGGTGTAAGTGGTTGGGTTGCTTGTTTATTGTAATTTGGTAATTTTTGGGGAGTGAAAAACAAGGGGAGGTTCTGCTCAATTTTTCTTAGAACATTTGGGGATATTTAGTGTGTTGTTGTATTGGTGAAATGGGTCCTAGAAGAAATCCTGCAAGAGGTGCCTCGTCAAAGAAAGCTTCTTCATCTCGAGCTCAACAAACACCACCTCCTCCTGCTGATTATGATACTAACTTATTTGTCAATAAGCAGGCAGCTGATATGTTTAAAAAAATTCATGAGAAATTTGTGGTTAGGGAGAGGGGGTTTGAGTTTCAAGATGAACCGTTTGAAAATAACCCCTATGATCTCATTCGGGCTGAGATAGTGAGACAAAATTGGGGTGCTTTCTGCGACTCTACCCATGTTGGCATGGCCAATTACTCCCAAATGTTTGAGTTCTATGTAAATTTCCCGTACCTTGATGTAGAC
Source organism: Humulus lupulus (assembly GCF_963169125.1). Lineage (NCBI taxonomy): Eukaryota > Viridiplantae > Streptophyta > Magnoliopsida > Rosales > Cannabaceae > Humulus > Humulus lupulus. The sequence continues at coordinate 8,142,232 of NC_084800.1, forward strand.
AAGCACAACTTTATTCGGGGTAAAAGGGTGCCTACTGAAATTTATTCCTTTAACTCATTGCTGCACCTCCCTACATTGTATGTGCTTGACGATGAGCATTGGCAGCTGGCTCACTTTAGCGAGCCAGATTATGATGCAGTGGCCAAAGTTTTGAGTATGGAGGGGGCTCATTTTAATTATCACCATGTCAAGCCAAAAGACATGAACCGGTGGCAACTTAATCCACTTGCTAAGGCCTGGGTTTATTTTGTTAGTTCCCGCCTGTTGCCGACCACTCACTTATATACTATTGATAGAGAGCGTTGTTTATTGGTATATGCTATCATGACAAAGATGACAATTGATGTGGGCCGAGTCATTCGTTACAGCATCCGCAACATCAGTAGATTCAATACTACTGTTGGTGTTGCTCATGGTACTTTTATCTCGACCCTGTGTGCTACTTATGATGTACCGGTCTTTGCTAGCGATCTGGTTCGGAAGCCTATTGGGCTGATTAATCAGACTCTGTTTGCTGCCTTTCCTTCGACCTCTCTTATCCCGTCGTCACCTGGGCAACATTATAAGCGTCGTCGGGCTGATGAAGTAGCTGACACTGACCATGTGGAGGAGGAGGGAGCTGATGACGCGGGTCCTAGTAACCCACCTTCAAATTTGGCACCTGGTGGGCCTATTGATGAGCACACTCAGTGTACGCATGATCGATTGGATTATCTCATCTGCCAAAATCAATATTTAATCCAGTCGCATCATGCGCAAAATCAGCATTACAATGACTACTCGGTACAGCGAAATGAGTACGGGCGTGTTCATATAGAAGAATTGAATGCTTTAGTCACTTGGTGGACTATGAGTTCTGCTGATGAAAACTACTTCACCCATCCGCCACAGTTTAATCTATACAACCCACCACCACCACCTCCGCCATACTGATGTGGCGTGCTTTCTGAGGTAAGTCTTCTCTCCATAGTCTTCATGTCACATTGGGGACAATGTGAAATTTAAGTTTGGGGGAGGGGTTTATCATTTTGACTTTGTTTTTATTTTTATTTTTGTTCTTTTAGTTTACTGTGTGTTATTTTAGTTTTGTCTTTATTGCTGAATAGTTAAGCCGATGAAATTTCGTTAATAATGTCGTTTGTCATCATTTGTGAAATAGTGATTGCGTGAATAACCGTGTGCTTGGTTGATTACTCTTTGGATTAATTTTAATGCTTCTTAGAAATTTGAATATGTTGTGTAAATGTGGATAATTAACATATGTTATACATGTTTTACTTGATTATGAGGAATGAATTGTGGAATATGATAGAACTTGAATTGTGGAATGTGTATTGGAAAATGATTTAGGCAATTTTGTTGGAACGTTTGAGCCTTTCAAGCCTACCAATATTATTTTTATCCTTAGTTTGCCCCTTTGTGCTTTAGCCTATTTGATAAATTGTTTAACCACACTATTAAGCTAAACATGTACCCATTCTTATGTTCCGTCGTCCTTAAGTTATGCCATACGCTTAGAAATAAGTTTGGGGGAAATGAAATGTATTGGGTAAGATTGTTGAAATGTGGATAAATGATGTACCTTAATGATTGAGAGAATTGTAAAAGCTCTTGTAACATCGCTTATTTATTTTAAAAAAATAAATAAATGAAAAAAAAGCACGAAAAAGAAAAGAAAGAAAAGAAAAAGAAAAAAAAAAGAAAACTTAAAGAGTGAAAAATAAGTAAATAAAGTGATGTTGGAGCAGTGTTTTGTGATTTTCTCAATTTGTTGAAAAAGTGGTGGATTTGGGAAAGATTATGAAAGGCAAGAAGGTTTGTTTAATTGGTTTTTGATATGCTTATGGTATAATGAAGCCTATATGTCTTTTCAACTACTGTTACCTAAGCCACAATGTTATGAACCATAAAATTCATGTTGATTCCAAAACATGTGTTGTTGACATTAGTGGAGAAAGGCAAGTATGCAAGCATATTTAATATTGGTTAGCGGATTGTTGAATGAGTAAGACATGTATGATGCATTCTAATTTCTCATTTTATTATTTGCAAATCATATTCTAATTTCCAATTGAGGCATTTGGGTTAATTGTTAGAGTGATTGAACTGAAATTCTGGTTGAAAAATGCAGTTGATATTTTGTGAATGAAGACAATGCGATGTGAACTCTTTGAAGGCTTAACTGTTTATGTTTGTGTTATGTTTTAAGTTTGAAGTCAATCTTTACTCGAGGGTGAGTAAAGGTTAAGTTTGGGGGAGTTTGTTGAGTCTAGTTTTTGTCATGTTTAGGTGGTGTTTTAGGTAGTCTTTTATGTCATTTCTCTTTCATTTGGTGCGGGTTTATGCTTTTGTTTGTTTGTTTTGCAGTTTTTGAGAATAACAGGAAAGATTTGAGTACTTGGAGGAAAAATGCCTAAAAAGAGAAGAAATATCCAAGTTTTGATAATATTTTTGACAAATGATGGATCTCAACATGATTTGGATGTGTTGGTGATTTTTCAGGCTTAAAAAGGCATGACTTGAAAAATTGCTTAAGCGTCGCGGCATGAGCACTGTAGAGCCGCGGCTAGCCCTTGAAACAGAACCGATGTTTCGGAGGAGAGACTTGAGTCGCGGCATGGCTAAGGAGGGTCGCGGCATAGAAGGGTCAAAACCCAGGAATCAGAGACACGGGCCGTGGCATGGCTTTGGGAGAGCCGCGGCTCAGCATTCAGATCCTTGTGAATTTGGGACATGGGCCGCGACATGGTACGTGTAGAGCTGCGGCTCGCCTCTTCAAAAATCGAAAAAAATTAGGTTTTATGAAAAAGAGGAAAGGAAAAAAAGGGAGGAGACGAATTTTGGAGAGTCTTGGATGCTAAGAAGGCTGGGAGAATTCAAAAGCTGCATGTTTTTCATCTATTTTTAAATTTCTTTGTGATTAGAATTACAATTATGAACTAAATTGTTGTTTAAGATTTTTAATTGAATCACTTGAATCCCTATTATGAATTAATGCAATTTCAATTTTCTTCTTCAATCTCTTTTCAATTCCTTATAGCCTGTTCTTCTTGATTGATTATTGATTGGCCATCTATAGTCATTATCTAGATATTTTTAATCAAAATCTGAGAAGTGCGATTTGGATTTGCTTTGGTTATATTGGACATAATTCTAATTAGGAACGAGAGTATCCAGATTAATTGTGTAACTATTTATTGGGTTGTTAAGATTAATGCTATCTTTGTGATTCAATTTACCATAGAGATATAGGAAATTGTCACTTAGGTTGAGTTTATAATTTATAATATGATTATAAGCTGCTTTTGTCAACTCGTTAATTGAAATAGGCAGAAAGACCAATTTAATTCCCAATTTTTGTTATAAGAATGGAAAAACTAGCAAAATAAATAACTAAGTACCTAAAAAATTACTAACTGAATAGACAAAGATACAAAATTTATATAAATAAATGTTCAAAATTTTATTCAGAAACAATAAACTAGATTTATATACACAAAGTAAGGTAAAAAGCATTTATCATCAAAATAAGAAAGCATAGGGGAACTCTTTAAGCATAAACAAAACCCCAACACAAATAACAGTTCAAAGAATAAGGAAAAATAAAAAATAGAAAAGAACCAGAATATAACAATGAAAACATAAACCTGATTACAAAAATGACACATAACTGAAAAACTCTAAACAAAATCACAACTAAATAACAGTGAAACAACTCAGACCCGAAACACAGTAATAATCAAAACATAATTTTCTCAAAGCATAACAATGAAAACATAAACCAAATTACAACAATGACACATAACTGAAAAACTCTAAACAAAATCACAACTAAATAATAGTGAAACAACTCAGACCTGAAACACAGTAATCATCAAAACAAAATTTTCTCAAAGCATAACAATCACAAAGCCTCAAAACAACAATAACAAATCCTCAGAACAACAATAACAAAGCCTCAATAAAATGAATCATCATTAATCTTTCAGATTAGTGGCGATTTAATCAAAAAATCATAGATTTATACCTTAAGGCCACCAAGACAATTTGTCCGAAACTCAAAGTCACCAAAAACCAAACTTCCAAAAACTTTACAGCCACCAATCCAATGTAAAAGCCACCAGAAAAATCTCAAAGCCAGGCCAATCCACCCTGAAATAATCACAGCCTCTAAAGAAACCAAAACCAATCACAACACAATATACACAGATCTTAAATAAAAAATTAATATCAACAATCACAACACAATATACACAGATCTTAAATAAAGAATTACCCAAACAAAATTGAACAACAATGGGTAAGGCATAGAGATGGAGGCGGCTGAGAACTCAAGAAGAATGGCAGTGGCCTAGAAGTGAACAACAATGGTGCTAAGGACGATGGTGGCGGCTCAGAAATTCGAAGAAAATTGGCAGCAGCTCTGGGATTCGAAGGACGATGGTGGTGGCTCAGAGATTCGAAGAAAAATGGCACTGACTCGGAGATTGAAGTAATCGTACACCACAGAAACTAGTCTGAAATGGAAGAGCTAGAGAGAGGGAGCCTGAAAAAGAGAGCTATCTGAGGAGAGGGGTCCGAAAATGGGAGTAACCTGTTGAGAGGGAATCGGAAATGGGGAAGATGAGAGCAGAGTGGGGGAGGCGGCTCATGAGAGTTAGATAGGTTAGTGATGTTAGGATTATTAGAGTTAGGTTTATATAAATATATATTAATTTAAGGGATAATTGTGGCAAAAGTACCCAAAGTTTGGGTTTTGTACGCGGCATAGACCCAAAGTTTATTTTTAGTGGCAAAAGTACCCATAGTACCCAAAACTGTTATTCCGTTTGGTTTCGTTTGGTTTTCTCTGTTTGTGGCTTCTGGGTGTACACGTGTACGCACCAGATAATTAAGAACATTTCCTAAAACAAATGAAAATAAATAAATGGGAGCTTTTGTTTTAAACCTTCTACTTCACATCAGATGAAGCCATTGCCGTAAAAAAACCATTCGAACGTGGCTTAGGAAGCATTGCCGTCGACTTAACGTGGCTTAGGAAGCCATTGCCGTCGACTTAATAATCCATCGGTCGAGGGTCTGTGGCATTTTAAATGGCAGCAAAAGGTTCATTTTCATCTTCTTCGGGTGTGCACAATCGAGGAAGGAATAGGGATGAGTTTGATTGTGTGAGCTGCGATTGTGGATTGCAATCAGTCGTGAGGACTTCATGGACCAAGCGGAATCCTGGGAGAAGGTTCAGAACTTGCTCCAGAGTGAAAGTAAGTTTCAATTTTTTGTTTTTGATTGCGCGTTGCATTAGATGTTATAGTTATCTTTCTCTTTTTTTTGTTCTTAACAATCTTACAGTCTGATGGGGGTTGTGATTTCTTTCGGTGGATCGATTCAGAGTCTTCATCATCTCGAAGAGGTATGGTTCCAGGATGGGTGAGAAGCTTCGAGGCAGAGGATGGAATACATGTTAAAAATGATGTTGCTTGTAATGATTGTGCTCACTGTAATAATGGGATAACAATTATTATTAGTTGGGGAAAATTAATTTGTATTGTAATTGTTTTAGTTATATTATGGATCCTAAAGTAGTGTTGGTGTTTGGTTTGTAAAATGTAAACATTTCAGGCATGCTTATTGGCCTTTGTATTGTAATTATGTTAGTTTTGAATGAATGCAATTTGGTGAATCTTGTTAGTCTTTATATTTGGTGCACTAGATAAAAACTCAAGTGTTATTTATTTTACAAATTGGTTTTCTTATTTCTTAATGGAATTGGCAGAGAAAAGAAGTGCATCAATATTATTTCTTAATGATGTTCAACAACCTCCTGTAATGTTAAGCACAAATTTTTTGCAAGAAAGATAATGCAATATATATTAGCTTCCTCTTGAACAAAACATGATGTTTTTGGTTACAAACCAGAAAGTATAGAGGAGTGGCCTAATAACATATGTCATCTGTTATAGTTCAGTAAAAAGGCTATTGCCTAAACCAGATTACATAAAACTAAATAGATACAAAAAATTAGGCTATTGCTATTGCATAAAACAGAGGTTGATGACAAAAAAAATTGGCCTTCTGGTTTTACTGTTGCTGAGATTGTTGTGGTTGGGTTTGTGAGGTTGAACCACCTTGTGCACCCTCCCTTGCCTGTTGCTTAGCTCTTCTAGTGTTTCTTCTTACAGTTGATGGGGTTGGATTTTTCTTTGGTGGCCTTCCCATTCTTTTTCCTTTAACATTCTGCATGAGTATGAAAGGTAATAACATTAGTAGCCCCTCTATTTTGCTGCAATAGATTGCTACAACTATAGCAGTAAGATACCATATATCAGATTGCATACCTGATTACTATACCAAATTACAAGCAATAATTTCATACCAACTTAACATACAAACCATATTTTAGCATATTTAAACATTTATACCTGATCATTTGCTGGATTCTTACAAGAACGCTTTGAGTGCCCTACTGACCCACAATTGCTACAATGGTTAGGCTGGCCTACCCGACTTGCTTTAGTTGCAGTGGCTGGTGGAGGCTCATCTGTTTCCCTCATGCGAGCTTTTTTTGGCCTCCCAGGCAACACAGACTCTGATGGTGGGTGTATGGGATTTTGGCATACATCTGGCCATTTATCAGGTGAGGGCATTGGTTCTATGATGCCAATGTATTGAGCCAAAAGGGTGTCCTTCTTATAAGCAACATCAACGAAGTCCATGATATTGAGATTACCACTCCATATGGCAGATAAGGCATGCCCACATGGTATCCCAGAGAGTTGGAAAAGTCTGCAAGTGCAGACCTTCTCAACCAAATTCACAGAAAAACACTCGAAGTCTTTATACTGCACCTGGAACCTATGAGCATCAGCCCTGGTGCATTGACAATGCCTGGCAACTGATTTATTCTTCTCTATCACTTTCATGATCCTTTTCCCCACAGGCTGCACCCATTTGCTTACACTCTCTCGTTTCACATAGTACCTACTCATCAACCAATACCTAATTTTCTCAAGCAAAGTGATAATGGGCTTCTGTCTTGCATCCAATATTGCAGCATTGAAGCTTTCACAGAGGTTGTTCAATAGCATGTCGCATTTAACATCGGTCTTGAAATGACTTTTGGACCATTCAGAGGGACTTTTCTTCATTAGCCAATCAAAGGCCTTCTCATTAACACCCTTTAGTTCAGCCATCTTTCTCTTGAATTCTTCAGGTGTTGATGCTCGCGCACATGCCCATAATTTTTGTTTTAGCAATAGACCGGGATACTCCTTCTTGAAGTTAGAATGTAAATGCCTCACACAGAATCTAATCTCTGCACCTTCAAAGAGAGTGGACAAGGCATTTGATAAGCCTTTCTGCCTATCACTGATCATTGTAAAATTTCTATGATCTACCTCACTCAAATCCTCCTTCAATAGAGTCAAAAACCATGTCCATGTTTCAGTGTTTTCCTTTTCACATATTGCATAAGCAATTGGGAACATAGAGTTCTCAGCATCAATACCAACAGCTGCAAGTAGTATCCCTTTGCAATACCCCTTTAAAAAACATCCATCCAAGCCAACCAAAGGCCTACAAGACTTAAAGCCATCTTTACATGCTTTTAAGCATATGTAGACCCTCTCAAACACCCTCTTATCAGCCACCATATTGCTTTTAATAATGGTAGTACTGTCTGGCATCAGTTTCATTAGTTGTTTGCAATAATCATCAAGCACTGCATATTGCTTAGCCACAGAACCCTCAAGCATTAGCCGAGCCTTATTCTTTGCAGCATAAAATATGTGTCTACTAGTGTGAGAAAACTTACTGTTCGAAGTGAGTTCCTTGAAGTTTGCATAGTGCATGTTTGGGTTCATTCTGAATTGGGGTAAGAAGTGTTTTGCCAACCAAGGTGCATCCACCAGCTTGCTATTTAACCTAATCCCACAGTTGTGTTCATCCACCAAGGTGTTAATCCGAAATGTCAAATTATCCCTCTTTAGGACCCGAGCATACAAAGACCACCCACAGCCAGTGGCCTTACAAATAGCCTTTAACTTTGTATGATTATTGAAGAGGTAATTGAACTCTCTGTCTTTGCTTATGAAGTGTTCCTTTAGAGCTTCTCTAAGCTGTTCAACACTTGCAAATTCCAACCCAACACTAAACTTGAAATCAGCCCATTCATCAGTAGGTACAAATTGCCTTCTACTTCTCCTAGGAATAGGCTCATCATCATCACTGTTTAGGCTGTTTAGATCTTCCACATCTTCGAATCCATCTGAAATTTCCCCATCCACTTGAGTGTATACTTCATTCACAGTGCTCCACCATTGACTTGGTGGTGTTATGTTGTTCTCTTGCTGCCTAACTTCCTCTTCATCTAGGGCATATTCTGGTTCCACAAAGTCACCTTCATTGGGCTGAGGTATATTAGGCCTCGATGACTGGCCCAAATCACCAACTTCTTGGGCTTCTAATTGGGCCCCATGCTGACCTTGGCCCAGTTTTTCCACTTGTGTAACCACTGGTTCTTCCATATCATCACCATCATCCTCACCATGGTCATCACCATCATCCTCATTAGCAACATCCTCATAAACAGCCTCCCTAGTTTCATGCTCATTAGGGATATAAGGACCACTAACATACACATCCACATAACTATAACCCCATAACCGCATATCATCAAACATCTCCAGTACATCTTTATCACTAACAATACTTTTACCATCCTTGATTGCTTGATTTTTTGATACAAACCAGAAATCAAATGGAAGTTGGTATCCAAGCTCTTTCACCAATCTTTCCATGTCCAATAGACCAAAACAGTCATACTCACAACCATCAAAAAAGGACACACTTCCACCCCCATGATGCACCACTAAAGTAAACATTTCAGAATTTTTTCCTATCCATTTAATACAAAAACCAATGTCAAAATTTATGACTATTACACATAAAACAAAACCAATTAAAAATCCCAAAACAGATAATAAAACCACACAAATTCAAAACACCCAAACACAGACATGTGGGACATAACAACATCTGCTTTTGTTCAGTTTTGGGATAGCACACCAAAGCATTCGATGCTACAACACAAGAAAATAACAAAAAAATATGTGTCTGCTAGTGTGGGGCAGCACACCAAACTGGGACCATAAAAACTCTACGAAATAGAACATAAAAACTTACCATAACTGGGACCAGGCTCTGAAGCAAGCCTCCACGGCATCGTCAGGCGAAGTCACCGTCGAAATGGGTCAGGTGGTGGTCGGAACAGCTCGGGTTTCAAACTCAGGCAAACTCAGGTGGTGGTCGGTCGGTTTCAGACACAACTTTGGGTATTTTGGGTTCATATCGTGTTTTAAAACAAAATCTCCAATTTATTTATTTTCATTTGTTTTAGGAAATGTTCTGAATTATCTGGTGCGTACACGTGTACACCCAGAAGCCACAAACGGAGAAAACCAAACGGAACCAAACGGAATAACAGTTTTGGGTACTATGGGTACTTTTGCCACTAAAAATAAACTTTGGGTCTATGCCGCGTACAAAACCCAAACTTTGGGTACTTTTGCCACAATTATCCCTTAATTTAATAATAATTAAATTAAAATAAATTTTAATTTATATAATTTCTTTAATATAATGTTAGTGCCACGTGTCTCTTAGTAATACGTCCACTTGTATTACTCACTTGACATGTCACTATATTTCTCACATATCAGCAACCACGTATTTTTTTATTTTGTTTATTATGCAAAAAACGGAGGGAAAAATAAGCGGGAATCAAAAAAATATTTCCCTCCAAACATAATCATAGGTAAATCTTTTACCTACGAATACTAACAGTAGGTAATAATAAAATTTATAGCCCCACCCCTTTTATTGGAGAATCCCCTATCAATAGTCGCTACGAAAATATAATCGTAGGTAAAAGAACTCTTTAGCTACCAATAAATATATGTAGGTAAAAAATTGGTTGGTAAAGGTTGAATTTCTTGTAGTGTGTACATCGCTCATTGCACAAGAATGGATATTGCATGTGCGGTTAGTAAACTTAGTAGGTTTACTAGCAATCCAAGTATCAAGCATTGGAAAGCTATTGAGAGAATACTTTGTTATCTTAAGAGTACCAAAGAGTCTTCACTATACAAACTTTTCAAAGATACTTGAAGGATATTCATATGCTAATTGGATATCGGGAATTGGAGATAATCGCTCCACCAGTTGGGTGTTTACTCTTAGAGGAGTTGCAATCTCATGGGACTCCAAGAAGCAAACATGTATATCACACTCAACCATGGAAGCGGAGTTCATAGCTTTAGCAGCAACTGGCAAATAGGCCGAGTGGCTTAGGAATCTCATGATGGATATTCCTTTAACCTTGGATATGGTATCAAAAATTTCAATACATTGTGATAGCCAATCTGCACTTGCTAAAGCATATAATAGTGTGTATAATGGAAAGTCTCGACACATTAGTCTAAGACATGAATATCTATGACAAAGGATTCAAAGTGGAATCATATCGATCTCATATGTTAAAACAAGTGAGAACTTAGAGGATCCATTTATAAAACCTCTTGTGAGGAGGTTAGTAAGTTCTACTTCAAACTGGATGGGATTGAAACTCCTAGAAGAATAGATTCACCAATGATGGAAACCCAACTCTCAACTTGTACAAATCAAGGGAAAGAGTTCAACGGGTAAGAACAAGTCATTGTTAAGTAAATAGTTTCAACACTAAAATTTATGATGAGTTCCATCCGAGATGGTTAGTGTTGGTTGCTACCGAGTTAGGGTTAAGCCTAGGACATTTAATGAAGTTCAGTTGAGTGTAACAAGAATCTATAAAGGTAGCAAATATGATATCTCACTCTCGCCCAACACACATCAGTACCAAATTTCTTCACCATAAACTCAAATAATTCTTCATCGCAAAGATGGTCGCCTTGGTTTTCAATTTGAGCTTGTTCTGAAAGAACTTGCCAAGGTGAAATTCTCCTAAAGATGTGTTGGTTGAGGAATGATAATTTTGGTAAGAGGCCTATATATCTCCTTTGGTAAACATGGGAGCACTCCAAGTTCTACGATCTTCACCTAAGTTCAATGGAGAACTCCATCTACTGCTATCTTCAGTTGTACCTGAACCTGGATGACTACTGCTGGTCCCATGTGTTTGCCGACCTTGTCTTCTGCGTTGATTTTCCTCTACTACTTGTACATGCATAACATATTAACTCTGGGTTGGAAAATCGGTCCTATTATCTGGCCCATCAATATCTGATGCATCAGCAACAGGATCGCCATTGACATAAGGATCGTAGTCATAAGGATCGTACTCCACTGTGTCAGGAACATATGGCGGATCTCTAACAGGGATATCATCATGGACAATAACCAGAGGATTTGTCTCTGGAACAAATTTCCCAACCTCACTTTGAGTTCCCCTAAAACCAGAACAAGGGGGAGAAATGTTCTCTTCAAATCGAACATCTTTTTTAATGCTGGGAGAGACTGATGCATTTCCTAAGCAGTCCTTCTTAACCAATGTTACACATAGAGGAATCATCTTCTCAACAGATTTCGATGCTAACCCAATGAATACACAAACATGCCTATCATTTTTCATTACAGTATATTTGAAGGTTTATGAGAGGCATGTCTACGGGACCTCAAGTTTCAAGTCGTACACACATTTATCCACTTCAAGCTCATCATACAAAATGCCAAGCAGTTGCTCATATGTCATACCCTTCTCCAAAGGTAGAACTTGATTTTCAGCATCCCTGAAAATCCAATCCCTATTTTCCAATTCCCAAACACCATTGTATGCAACAAATATGGAAAAAGTCGAATCTGTATCGAAAAAAAGGGTCAAAAATTAATATTATAAAAAAGGCAAAACATAACTGCAAAACATTGAGTTCCATCGAACTCAATCAAGGTAAGTCGAGGTCCAGAATCAAGGCATGTTGAGGTTTATCATTTTCTATCAAGGTGGTTTCCAAAGTAAATGCATGAGTACCTATCGTGGTCCATCGAGGCAAGTCTAGAACAACTGAGGTAATCTTTCTAGTTCGATTATTCTCGATGTGACTCGACGGACCATCGAGTCACATTGAGGTGGACTATCTAATTAAATTCTTATGGACTTATTGAGCTCCATCGAGCCAAATCGAGGTGGACTATTTACTTAAATGAATGTGGCTCTATCGAGGTTCATCGAGGACCATCGAGCCTCATCAAGGACCCCTAATCCAAACATTAATCGAGACACATCGAGGCAAATCGAGGACCATTGAGCCTCTGATTATGTGAAACCATCGAGGCCTATCTAGTTTCATCGAAACTAATCGAGGCAGACAAAAAATCCAGAAAAATGCATAGAGATGAAGATTCAATCCGACAGTCAAACAGTACAATAAAACACGAATGCATACACAGATTTGTTCGAAATAGTTTAAGTAATGTAAATAAACAAGTTTTCTTACTACATATAACGAAAATATACTTACCCATAAGATTTGTGCCACTAGATCCCAAACTCAAAATGAAGTTTCTTGCCTTGATAGGATTCAAAACTTGCCCAAAAATCAACTTCAAATCTCGGATTAGTTTGATCTCCAAAATAATTATAGATTGAGAGAATACATGGTGGCTACCTTGTTTTTTTGAGTGAGAGATGTTGAGAGAAAGGGAAACGTGCGAGATAGAGAGGGAGAAGACAATATGAGAAAAAGATAGAGAAATTTATGTTATGGGCATTTTAGGAATCTAGGAAAATATTAGCATAAAAGGGTGATGTTTAATTAGCATGGAATAATTTTTTTTTAGGACACCTTTTATGCATCAATACTCAAATTTCCCTAAATAACTTTCTATATAATATGTAGTATTATATATGAAATCTCATTTTTAAGAAGAAAAAAAAAGTTTCAAGTCAAATTATTAAGAGCATTATTTGAGTCCTTTCAATTATTATAATTATTTATATATAGAGGGAGCTTTTATAGAGGCATTATTTTTTTCTGACCTGGTGGGAATGTTTCTATTTTTGGTCTCTCGAGAAATTGTAACCTAATTTTTTTTATGTAATGGTGTACATGATAATTTTGATTGAATATATATATTACATTTTTATAAATTTTTGTTTTGTGAAATTTATTAATTAATCATTTCGGTAGTATGTTGCCCATCTCTTACCCTAATCATATATAATAGATGCTTAAAAATTCTCAAAATATATTACTTTCAAAAAAATACAATTTAATTTGTAGAAAATTAATCATTCAATTTTGATTCTAATTCTTAGTAGAAGTATTTTTTTAGTATTTGCCATTACTTTTAAATAGGGTGGAGCTATGGGTAATGGAGGGCCTATGCCCCTAAATTTTGAAAAAAAATAATTTGTAGTATTCTTTTTAATTACTTTTTCTAACAATTATGTATTTAACTACATTTAATATATTTATTTTACATTTTGTGCCCTCTAAAATAATTTAAGGCCCCCATCCCCTCCTTTTACTCAAGGATATGAAAATATCAGTGTCGATAGAAATATTGACACCATAATTTTAAGGAAATATCGTAGATATTTTCGATGGAAATCACAGATGTTATCTGAATATATATATATATAATAAATTAAATATTAAGTATATATATTAGGGATATTAAATTTTTACTAATAGTTGCACTTAACTACCAATTCTATTATTTTGGTGGTAATAATATCAATTCTTTGTTAATAATTGCACTTAAGTACTAATTTCTTTTCTACTTTCGACAAAAATTTTAAATTTTTATTGATAGTTGTAGTTAATACCAATATTTTTAAAATAATTTTTTCATTAAAAATTAACATTGACCTTATACATTTTTTGACAACAATTTAAGGAATATCTGTCGTTATAATACTGAAGATTTGGTATTATTGTTGTAAAAAAGAAGTTGGTACTAAATTGCAACTATTAACAAATATTTGGTATTTTTCTGCAAAAAGAAAATAATTGGTACTTAAGTGCAACTATTAACAAAAATTCGGCATTATTACTATCAAAATAAAAAAAAAATTGGTATTTCAGTACAATGATTAGTAAAGAGTTAATATTATTGTCGCAAATATCCCTATATATTATTATATTATTTTTTACATTCATACTTATATAAGAAAATATCAAAACAAAATAAACTTATAGAAAGTTTAAAATTATTAGGCACCATGCAATCTTAGTCTAGACTATATTGGTACAGAATTACTAAATATATAATAGTAGATGTTTACGCCCAAAATGTGATTTTTAGGTGCGGTGGATTCCACGATGAGGTAAAGAACAAAGTTAACAAGTAAATAGGTTAAGAGATAAATAATGTGAGAAATATAGGAGAAACAATATTTTTGGGATTTTTGTTGAAGGATTAAAAAAAGAATGTAAATATTACATGAAATAAATAATAAGAAATTGGAAAAGCATCAAGAGTCACATATATACAATGTTAATTTATTTGGATCATTGATTCAACATCCTAACAATCCATTTGGAAGATTCAACATTAAAACACAAATATGTTTCTACAAAAAGATAGAAATATATTTCACAAAAAGATATTTGAGCAACTAAATTCTTTATCATAGAAGGGATGAGTTAAATCTTATGAAAAATTCAAAAATGACAATATACAATTGACAATAATGCAATAAAAGATTGGATATAAAATTTAATACAAATATTACTTTTACTACTTATAAAATACATAAAAAGAACATGACTAATTCTATATAGTTTAAGCAAAAGTAAATATATATATATATATGAATGAGGAGAAAATGAGAAAAAAAAAGTATATATATTATTTTTACTAATTTGATAATATTATTAGTGAAATTAAATAGAGTTAATAAGATGAAAAACAAGAGGTAAAAGAAGATAAATTACTTGTAACACCCTAATTTTTCTAATAATACTAAATAAACTTATAAAATCGTAAGATAAATGTTGCTTTATTCAATATTATAAAATAAAAAAAATATTTTGTAACAGGGATCCCAGTTTTCAAAATAAAAGTAGTTATAAAAACATAACAAGGCAACACTCGTTTTTAGACTCAAAATAGAAAAATTAAACTTGGCACATTCTTGATTTTTCTATTGACTACATTGTCCTCGCAGGATACACACACCTTTGGTTCAGGCTCAACTTATCGCCTCCAACCTAAACCTTTTTACTTTTTCCTGCACATATAGATAAAAGAAATGAGTGAGTTTCTAAGTCTAGTAAGGCAGTACTCACACACACATACATATATCATACTAAAAACATTTCATAACACTTATAAACTTAACAACATACCACAACA
Source organism: Humulus lupulus (assembly GCF_963169125.1). Lineage (NCBI taxonomy): Eukaryota > Viridiplantae > Streptophyta > Magnoliopsida > Rosales > Cannabaceae > Humulus > Humulus lupulus. The sequence goes on from NC_084800.1 coordinate 8,157,583, forward strand.
CTTTTCAAAGATACTATAACATTTTTTAAGATACTATATCACTTATCAAATTTCTATAACAATACTAAAATTCTATTATTTCTAATAACCTAGAAATAATAACGTAAACATATACAACAAGTTATTGGGGGTAGAGATGTATAATCACTTAAACAGTCACTGCCTCAAAACTACATAGGCAAACACTACCTTAAACTTACCATAGGCAGATACTGCTTCCATATCACAAAGAGAATCGCATAGGCAGTCACGGCCTCCGAACTATATAGGCAGACACTACTTTCACATCTCACTAACCCCAACTTGTACTTGAAAAGTTAGTTTGACACTAATAAAATCCTAACTACTTAACTTCCTTACCTCAGGAATTAAGAATCAGGGATGTCAGTGATTGCAAGGCTTTTCCCTAGAATTAACACAACATCAATTAGATTTTATCAACAAAAAGAATCCAATACTCAAGACAAAGATAGAAACTTACTCTGAAATAGTCTAAAGTGGAACATAACTGCTTTTTAAACCCTATAGCTTTTATTAAACCCTAACATGATAACATCTCATTAGTATACATCCATTGAAATATTCTAAACCACAAAACATCAATAAGCTTACCCCAAATACTCTAGATTGAAACTCTATGCCAGCCGAATCTAAAATTCGAAAATTATAAGTTTGAGGGTTCAACTGGGCTTCATTTATAGAGTTAAATTCAAAATTAAATCAAAACTAATATTTAGCTAACTACTCCTAATTTAATTTTCTCTAGTTTAGTCGACCACCAAGCCTTTAAAGAAACTAATTTTTTTATTTCAAATATTCCTTAATTCCTCTCTACACGATTACTTATAAACATGTAATAGAATATTCGAGTCAAATTAATCACATTTATCTTCAAATCTATCCAAAATTTTGTTTTCTACTTTAAATGGTAATTAATTTTTAGAAAGAATGTTTGTGTAAATATTTTAACTTATTACTGATTAAAACAAAAATTGATTTAAAAGTCTATACAAAAATATCATATATTTTGGTGGGTTTATATGTTATCGTGTGACATCAATTATAAAAATTAAGATATATGATAGCATAATATGATCATAATAATACCTCTAGTTATTTTTTCCTTTTGTGATTTTCTATTTATGTTTTGAGTGGATCCAATCCATCAAGATTTGGTTTTACCAACCATTTTTCCATTTCCTACAGACTACATCTCTTCGACTTTGCCTTTGAAGTTTAAACTGGAACTCATATCATTTTAAAAGCAACATTTATATAAAAATGTATGTCATTAAAATTATAAGAAAAAAAAAGAACAAAATGATAATTGCTACCTAACACCCTTGTTTCTAATGTGTTGTTATTGATTATTACATGTTAGATTTTTCTTAATTGACTTTGGAAAGTTTAAAGTCAATTCTTTGAAGGGCATCATCGTTTGATAGACACATTATATATAATATATTTTTTTTCTATTAATTAAAAAAACAAGTTCAGTAAACTTGCGATATATATAATATATATAAAGACTAGGTTGAATGTGATATATTATTGTCGGCCATTCATAAAGTACTTTCAAGATATAATATTTACATAAAATGTTAAATAGGGCTTTCATTTGACATTTCATGAAACGATATAAGTTCTTAGAGGTTGAAAAGTGTACCGTTATATAGCTAATTATAATCTAATTTCCACTGTGTATATGTAAAGTTTTAGTGAATTGGGGTTTGAGTTGTGTCAATAATAATTATCTTGTGTACGTACTATTATTATTATTATTTATTAATGTATATATGTTGTGTTTGGAAAGTATAATTAAAGTTAATAGGATTGGATTAAAAAAATAAAAGAATAAATAAATATAGAAGAATAAATGAGTTTGTTCTTTATTAAAAAAAAAGCTAAATATAAAGTAAATTTTTTTTCTTCTTATTATTGATATATATAAAGATAAGGGATACATATAGAATAAAATAAAATTATTTCAAAATTTATTAATTAAGTTGTATAATTAATACAATTGTCGAATCATATCCAATATCTTTGTCAAAACAAAAAAAAATCAGATCTAATCCAACCTATCACCCTATAGGAATAAGAAGTGACAAATATTGGAAAATCATCACAGCTAATTAAAATCCAGTACATATTAAAATAATTAATGCATTGTTAATAGTAAAATATATTTGAAAACGATATTATTAGCTAGTGATATCTTAATTTAAATTTGCTTAGGGTGTTTCACGTTTTCAAATATATTATACTGTTTTTTATTTTATTTTTAGCAAATCTATTATATTATTATTTTGAAATCATAAATCTATTATGTTATGTAGCAGGTAAAACTAATCTGTTGACATTATTTCATAGAAAATCGACACTTTTCTTTTTTAAATTAGGAAATAGCTGGAGCATATTATTATTATTATTAGTTTAGTTCATCGTATATTTTTTTCAAATCTGTATTTATTTATAATAATTGTAATGAGTAGGTAAACTTGTTCTTGTTGTCTTTTAATGCCTGTAGAAGAATAATTCGTATTCTCTCATTTCAAAACAGGCACGTGATGGTTTCAACTCCTTCAAACGATATACACACATGTACAGAAAAAGAATCTATTCTCACTACTGTAAAAAGATAACCCATGCTCTCTCTCTCTATATATATATATAAATATATACATATTAGTATTATATGATCTATATATAAGTATGGCTTCTGATATCTTCCCCACCACTGCTTCAGATCCCATGTGATAATTTGTGCTTGATTATTTAGTGATAATGTATTTATTTACAGAAGGGATATACGTACTACTCAACCCTAACAGCTAAGAAATATAAATTATATATTTAACAGAAATTATTGGCCTTGACTGTGTTATAGCTATTACAATAATAAGGAGTATCTTTAACTTATAAAGATTTAAAAGCTAAATCCAAAACTACATATCTACTGAAATATATTAATATATAAATCTTGAGCTTGTCAAAAACTTAATCACTACAGTAAGATTTGTTACTGCATGCGACTTTAATATATATATATATATGGATATATATATTATATATTAATATCGTGATTATGCTGATAAATTAATATAAATTTTTACTTGAGGAATAGTATTATATCTTATGTATATTGCTCCCGTGAGTCTCGTTGGTAGACTCTGATTAAGCACATATTTGTATATGCACAAATTTTAAATTATATATCTAAAATCGAAATTTTTGGTCAAGCAATTAATAAAAGTACTTGTGATAACCAAGTGGATAAATTAAAAAATAAATACACTAGGAGCACATGTTATAAAATAAACAAAATTATTAATTTATTTTTAAACATTATTATATTTTATATATATACATGTCATGTAGTCATGCAAATATATGTCTATATCGATGTTGTGTTTAGATGTAATATATGTAAAGATTATTATTATAAATATTTATATATTTTAATAAATCAGTTTTTTATCAAAATTATAGACAATGTTTACAACTTTAAAATTAAGTAAATGTACATTGCATGTTGCTTCTACCTACTACATAAATATATATAGTTGATGACAAGAATTATAGGGCTCCATCTAAAAACCAATTAAGTGGCCCTTTTTCAATCAGCTCGCTCATTTTTTTGGATCTCACTTTTTGCACTATGCGGATCCCGTGCGGCTTAGCTCACTATTTGGATCTCAAGTGTCTTATTGCATTATGCGGATCTCAAACATTTTTAAAGTTGGTTCACTCTTTGGATCGGTGTGGATCTAATGCCAGTAGAGAATTGGCTTTGATACCATGACAAGAATCATGGGGCTCCATCTAAAAATCAATTGGTGATTAGTGGAGTTACACATATATGTTTTTATTAATGGCTCAATATTTTTACATTTATTCTATGTAGGCCACCATACTCCAATAAATGATACTGACTTGATCATATATATATATATATATTGACTAGTTTTTCTGGTAACAACTAATTAAAGTAAAGCTTAAAGAAAAGAAGAGTGAACACAAGATTTTTACGTGGTTCAAGTTGTGAATCAACCCTAGTCCACAAGTCACTTATACAAGAATGTTGAGAACTTGCAAAGCTCAAGTTCTCTCGGTAGCGTATATGCTCACTCTAAAAATAAGAATTGAGATTATTTACAATGTGTGTCTTAGCCCTATTTAGAGGTTGTTGGGGCAATTAAGCTCACTAATTGGAGCTGATTATAATTATTCTCCATTAATGGGGATTGATTACATGATAAATGAACATTCTCGTAGTAAATGAGTGGGTGGGCTCCATCGTATCTTAGAGGGCCCATTATGAGAAATGTCAGCCCACTATTTTGTTCGGGGAAAATGCTTTTTGTTCAGGGAAAATGCCTCTGACATTGTCAGAGTGGTAGTTGTACGTTTTCTCATGTCAGACGACGTTGTGGCATAGTCATACTATTATAGTGTTTGTATGGAGTCGACATCAAGATCCATGTGACAGTGGATGTCATAAAGTTGTCTGTGGTCCAAGGTCATTGTGCTTGACGCCTGGCTACCCTTCTCTTGGATCGGGGAAGGTCCTCGTAGACCTGGAGGAAGTGAGTGGAGGAGACGGTCTTGTAGTGAGACTTTGAACACCATCTCAAAACATGCTCCTCGAGAACTAATGCTTCTTGGAGGAAATACTCCTTCGGTGATGGTGAACTACTATGGTTGTAGGATGCGCTTATCTCTCGTGCAGCCTAGAATAGTCTCTGAGAGACTTAATTAGTTTACGTGGAATCTTAATTCTTTAAAGTGGGTCACGTGTTACTTGGTGAAAACATGTACAACAATATCAAATTTGTTGAAGTGGAGAAAAACAGTTATATCGAGATGAGAGAGAAATAAAGTTGTTTATGTATATAAATATATATATATATACATATAATGCATGGTCGATTACACAACTAACTAATTAACAGAGGCTCCCCTAAAAAAGAAAAAAGACAGAGGGTTAGTAATAAAATTTCCGTTTTTAATTTTGGCTTTGACACGATGCACCCGAATGTTTTATGAAAATATCGGACAATTTTAATTTACTGAGATTTGACTTTGAAAAGATATAATTCTAAATTTTGTTCAAAACTTAGATATGAAGACAAAAATACCCTTATATAATAAAGAGTAATTAAAACTTTAAAAAATTAATTACAAAATAAAAAAAATGAAAGTTGTACGCCCTGATTTTCCCACGGGCTGATTAGCAGGTCGAGCTTCAGACTCATCATGGTTAGTCCATAAACATCCCCCAGACCGGAGCTCCTGTCTTGAGGTCGCACCCCCCTTAGCTCGAGGAATCCTCAAGGACTCGCCAAGACTGGAGCAAGGAATCGGAAGGCCGAAGGTCGGATCAAATGTGCAGCTCATGGTACGAGCTAAATACGGAGGCTATGACCCCTTGTAAAGTCAACACACGCAAGATAAACGTGCATATATCTGACATCACGTGTCCGATATCTCCCTGACTTCTCAGACACGCAGCAGGAACGTGCGTGTTCAGACACCCACGACTGGGTTGGGTCGTGCGGCCCATTATCTCCTTACCTATCGATTTGACTACACTTATGTGTCAGGTTTAGGAATTAATCATGAATATCACAGAGTTGATATGACAAATAAGACGGTCACGGGATGACCTCCCTACCAACTTCCAGGTGCCTTCCCCTATAAATATGGAGACCCTAGGAGTTGATAAAGGTTGGAAAACTTATTTCCTGTAAGAAATACTTTGTAACCAAATACTCAGTATCGATTAATAATATTGACTACTGGAGTAGAATGATTTTAACCTTTGAACCACTTAAAAACGTGTCTTGAGTCACCTATTTCATTCTCTAAGATCTTATATCTGTTACGGTTCTACATTTGGCACTAATCCCTTTCTCTCATTCTTTTAATTACCTGTTGCCGAAGAACCGCGTCAACAAAAGTATATCACTGTATATATATTAAAAAAATGAATATATATAATCATATAAGTGATGAAATGACTTAGATCATGAAAATTAAAGATAGAATTGTGACACGTACGTATTCAAACATAAAGGGTGCATTGTATGAACTTTTCAATTTCACAATACTATTTGATTTTTAAACATATTTTTCGGTGTTGTTTCTTTTTATCCAAAGTTTATTGCATAATAAAGATAGTATATATCATTGGTACGTACTAGCTAAGTTTTTTTTTTAAAAAAAAAAAGAAAAGAAAGAACGTTCATTACAGGAGAATTAATAATAAAACAGGAACAGGACTCTACCCAAAACATTATTTCTTATAAAACTAGTACCATTTTAAATATTGATTCGTGTAATTAATAAGCATAAATAGTATAAAGGCTAGAGGCATTCATAAATGGATCCACACACCACCAACCAAATACTTGTCAACAAATTTAGAATTTTATTTTATTTAAAAAAGTTCAGCCCGGCCATCGAAAAATAGTGTACTATAGGAACTCTCTCCACGTACTCCTTAATTTATTAATAAATTATGTCACAATATCTTAAATCTAACTCTATCTCATTGGTATACTATACCAAGGCTTTAAAAATAGAATCGAACAGCATATGCATCACCAGTTATCAGAGACATTAGATATACGTTTTTTTTTTTTTTTTCTGTTTGTAATTTTTGAATGATGTGTTTTTTCCGATTATATGATTGGATTCTGTGTTTTAAAAAATTTATTTTTGGATTCTATATTTTGTAAAATTGTTCAAATAGACTCTGAAACTCAATTTTGATAAAGAAAAAAATGAATATCAGTACAATTTTTAAGTATGATGAATTTATTTTTGTTCTGAATTGTTAGTTTGGTGAATTATTTGTGATTTCAGTTGGGAAAACTTTGATCAAAATCGGGTTTAGGGATCTATTTGAACTATTTTATAAAACATAGGGTCCAAAAAATAATTTATTTCAACACAATGTACAAACAAGTAATGGGGCACTAAATATAAATTTATTTTTGTAGGGAACATTAATTACGTGTACCGAGTAGTAAAGCTGTTTTAGTTTTAACCTCGCACGTGTGACATGCCCAATTAAAAGTTCTAGATATATATGAATTGTTCATACAAATATTTATATATATAAATTGCATTATGTTTTACTATATATTAAACAAAACAAAAAAAAGTGGTCTCAATATTATTGAAATGATATAATATAAGAATTTTCGATTATATACATCTTGTTAGAAATGATTACTTTTTTATCTTCGTTCTTATCATAATGAGTACAATTTTATAACTAATTTTGAAGGTTCATAATATATTTTTACGATACATAATATACACGTGGGGTGGGGGGCTTAAACCCCACCCACTAATTAAAAGAAAAGAAATCCTTATGAAGCTCCTATAAAACGTTGTGCGTGCCTTGTTCATTCTTACACCAAAACCAAGCACTAGCTAGCTATGGCTTCTCTCTCCCTCACGCACCCGCTGGTGATCACCACTCCTTCCCCAACTATTCGAATCCCACTACGTCCCACAAAACGCACTCAAGCTGGCTTTGTACGTAGATTTGAATTCAAAGCCAGTGCCACTCCATCTGATCATGAGGGTAAAAGCTCTAGCAAATTTGACAGGAGAGACATGCTGATTGGTCTTGGAGGACTCTATGGCGTGGCTGGCTTGGTATCAGACCCGTTCGCCTCGGCAACCCCAGTTGCGGCGCCAGACCTATCGAAATGCCACAACCTAAGGGATCCGCCCCCTGCTCCACCCCTGGATCCAGCGGATGTCAAATGCTGCGCGCCATATAGCAACGCCAAGACAATTGACTTCAAACCATCTCGGTCTCCAGTGAAAAAATTACGAATTCGGCCCGCAGCTCAATGGCTCGACCATGATGAGATAGCCAAGTACAAGAAAGCCGTTGAGCTCATGAAGGCGCTGCCCGAGGACGACCCGAGAAGCTTCATTCAACAAGCCAAAGTTCATTGTGCCTACTGTAATGGCGCGTATGACCAAGTCGGGTCTCCGAGCGAGTACATTCAAGTCCACAACTCATGGCTCTTCTTCCCCTTCCACCGCTGGTACTTGTACTTTTACGAGAAGATCTTGGGAAAGCTTATCGGCGACCCAAATTTCGCGTTACCATTCTGGAACTGGGACGACCCTTCCGGCTACCAGATGCCGCACATATTCGTCGACCCTTCCTCGTCGCTTTTCGACCAGTACCGAAACCAAAGTCATCTGCCACCTTCCATAATCGACCTTGACTACACAGAGCAAGAAGTTTTAAGCAACAGTCCTCCCGCAACGGAAGCAGAACAGACCTCAACCAATCTCAAAGTCATGTACCGCGCGATGGTCTCCGGTGCCAAAAACCCAACGCTCTTTTTCGGCAAACCTTATCGGACTGGTATCCCCCCAAACCCAGGAGCAGGTACCATCGAGAACATTCCCCACAGTCCGGTCCATATATGGGTTGGCGACAACAGACGGGCAAATTGGGAGGACATGGGAAACTTCTACTCAGCTGGACGAGATCCCATATTTTACAGTCACCATGCTAACGTTGATCGAATGTGGAACCTCTGGAAATCTATTCCGGGTGCAAAAAGAGTGGATATAACCGACCCAGATTACCTGAACACCACGTTCGTGTTCTACGACGAGAATGCTCAACTGGTTCGTGTGAGGGTCGGAGACTCACTCGACAGTAGAAAATTAGGGTACGTTTATGAAGATGTTGATACTCCTTGGCTAAGGTCCAAGCCTAGACCTGTCAAGTCAAAGATCGTCAAACTCTTGAGAAAGCACGGAATCGCTCGTGCAGCCGACACTAATATAACGCCGCTCAGCCAGTTCCCGATAACGTTGGACAGGACGGTGACGACAGTGGTGCCGAGGCCGAAGAGGTCAAGGAGCAAGCTTGAGAAGGAAGACGAAGAAGAGGTTTTGGTGATTCAAGGGATTGACTATGCCAATAACGTGCCGGTGAAGTTTGACGTTTACATTAACGACGAGGACGACGACGCCATTACTGGGCCTGACAAGTCTGAGTTTGCGGGGAGCTTCGCCACCGTGCCGCATTCGGCTGAATCTGGTGCTAACAACATCAAGACGGAGCTTAATTTGGGGATATCGGAGCTGTTGGAGGATATCGGAGCTGACGATGATGACAAGGTGATAGTTACTTTGGTTCCGAAAAGTGGAATGGGAAAAGTTAAGATTGATGGCATCAAGATTGATTTTATTTCTTGAACTAATCCATTAATTATATGTATGTATCGCTACGTACGTACGTATATTATTATTGTGTAACGTACTTTCTATTTTCATGTTTTCCTTTTCAATAATTATGCTAGAACTAAGCTAAGCTAGCTATATGTGATGATGTTATGATATCTATATATCTATATTATGGTTGAGTTTGTTAAAATAAAGCCAGTTGATTGTACGGATTATTAAATAATTGAAGTCCAGACACAAGCTGATCGATATTTTGTTTTAAAATAAACTGCTCTTAAGATATATATAATAAAGCAATTTTACATTATTATTATTCAAATAAATTTTTTACAACTATATTTTTAGCTCCAAATATTAATAAATTTTTAAATAATATACAAACACTAATTCATCCAACTAATAACATATAAATTTATTTTGGCAAACTTATCCTCCAATTTTTTTTTTTTTTTTTGGCAACATACGAGTCCTCCATCATTAAAATTATTAATGGTAGAGGACTAACACTGCCAAAAAAAAAATGAAAATTAGGGGATTAATTTACTAAAAAAATTTTTGACAACCCAACTTATCAAAATATGTATAATTAGGAGGCCAGCCATAAACATGGGCCAAAATAATAATCTTTACAAGAAAAAATAAAAAAGACGAGGGACAAAAATATTATTAAATATCATATTATCCACATATTACTTCCGAAAAATTGTTTTGGAACCTGATAAATTATTTAAAATAGCCTAAAAGAATCGCCAAAATTTAGACAAATTGTTTAAAACAATTGAAAAATACAAATAAAAGTATTAACGAATAAATATTTAAAAGAACTTTTTTTAAAAAAATACTAAAGAGAATTATGGATGCTAAACTGTTAATTCATTTAATAAGATGGTAATTTCGAAGAGAAAATTCAGACCTATAAATTTGGTCCTCATTTAAATATGATCATATTGCACGTGATTGAGAAAAATTGTATTAATTAATACTGTGATAAAATATATATTTTTTAATAATTAAAATAAATTTCGCTATCTTAAACCAATATTGGAGTGGTTGTATACTAGCCACCGCATATTTGACATTAACGTCTACCTCGTTTAAATATTTTAATTAAATTATTTGTTTTCTTATTTGAAGTAATTAAAAAATAAAAACTCATATAACTTGCATATCCCAACTTCAACATAAATGATCATACAAAAGCCCCAACGGAAAATTCTTATAAATTTGGGCCTTTATTTTTAGGAAAATTTACATTTGTGGTCTTTTTCAGTTCAATTACAAAGCTTACCTGCTACTTGCGCCAAATAGGGAGGAAAAGAAAATGTTGGTGAGTTTGAGTTGCACGCGCGCACCACTCAAAGCCACCAGAGGTGCGATTTTGACCTATATATTTTCCGACCACTCGAGGCTCGAGGGTGGTACCTTTTAACCGAGCTCTTCAAAAGGAACACAGCCTAGCCACCCTCTGCCTCTATATCGTCAGCATTTTCTGTGCAAATTCGTGAGTATATCTGCGGCTTTAGAATTTTTTTTCTCGCAATATTGTCAGTTGTTTAAGATTAGTACTATCGCGACTTATGCTTCAAGGTAGTCATTTTGGTAAATGGCAAGTATAGGTTCCTTGTCATCATAGAAGAAGTGTTGTGTTCGAAAAGTATATTTGTAGTTGCTTTTTAATTTAGTTAAAAAAAACTTAATTTAAAAGTCACCAATATAAGTATTTTTTGCTATATTTCGAAAGTAACTTCTAAGTTTATTTTTTGCTTGGTTAATAAACTATTATAATGTTGGTTTTACGGTACTAAATCAAGTATGTAGCGAAAGCATTTAAGTTGAATATCATTTTACCGCCCCCAAGGATTCCCCATATGTGACATATATTAAAACAGAAAGCAATAATGGTAACAGAAATATACCTCTTAATGTCTATCAAGTGTCATTGCTTCCTTTTCGTATTAAAAACGATCTTCCTATCCAAGCTGGTAGAAAATGATGATGATGAAAAACTCATACCATAGTCTTCCAAGCCTACCTCAACACTCAAGGATTAGTATGGGCTAATAGGATTCACAAAATTATGTGTTCTTGTTTATGCCTTTTATGCTCGAATGGTTGGGGTATAATATTAGGATCTTGGACTAATGGAGGATATTGGTGACTTCAACCTCGCAATGAAGGATCCCAATGCCAATGGTAATCAAAATATGTCATGTCATTCAACAACTCCATTATATCATCATGGCTTTCATCAGTTACCTTTGCTTCATAGTTTACCCAACATCTTATTGCATCGTCTAATCCATTGTAAAAGAAAAGTGTAAGACACCCCCTTGAGAAATTGCGATAACATCTCTCCACCAATTCATTAAATCTCCCTGAGTAAAATGGCTCATTGTGTTGTTGGAAAAAACCCAGCAATTATGTTGATATTAATAATATAGTCACCGGTAACGGCGCCAAAAACTTGTTGTGAGATTTATGTACGCAAGTATATGCAATCAATACACAAGTATACGCAATCGTAACAAGTAATAAAATAGTAAGTAGAGTATCGTTCCCAAGAGGATTGTTACTAATTACCAAAAATTAATATTTATTTCTAATTGATTGAAAAATAATAAATTTCGAATTTATAAAACTAAAACACTAAAGCAATAAAATAGAACAATAGAGAACTCAATACTAAATATTAATTCAATGGATTAAGAATTAGGGTTATTAATTTCATCAACTATCCACCTATGCCTCTTTAATGTGAATTTAAGAATTCATATCTCTATTGTGATAGCGGATTACAATTGTAAATTATATTCGTACTAGGACATATAATTCTCTACAATAAGCAATCTCCTACATCTTTGTGGTAAACTAACATATTGCAGGCATTGAACACATAATCTCTAAGCTACACAAACCATACAGGTACTCTCGTCCAATATAATCTATGATTATTTGACTATAGCATATTTATTATTCACTTTTCAGATCTAATGTTAAAATTATATAGATCATGCAAATGGTGATCAAACATTCAAGTGCATTAAACACGAGTCAAACAATTCACAATATTTATAAGAAATTCATAAAAAATGCATTAGATAATCATAAGATTTCAAGAAGAATCCATTAACACCCTAAAAAAAAATTAGTTCATGGAAAGTAATAGAAAAAGAAGAAAGAGAGCAGAGTAAGAGATGAGAGAAGAGAGAAGAGAGAGAGAGAGAAATATAAAATTGTCTAAAGTATTCATTTATAGTGATAAGGTTGTGAAAAGAATTTTCTAGAGATGTTTCCACTTGTTACTTGATAATGCTCCAAAATATATTTATTTGAATTTCAAACATCGTAACTTTAGCTTGCGTAATCTTGTAGCTTAAATATCACCAAGTAAACGTCCAAATTTGACTTTTCTTGTGAAACAAGCTTTCGTACATATTTGAATAAGCTTTTCAATGCCACCAAGAATATCGGATATGTGAGTAAGGAGATATGGTCAAAATACTAAAACTGTCTTAGATTCAAAATATCTCGGATTTTTTCAAACAATTTAAGTTTGAATTCTCTTTAATTCTATCCAATCAATTAAAATAAGTATCTTCCATCATTTTTATTTTGATTGAAGATAATATTTCAAATAATTTTTGAAATATTTCTCAAATATTCATGTAACAAATGACAACCTGAAAAATACAAGAACCACACATAAAAAAAACTAAAAATATAAAATAATAATAAAACTAAAAAAACTAAGACTAAAAAGTATTAAAAATTTATCCTATCATTGGGTCGGGTCGAGTTTCGAGTGGGATTGGGCCGAAAATGGGCCTTGGTAAAAAAAATCAAAAATACTAATTTTTTGACACTTTTTTAATTTTTTTTTTTACTTTTCACATGTTTTTTTTAACTTTGTTGTTAGTTTGGTTCAATTGATTTTTTACAAATTGGGTCATAGTAAAAAAATTTGAAAGGGTAGGGGGTTATGGTTTTTTTATCATCAAATTTTAATTAAAATTAAAAAAAAAATTATTTGTTCGGATTCTTCTATATATGTATTTTCCAAACCCAAACCCTACCCGAACATACTCGGGTTCGGGTCTAATTTGACCCAAAATTAACAGGTTTTGTCAAAAACTGAGTTTTCAAGTTGCAGGTCAGGCAGGTTGTGCAGATTCTCAGTTTTGCAAGTCAAATGTTCACTCCTAGTTTTCTTTATTCATGCACTTAAGCTTAACTGTATGGGGTTGTTTGGTATGAGGTTTGAGTTTGTGGGAGTAGAGGTAAAGGGTGTTTAGATTAAGGGAATTTGAAACTCAAGTGTTTAAAGGGGTTAAGATTACTGTAACGCCCCAACTCCAGGGACCGCTACAGTGCACATTGCAAACACTGCTAACCTCGCTAATCGAGTCGTTTGGCCATAAACGTGTAACTAAACATGATTAGCGGTTTAGGGGTTAAAAACTTTGGTTAAGGTATAACGTTTCACTAGAACGTTTAACATATACATTGGGATCCCAAAAAAAATATAATTTCAGAGTCTATTACAAACGAATATCTACAACAGGCCATTCTAAGCGGCAAAACAGGGTTCAGCCCTAGTACCACTTTCAAACCTCGCCCAAGTATTGGTCGAGCAGCTGCATATGTACACGTCATCACCTAAGCTCTCCAACTCAAGGATGGTCCAGCTTCCTCTTGCCTTTACCTGCACCACAAAGAACCTGTGAGCCGAAACCCAGCAAGAAAACTCATATGCTCATAAACAGTCATATCATGATATCAAATCATATCTGGCATGCCTAGCAATCATAGCTCTATTCAGCATGCAAATGAATTCAAACATATGCTGGGGTATCCAGGATAAGAAATCCTGGCCTTCTGATTGGAGGACTATCAAGTCAGTCCTAATCAGATGAGTGTCGCAACACTTGAGGTTCTGGTAAACCATACTGAGTAACTGACAAGCAAGTCACTAATTCAAATGGAAGGGTGGTTGTTGGGTAAGCCTCTAGCCTTCAATAGGTTCTGGTAAACCATACTGAGTGACCAACAAGCAAGTCACTAAGGGCCTCAGTGCCCAAGCCATGCATATGATGATCAAAATGATCATACAGAGCTCATAGCTCTGATCAGATGAGTGAATATCGCTTGAGGTTCTAGTAAACCATACTGAGTGACTGACAACCAAGTCACTAGGGGCCCAGTGCCCATAGCCGTGTAACGACACCGTTACCTAGGCTTTCCCGCAATGGCTCTAAATGACTAGCCTTTGGCTAGATAAACGCTTGTTTATATTCATCGAACCTGAGGTCGGTCCTGCATTAATGTTCTTTGAGTCATTCAATGCAGAGGGTCGATTTGGTCCAATCGACATAGCTTGCACTAAACACACTAGGGTTGTCATGACTAGTGAGTTAGCGCAATGTGACCAGTGCCCTGTACCACTGCCGAACCTGACTAGTGAGTCACGGCTTCACAGTTGATACTAACACCTTTGCCAATTCTGACTAATGAGTCAGCCCTGTGTGACCAGTGCCCAGTACCACTGCCGAACCTGACTAATGAGTCACAGCTTCACAGTTGATATTAGCACCTTTGCCAAATCTGACTAATTAGTCAGTACCATGCACAAGTAAGCAATGCTATCAATGTGTATCATATGCCAATCATCCAAGAATAGGGCATTCAACATGCTTACTAAACAGTTGCTAGCATAATTATGATCATGCACAAACACAGAGACTCAAGCTCTGACCAATCTCATATTCGTCATTCATGGCATGCCCTAATCACATGTTTCTCGTGCATCACATGCATCACGTTTAACCAACCAGCATGCCTCAATAATAATCATACGCAAATGGGCAAGATTGCCAAGCATTCATTATGCTATCAATGTTTACATTTAAACATCCAACATGCATCAAACATAACCATGCATGTCACATATGGGGTGCAGTTTTCTTATCTTGGGTCCATGCACAGGTTACCAACAAATGAGCCACAAGCACGATCTTGATCCAAGCCTCTAGTGTTAACCTAGTCACAACCACAAATGGTGATCCAATGAGTTCAAATTCTAAAATCAACCCTTGAACTAAAACTTAGCCTCCAAGACATCAATCCTCACTAATCTGGATAGTAGGAATGATCCCGAGGCCTAAAACCATGTTCCTGGGGTCAAAACGAGCAAACGGGGTGAAAACAGGGCAAGGGCTGCGGCCCTGGCACCTTGGGCCGCGGCCACCAGGGTTCTCTGAGGCAAGGGCCACGGCGCTCAAGAACAGGGTTGCGGCCCCCAACCCTAGGCCATTCCCAAACGTGTCTTAAGCACTCCAAATCCTCCAAAAACATACCCAAACATTCCCCAATCTTCAAATCAAAGTTCTCAAGCTTCCCAATACTCCAAAACCCCCAAAACCCAAGGTTCAAACCAACCAAAAACTCAACAATTAACAAAGTCCAATTCTAAGCTTAGAAACTTTAAAAACTTCAAACTTCAAACTTAGATTACCTTTGATTGGGTTGTTTTCCGTCAAATCCTTCGGTTAAGAAGCTTCTAATCTTTCCTAGGATCGCTATGCCTCGACCCTCGCTTGATTCCGACTCCTAGAACTCAAGATTTCCTCAAAAATGCTCAAACGGTATAACGGACCGTCGAGAGAGAGAACGAGAGGTTTTCTAACGTACGTTCTTATCTGGGAAGCTACTTCAAGCTTAAGTAACCTCAAATAAAACCTAGTGCTCGGGGTCCCAAAAACACCCCCGGGGACACTATAGTCAAAACTTCCAGAATTTCACCCTAATCTCAAATATTCCCAATTTATCACCAAATATTAATTCCCATTACCCAATAACCCGGTAATGCTCTAAATACCCCTTGACTTACTCCAAGTCAAGCTTAAATCCTGTTGTGACTTCCCCACTAGCTTACCTCCTAGGATCGTCTTGTGCTGGGTAACCCTGGCATAACCAAATAATAACAAAGCACCACGTCCATTTCACATATATGTCAAAAATGCCCGAAATGGCCAAAATATGAAAATCACCCAATTAATCACAAATGGGTTCACATGCACATTTAATACACCTAAACATGCATATTATCATTAAATAGCATAATAAAGCAATTATGGCCCTCCCAGCCTCCTAATCAGGGTCCTAAACCTTATTAGGAAATTTGGGGCATTACAATTACCTTCAACTCAAGCTAAAAAATGGGACTCACTGGAAAACACAAACTCAATCCACGAGCTTTCGGCAAGCACTCCCCCACGGCAGCGGATCTATCGTCTTGAGATCGAACCGGGAGATATGGAGCTGAGCCGGGAAGGTAACAAGCCTTCACCGCTCAAGCACAGATGAAAGCTTGGGGGGTAATTGTTATCCCCGTTTCCCCCAGAGTGTACAGGTCCTCATTCTGAGTTAATGGGCCGTCTCCCAGGAACTTAAAGCCCAGGTCGGGCCCAGTAAACGAAGATAGAATGAATATTGGCAGCCCAAGTCTTGGCAAAGCCCAAAGGGCGTCCCGGAATGTTAGCCAGGACCATCGCGTTGGTACGCTGCATGCTCCTGGACCTCTACCTCCGGGACCCCCTCAGGGTGCAATGGCGAGGTCGTGAGGCCCAAGTCTGAGAGTGGGCCGGGATCGCTGTGGATAAACCCGGGTCCTGGTAAACGGACCGGGACCCTGGTAAATGGAGGGGGACATTGGTAAACGGACCTAGGTCGGTTGGCCAAGTTTGGCATGGTAAAGTATCCCCGATTCTGACGTCATCCCAGGAAGCTTGGAGCTATGTCCCCATAAGTAACCTACAGAGGAGGCTACCTCGGAATTGTACGCCGTTGGTTCAGAACTGCGCCGCCACTACACTGACCGATCTTGTCCCCCAAATCTTCCTCATAGCCTATAACACCCAGACTGAAACACCAGTTGGTCGCATGTCTTATAGTAAGTTCTTGTTTGGGCTGGCCCAATGGGCCTTGGTTAATGTATGTTTTATATTTCAATCATTTGTGTTGGGCTTCCATCAGAGAAGCAAATGGTATTTATACCCTTATTGGGCCCGGCCTAGCCCGGCCCAAGCCCAGTGCACTCGCTTGCCTATAAATATGAATAATGGTGCATTGATGAGGGGATCCGAGATTTTCTTGTAAGCAATTACTCTGCTCAAACTTGCAGAAAAATCCATTGTCAAAAGCTCTCTAAGCTCTAATACAACTGACTCATGGACTAAGGCTCATTAACGCTCCAACCACGTAAAAATCTTGCTTACATTTCTTAAATCATTTCTTTTAAGCTCTCTAATCTCTTATAATTCTAATTTCCGAAAAACTCGGTAAACAACTTTTCACGTGTTTTTTTTTAAAACTTTGTTGTTAGTTTGGTTCAATTGATTTTTTACAAATTGGGTCTTAGTAAAAAAATTTGAAAGGGTAGGGGGTTATGGTTTTTTTGTCATCAAATTTGAATTAAAATTAAAATATTTTTTTATTTGTTCGGATTCGTGTATATATGTATTTTCAAAACCCGAACCCTACCCGAACATACTTGGGTTCGGGTCTGTTATCCCCAAAAATTGGAGATCGATGACGTGGCAATAGAGGTGACAAGTGGCAGTACATGGTCCGTAAAAGACACATTAATAAGTCAATAAATACATTGACTCCTCAGAGTTATGATAAAGTGACCCGGTAGACTGATGAAGAATTTTGACTGACCAGTCACGTGTCATGCTAGACCAGAGATGTGCCATGTTAGACCAGAGATGTGTCATGACCGACCAGTCACAAACTTGTCTGCCTAAGAGTGACTTGTCTGCCCAGGAATGACTTTGCTGCCCAGTAATGACCTTGCTGCCCAGGAATGACTTTGCTGCCCAGTCATGACCTTGCTGCCCAGGACTGACTTTGCTGCCCAGTCATGACCCTGCTGCCCAGGAATGACTTTGCTGCCCAGTCATGACCTTGCTGCCCAGGAATGAACTTGGCCAATCGGTCATGCACATGTCCGACCAGCCAAGTGCATGTCCTACCAGCCAAGTGCATGATTGCCCAGTAGAAGTATGCCCGACCAGAGGGTGATATTCATCGACCAGATAGAGGAGGACAATGTCAAGGTTCCCAGAAACGGCTTCAACAAGAATCGGTCTTGGCATACTCGGGAATCTCTCATTCTTCCCACAAATTTGGTGTTCTGTTACATTTTGAATATTTTTGTAATTTAAATGTAATAAATATAATAAAATATCCCGATTCTAGGGGATAGCAGATGTATGATCCTAAGCCTATAAATACAAGACTTATGGGATCATAAAATGGGCTTCTTTTTTTAACTCTTATTTTCTAAAGAGAGAAAGTGCTTGTAATTGAGAGAGTTATTGTATTCTTTTAATCTGTGCTGAAGAGACTCAGTTGACTCAAGTTCATCTGATCTTGAGTGCAGATCTATAATCACAACTCTAAGTGGATTAGGCTATTACCAGCATATTGGGGTTGAACCACTATAAAAATTGTGTGTGTTATTTACTTTCTTTTCAAAACCGTCTGTGTCGCTTTATTTCTCTTGAAGGCTTTATTGTTTTTGACGTTCTCACGTCGTTGGCCAAAAACGCGGTCAACAGGGTCTAATTCGACCCAAAATTAACAGGTTTTGTCAAAAACCGAGTTTTCAGGTTGCGGGTCGGGTGGGTTGTGCGGATTCTCGATTTTGCAGGTCAAATGTTCACTCTTAGTTTTCTTTATTCATGCACGTAAGCTTAACTGTATGGGGGTGTTTGGTATGAGATTTGAGTTTGTGGGAATAGAGGTAAAGGGTGTTTAAATTAAGGAAATGTGAAACTCAAGTGTTTAAAGGGGTTAAGATTACCTTCAAATCAAGCTAAAAAATGGGACTAACTCGGAAACACAAACCCAAAGCTATTAAAAATAAATTTACCAAATATGAGTTAGATTTCACATTCTCATTCTCATCAAACCAAACTCATATACCAAACACTCCCTATATAATTTTATCAGTTTTTTTTCTTAAAAATTTCTATTTTTCTCTTCGAGCGACCGAGTTAACTTAGCGTCAGGTGATTGGACTTCTATAAATGATATAGTCCTTTTAAGGGAGTTTTGCGACAAAAATACTCAATATTTATATAATGTAGCATTTAAACACTCAAATTTTTTTATGAAAAAAATACATAAAATTGCTAAAATATAGCATTTAAATATCCAAACTTTTTTTGGCAAAAAAAAATACCAAAAGTTTCTAAAACGTTGCACCTGTACTACCCCATCAGTTAAAAATACTGGTATAAATATATTTTAAGTTATAAAATATAATTAAAATTATATACAAAAATAACCTCAAGGTCATCATCCAAATTTTTGTTGCATAAAAAATAAGGAATGCTAGACACACAATTAATTTCTACGTACTTTTTACACACATCATTGTGTATTTAATATTAACTATAGATATTTTAAGTGAAAATGACATCACTATTAACTGTGCAGTTAAGATTAATTAAATATTATTATGTGTAAAAAGTGTGTAAGACATCCTAATTATTTCTCTTAAAAAATATACATAAAGGTGAATGTGGTCTCGACTCTCAAGACCGAAAAGAGATTTTTCTTTCAAGAATCTTATCAGCATTGTTTCACATGGACCTACCATAAAATCACACCTAGATCGGGTAAAAAATTCAAGCAAGATAAACAGCAATGGTCAATATCAATGTATTATTATGTACCTAATCACGTGCTTATAGGCACTTCTTCTCGCAAAGGGTAGGTCTCAAGTTCAATTCAACTTTCCCATATTAAAAAAAATACACCTAATCGCCTACTAATAACTCGCATTATTGGTGGTGTTCCTTCTACGCCGCCATATATACATTTAAAAAAATATATTTTATAATATTAATTTTTTGTAATGTGGATCTTATGTTTGTACTAGTAATAGTATTAGGTACTAATGACAAAATCACATCCTACGCACGAGTTGAATTTGTCCAAATTTATTTGAAGCAAAATCACACAATCATGTAAAATGTGACTTAAGTTGGAATGAAAAAACTCGTCCGTATTAAAATAATAATAATAATAGTAAAACATTTAATTTTTTAATTTAGTATATTAAACATTTTCAAAAAAAATAATATGAGCATGAAAGCTACACATAATTATTAATAAAAAGATGAAAAATTTACAAAAATATGAAGATAAAAAATTAAACTTAATTTCTATAAATACGGACAAAAAAGTAATGCCACAAATATGAGTAGTTGACCAAAAAAAAAAATTAAATATAAATGTTCAATAAAATATATAAAACATATTGCCATAAAAAAATTCACAAATTTCATTAAAAGAGGTAACTAGCTTCCTCTATTTTCTCGAACTCTATAAAAAAATTCCTTCACCACCATTTTTTCTGGCGTCTTGATTTTCTTTAGTGTCACCTATAAGATCGCGATAGTTTTATCCAGCAACGATCAAGAATCTTATTCTTCTTCTTCTTCTCCTCTTCTTCTTCTTCTGCAATGATTGTTTACAGATTTGATATCTGGTTTTTTTCTTTCATATCTGATTTTTTTTCTAGTTCGGTCTAAGTAACCAGTTACTATCACGATCTGAAATATGTACATTTCTTCTTCTTCTCCTTGATTGTTTTTAGATAAATATATATATATGATGTAACTCGTTATCATTACAATTAGTTTTTTTTTCTTCTTCCAAATTTAGCTAAATAATCATTACCATCACGATCAATTTAGGTTAAGTTAAAGCAAAATCAATATTAAAAAAGAACTAATTAAATAAAGTTTGGAAAAATTAACAGTTGTAT
Source organism: Humulus lupulus (assembly GCF_963169125.1). Lineage (NCBI taxonomy): Eukaryota > Viridiplantae > Streptophyta > Magnoliopsida > Rosales > Cannabaceae > Humulus > Humulus lupulus. Next base: position 8,178,659 of record NC_084800.1, read on the forward strand.
ATTATAATGTAATAATATTTATCAATATTATTATAGTAATACAAAAAAATGTAATGAAATATGTAAAATATCCTAAAAATGTGAAAATTACATGAAATATGGTATTTTTTTTTATAAATTTGATAAATATGGGGTTTTCAACTTTGTGCATTTTTTATGCCTTTTTATGGGTTTTTTTCCATAAACTTTTTTTATGGTAATCGTTTATTCCCATATTAATTTTTAAAATAACTAATCGACACTAGTAACCATTTACTACAATATTAATTTTTAAAATAACTAATTCGACACTAGTTACCATTTATCACTATCAAATTATTTTTAAAAAATCTAGTTTCATAATGGTAACTAATTACCACCATTCACTAATAAACCAAAAAAAAATTACAGTGGTAACCCATTACTACATGTGGATACCAAAAATCCACCAAGAAAAAAAATAGGGTTTCTAGTCCCCTATTGAAGTAAGCAGCTAAGGGGCACCAAAGGAGCCAAGTACGCGATAGAGGCAGGAGGTTATTACAAGCCACCAAGAGGTCACACATTCGCAAGGCCCTAGGCCTCGCGAGGTCATTTTAGGCCTCCAAGCCACATCCCCTCGTAAGACGCCCCTGTCTCGCATTCATGGCCCTTAGCCATACCCCTTGGAATTAAGGCCCCAGCCTCGCGAGACTCCTCCATCTCGCGCAACACCCAGCTGCACCTCGCGCATGGGTCTCGTGGACACCACATCTGTCGCACCATGCGCCTCGCTCATGGGTCTTGTGGACACCACTTCGGCCCTCGCGCGCCTCCACAGCCAGGCGCCTCGCGCGCCTCCACAACCGAGTGCCTGCGCCACTAGGCGCCTTGCGCGTCTCCACAACCAGGCACCTCGCGCGCCTGCGCCACTAGGCGCCTCCCGCGCCTTGCGCACCTGCACCATCAGGTGCCTCGTGCGCCTCCACAACCAGGCACCTCGCGCGCCTGCGCCACTAGGCGACTCGCGCGCCTCCACAATCAGGCGCCTCGCGCACACCTCGGACCAGCTCCACCAGGGCATCTCGCGCCTCGCACCACCAGGGTGTCTCGCGCCATAAGTCTCGCGACAAGTGAGGCGCACCTCGCCTCGACCATGTGCGTCACGCCAAACGAGACACACCATGCACCATGGCCACGCACATAGCGCTTCATCCCAAACGCCCCATGGCCTCTCCCTAGGCCTCACACCAAGGGCCTCGCGGCATGGGTCTTGCGCCAAGCTCCCCTTGGCCTCACACCAAGGATCTTGCGCATGAAGCCTGTAAAGTGATGGTCTCGCAAGGTGAGATCCTAATTTCATACGTAGGCACCATGCCTCACCGCACACACAACGGGCCTCATTGAAGAGGCCTTACCTCTCTTCCTGAGGTAAGTGCCACCAACGGGGCACCACTTTCTCTGTGAGTCCCATGAGAAGTAAAGTCAAGGGCCTCTTGAACCTGCAGTTGGGGAAGGCTAGAAAGGGCCTCATAATGATTCGACATGAAACCATAAGAGATACGGAATGAGCCTACAGACCAAGAAGAGTTAGTGTACTCATGTACTATTTTGTCCCGAGGGACCACCATGTATAAGGGGTCATTAGAGCTCAGCTATAAATAGAGCTTGACCCCTCAGAATAAGGGGTTGGAAAATTCATTGTATACTTAAGCTATTAAGCAATATACAAAGGCTCACTCTATTGTTGATCTGTGTTTATCCTTCCATAAGTTCATTATATGTTCTTATCTAAATATCTCCATACTTATCTTTGAGTTTTTCGATTTAATTTCGTTGACGAGATTTCACCGTCAACACTACCACTACCAAATATATATATATATAATTGATAGTGTTAACTAGTTACTACCACATCAATTTTTAAAATAACTAATTCGACACTAGTAATTGGTTACTATAACAAAAAAAAAATTACCAAAATATAAGGCAAAAAACCCCATAAAAATATTTATAAAAAAAAAAACACAAAAAGTCATATTTTGGTAGCATTATTTTTTTTTTTGTCCATATTTATAAAGGCAAATTCTTTAGTCCCCCACGGGACTTAGTCCAACAAGTGGGACCCAAAAAAGTTGCCAAGTGTCAAGCTATTAAATTCTTTGGTGTTTTATTATTAAAATTTTATACTTGAAGAGCCAGTAATGTGAACCGGTTGTGAAAAAATATGTTAGGATGGTTTGAAAAGTATGGGCAAAACAATAATTTGCAGGTAAAAAAAGTCTACAGTGGAGGGCAATAAGGTAAAATTAGTATTGTGTTTATTTACGATATTGGGAAAGTAATGTTTAGGGGTCACTTAGTAATTTTTAAAGGAGTGGTGAGGAATAACGTTGTATCTAAAAGTAATGAATTTTCCAGTAACTTATTTGCACATAAGTAACATTTTGATGTTGGTAAGTAATATTCAATAGAGTGGTTAGTAATAACATAATAGCTGAAAGTAAAAAAAAAACCGAAAGTAATTATTGTTTGTTTTTTTGCGAGTAACAAATGAATTATCTTAGTGAATATCTCAGTTTTGTTTGACTTGTTTAATGGTTAGAAGAATGAATTACATTTTATTATGTAGCTTTAGGTTGTATAGTTAATATAGAATGAATTTTGGCCATTATATGGTATTTGGTATGTAAGACTTTCCCTTTGCATAAGTAATTTTATAATCCCTTGATGTGTAACACAATTAGAGTATCATAATAATAATACCACTAAACGTACCATATTAAGTTAAAATAATTATATAGTTGCTCGATTAGGAGTCACTACTTGGTTAAAAAAAAAGTGTGATTGAAATATTTCTGTCATAAATTGAGAATAAAAATTTAATCTCATACAATATAAAAAGATGATTAATTGATGAATCATTGGTACTATACTTTTGTAAGTTCATTTGACATGTACGATAAAGTACATAGGTTTAAATTGCAAACCACATTGGTGGCTTAGTTGACGAGGAACCAAAAACTAAAGTGTTTAATCATGGTTATGAACAAAATAGAGACATTAGTCACAAAATAAATTGTATGACTAAGCTTTTGATGTACAAAATTAATAATTGTAGCACGTAATTATCAACAAATTGACTTTTATGGGTCAACAATCATGAAATCAACCACCAATTTGTTACTTTCTCATTATCTTACATCATTTCTTACAATCCATGATTGTCCATTTTTGACAAACAAATCCATACTCAGGAGCAGGAGTAGTAGAACTATCGGGGATAAATTGGAACCTAGAGCAATTAAATGCATGCTTCTAGGATACCCAGAAGGAGTCAAAGCATACAGGTTATGGTGCTTAGAACCTGGTTACAAGAAATGTATTATTAGTCGTGATGTGGTCTTTAATGAGAACAAAATGGCCTACAAATCTGATGCTGAAAAGACTCAGTCCAGTTTAAATCCCAGCAAAGTTCATAGTACTAAAAGTGTAGAGTTTGAGGTGGAGCATAATGGAAAACTTGAAGAAGAACAAACTGGAAGTTGGTTACTTGAAGAGGAGGAACCAGATAAAGAGTAGCAAGGAACTGATAGCTATTGGTTAGCACGTGACAGAAGCAGAAGAGAGATTAAGCCTCCTTAAAGATATGGATATGCAGCTTTAATTGCATTCTCTTTGATTGCTGCAAGTGAAGTGCTAGAAGAAGAACCAAGAAGTTTCAAGGCAGCTTTAGCTAGTAAGGAGAGGCGTGAATGGCTTAAGGCTATGAATGAAGAAATAAAGTCCCTGCATGACAATCATACTTGGGGCTTGATTGTGAACCCTACGAACTCCAAAATAGTAAGTTGCAAGTGGATTTTCAAAAGGAAGGAAGGGATTCCTGGAGTTGAACCAGCTCAGTTTAAAGAAAGACTTGTTGCTCGTGGCTTCACTCAAAAGGAGGGTATCGATTTTAATGATGTTTTTTCACCTGTGGTTAAACATAGATCTATAAGAATTCTTTTGGCAATGGTAGCAGAATTTGATCTAGAATTGGAACAGATGGATGTAAAAACTGCATTCTTATATGGTGAGCTTGATGAAAACATTTTAATGGCTCAACCTGAAGGATTTAAGGTCAGAGGAAAATAATATCATGTATGCAAGTTAAATAAGTCCTTATATGGATTAAAGCAATCCCCTACACAGTGGAATAGGAGATTTGATGACTTCATGACCAAAATCAAGTTTCACAGAAGCATGTATGATAATTGTGTATATTTCAAGTTCCTTTCTAACAATGATTTTGTTATATTACTGTTATATGTTGATGTTATTCTAATAACAAGTAACAGTAAGTATGAGATAGAAAAGGTAAAAGAAAAGCTAATAATGGAATTTGAGATGAAGGATCTTGGAGCTGCAAAGAAGATCCTGGGAATTGAGATTAGCCGAGACAGGGAAAGGAAACTACTGTATTTGTCTCAGGAAATATATCTCAAGAAGATCCTTAGTAAGTTTGGTATGTTTAATTCTAAACCTGTAATAACTCCTATATCTCAGCAGTATAAACTGAGTGTGGATCAAGCACCAAAGACCAATGAAGATAAGGAATATATGGATAGTATACCATATGCAAATATTGTGGGATCTCTAATGTATGCTATGATTTGTACTCGTCCAAACATAGCTTATGCAGTGAGTATTGTGAGTAGATTTATGTCAAATCCTGGAAAGTCTCATTGGCAAGCTCTAAAGTGGATTCTTAGGTATATCAAAGGATCACTTGGAAGAGTTTTTGTTTATGGTGGAGCTAGAGAGAAGAGTAGAACAGGTGTTATTGAAGGGTTTGTCAACTCAGACTATGCTGGCTGTCTTGATGCAAGGAAGTCACTCACTAGCTATGTTTTTACTGCTTTTGGCACTGCTATCTGCTGGAAAGCAAACTTGCAAAAGGTTGTAGCCTTATCTACCACTAAGGCAGAATACATGGCACTCACCGAAGTTGTTAAGGAAGCTCTATGGTTGGGAGGCATTGCTAGAGAATTGAAGCTGCAGAACCAAGTCATCACAATTTATTGTGATAACCAAAGTGTCATTCACATGTCCAAGAACCAAGTCTATCATGAAAGGACAAAGCATGTAGACATTAAACTACACTTTGTTAGGGAAGTTATAGCTCGTGGATCAGTTATAGTTGAGAAGAATTCTACTGATCATAACCCTTCAGATATGATCACCAAAGTTCTTCCAAGCAATAAGTTCTTTCACTGCTTGGATCTGATTCAGCTGAAAGGAGATTAAGCCCTTTAGGGGGCTTGAAGTGCAGTCACTAAATCTGGACGTGTTACTGATCCAAGGTGGAGATTTATTAGTTATTTGGCTCAGTCAACATTCTGTTATAACATCCTTTTATCGTTTGTAAATCTGTTTTGACAGTTAATAGTCGGTTGCTACTACTATATATATAACTTTTATTGTATAGTTTTATATGATTTCCAGAAACAGAGAAAAACTTGTAATTTGAGAGATTCAGTACTAGAAGAGAGAGTAGTGAGATCTGTACTCAAAGAAAGTTGAAGATCAAGTTCTAATAAAAGTGACTGCCCGTGGATGTAGGTTAGAGTTGTCTTGTCTCTAATTCGAACCACGTAAAAGAATGTTCTGCATTGTGTTTTTCCAGCTCTGTTTTACTGATTTGTTTATGAGTTATTGTGACTTTTAACTTGGTTGTTTAGTTGTGATTCTTGGAGGTTTGTTTTCTATGGTGAACTTCTTTATTGATCCCTACAATCTTAGCATTATCGAACTCCGAAAATGCATCTTAAACTTCACAACTTACAAAATTTCATAAATTGAAGCAATGCCCACTGCAAATTTCGCTAATTTCTACATTTTAAGAAAAAATATTGCCTGAATAAATTCCAAACCTCAGAAGTTTCATAACTACCCAAAGTCAAGATTCATGCAAATATCTTAACTAGTAATTACAAAATGAGGATTTTTGCAAAAAAAAAAAAACCAACACCGAGAGAGATAACAACATACCAATAACAGAACAATTCTTTTCTCCAACTCAGACACTACAAAAGGTGAAATCCACGTAACCAAACACTTTAAACAGTACGTAACCAGGTTCCACCCACAACCCACGAAGCCACTCCAACGATATCTCAATAATAAAAAAACCAGAACGTTATTTCTCAGTCAAACTCGGAGGAGTTGGAGAGGAAGAGGCATTTTTTTTTATCTTGTTTGCTTAAACAAATTAAAAACAAACTAAAGGGTAAATGGCAATCGGTACCCAGTTAAAGGGGGTGCCCAAGAGTATATATGTACTTTTGTATCACTCAATCAACAAATTCAAATCCAACCATCCAACCTAAAAGTTAACACATCTTATGGCTCACAACACTTGTTGGACTAAGTCCTGCAACCGAGGGAGTAAAGAATTACCCATTTATAAAAACTAAGTTTAAATGTACCATTTTTTTTTATAAAAGGTAAATTACCTTCCCGGCAATATATGCTACATCAAAACTGTTGAGGAAACTCTTTTGCGTAAAAAGTTGGTCTAGATCAAGGCCTGAGGGATAAGGAAGCTTTTGAATGGTCGTACTAATAATACAGAAAGGTGTGAATGGGTGATTAGCCCAAAGCATAGCCAAGAGTGAGATAGTTGATCATAATTGGAATATTTTTTTTTTTAAAAAAACTCACATTTATGGATATGGATAACTCATCAATTTGTTACAACTTTGTGATGTTGCAAGAGAAGCCAAAAACAGAACAACTTGAGAGCCAATATGAAGGAGAAAGCAATATACCAAAAGGCAATACGGAGAAAGTTACAATTACAGGAACCTGTGTAATTAATTAATTAATAGTACTAACATAAGTAAGAAGAAAATGTAGATAACAAATTGCAGTAGAAAGAAGAAGAAAAAACAGTAACAAAAGTGAAAAATGAGAGAACTTGAAAAACCCATATTCATATTCAAAGAAATATGCAAATAAAGCAAAAGGCTTTAGTTTGGAAGTAATAACAAGCCCTCCAAGCTCATCAAACATTGAAAAATGACCACTCGAACTGGAATGGAAGGATCTATTCTTGAACACTGATTATTAATACCAACTCAACTCAATATATATATATATATGGAAAGTACAAAGATTAAGTAATCATTTCGAGTCAAATAATCAAACAGTTTGAAGACATGGATAGAGTATCCAATCCCAAATGAAACAGGAAAGATCACTTCTCTACACGTATGTTACCAATGGAGTGATGTACTTACCACATGAAAATTTTGGTGGTGGTGGTGATGGTGGCTCGGGGTGATTCCGAAAAGATGTATTTTGAGTTCGGCGTCGGCGAAATTGATGGATGGAAGCAAATTGCTAGAGTCGAAGCAAGTTACGGCGACGATCGGATTTTCGACGGTGGAAGGATGAGGTCGCCGCCGGTCGTAAAAAAGAAGATCAGTTGGTAAAAAAAAGAAAAAAAAGATATTTTTTTTGTTGTAAAAAAATATTGAAATAGTATAAGGCCCATATGAGCCGCGTTATGTGATGTGAAGTTAGGTCATTTCTTAACCGCGTTTCTCTAAAAGAAAGATATTTAATTAGTCAATATTCACAGATCGAAGGAAGAATCTCATCCTTCTCTTTTGTGCAATTTCAATTTAATCAACAAAAACCTAGAATCTCATCCCAATTTCAAATCCTTCGAAGCGATCGCCATGGGAAACACAGAGAAGCTGCTTAATCAGATCATGGAGTTGAAATTCACATCCAAATCGCTACAACGCCAGTCCCGAAAGTGTGAGAAGGAAGAGAAGTCGGAGAAGCTCAAGATCAAGAAGGCCATGGAGAAAGGCAACGTCGACGGCGCTAGAATCTACGCTGAGAACGCCATCCGTAAGCGAACCGAGCAGATGAACTATCTCAGGCTATCTTCGCGGCTCGATGCCGTTGTGGCTCGCCTCGACACCCAGGCCAAGATGTCCACCATTAACAAGTCCATGGGCTCGATCGTCAAGTCTCTGGAATCTACTTTGGCTACAGGAAACCTACAGAAGATGTCCGAGACAATGGACCAGTTCGAGAAGCAATTCGTGAACATGGAGGTGCAGGCCGAGTTCATGGAGAGCGCCATGGCTGGGTCAACCTCATTGTCCACTCCCGAGGGCGAGGTCAACAGCCTCATGCAACAGGTGGCCGACGATTACGGCCTCGAGGTCTCGGTGGGGCTGCCGCAGCCGGGCGCGCACGCTGTGCCTACCAAGGAGACCGAGACGATCGACGAAGACAATCTTTCCAGGCGCCTTGCCGAGCTCAAGGCTAAAGGTTAAGAATTTTAAAGAACTCATCCCCTGTAAAGAGGATAAAGGATTTCATATGCGATCTCATTACATATATGTGAGGCCATTAATGTGTATCGATTCGAAACTGAGGCTGCTTTTCGAGAAGTTGGAATTTCATATGTAAATTATAGATATTGCATTTGGGTATTTCTCATTTATCTTTTTCTTAACAATGGTGTCAATTTTCTTCCATATTGGCCAGACATTTCCATGATATTTATGGTCTTTGTGAATAACTTAACTTGGAGCAGTGTCTATGGATTTCTTTTCTGGCTTTTAGGTATGATTAGCTAACGTGTGCAATCGGAATATGTACTATCGATATCAACTTCTGTTAAGAGCATTCTCAAATACAGTATTCGTTTGAAGCACTTGTGTTTGATTGAATTCCAGGTTTGCAACATGATTAGTATCATACTTCTATATTTCTAAACATGTATCTTACAGACTTGCATTGTTCTTTTGTATATAGATATGATATGCATTTCTCTCTTTTTGCTCGAGTTTTTTTGGTCTTACACTAGTTACTTATCTTCATAGTTCATACTTTTTGTAGTAAGTTTTTTATAGTTTGGAGTTGGCCTATTATCTTCTATTTATATTATTGGCTGCTTAGCTTCGAAGGTATTCTCCTAAATGCTATGGTCTTGTTGGTCAAACCATCAAATATGAATTGAAAGCTTGCCTTTTTATCAGAAAAGGAATACATCTCGATAGAAATTGTTTTAGTACCCCTTTAGATTGATTGTACCTCGGATAAATTTCAGTCTATTTAGTGAAAAAAGATTAGTGGATTTGAAGAATGCTACTTTGTGAAGCCTCTTCCTTGGCAGTTTTGAAAATTCTCTTTACATCCGAGAATTTGATTCTTGTCTACGTGAAGTGGATTAGCAATTGGGTTGGGTTCTGCATGTATAAGCTTTGAAGCCAAGTTTGCTGCTTTTTTGGATGTTACACCAAACCAGTTTATGAGTCTGTTTTGTTCTCTTTTTGGGGTTTAAGATCTGATCTGGCTGGTTGATTTGGGTGTTTTTATTTACTTTATGCTATAGATTCAAGTTTCTCGAGTTCAGAACTGTTATCTTTTGTGGACGAGCATTTTAGAGACTATTTTCCTTTGGTTAATTGTTTGAACTGTTACCCTTTTGCTTCTATCTAGTTGCTGTTATTGTTTTTATCTAATTGCTGTCATGTACTAACTACATGTCTATCGGATCCAAGGTTATTTTGAGGTGAGGATCCAAGTTTAAACTTTGAAATCAAATAATGTTATACTGATCAATGATCATATTGCTAGTGAATATTGAATAAGGTGATCAAAATTTATCCGATCAAATTCAGGTAACTGTATTTTGGATTAAAAAATCTTAAAATTTGCATTTGTATAAATTAGATACAATTCAATATCAAAAGTAACCGATTCAATACAGTTAGTATAATAAAATATTATTGTTTATGACTTGTGAGTTTAAGAACTTATTGTTGCTATTTATGACTTGTGGGGTAAATAAAAATGGATGTTTTATTATTTCAATATTTGAATGATTTATTAATTTTGTTGATAAAAAAAATATGAATTTCAGTGATTAACTATCAAAATTAATTAACATTTAAAAGAATAATTATTCTGAAACAAACTATCTAATTGAATTGGTCATTAAAAACCAAAAAAAATTGGATGGACTCCCCTAATCTTGCATTCTGTGTTCACTTTAATTTATTAAGAACTAATTGATTTTGACATCTAGAATCTGATTCATGCTATTGTGTTCTCATAATCTTCTTTATCTCCTTAACATTCTCACAGTCACAGGGGTGCGTAAGAATATCGTTATCCTTATCTGCGGTGTTATTTTTGGTCAGAGTCAACAAAAAAAGAGAAAAATAATCTTATGGCTTATTTCCCAGTTCATCCGAATCCAAATCTTGTTATTCATTTAAGATATATACTTTGGTGCCATTCACTGAAATAATCTGTTTCTATATGTGGAAAATTTCATTATATTCAGAAATGAAAATAGGAAATAACAAGAAACGTTGAATTTATTTTCTTTCCAAAACACCTGAAAACAATGAGAGTGCGTTCTAATTGAAATCCATCAAACAAATAAAATGATGAACACACCTACACTTTTTAAATTTCATTTTATTTAGTATTTCTTTTCTGGATACATTTCTCCCATTTTTCTTTAGGTATTATCTTTGATAATTATGCAAATATTACTCAGTTTATAGAAGTCAAAGAGAAAGCAAAAAAGGCAAAAAAAATGAAGAGAAGAAGAGAGGAGCTAAGTATATTGCAAAAAAAGAACAAATGTCTTCTCACCTTAAAATAATCAGTCAAACTTTATAAATATAAGACAAAAAATAATAATAAAACATAAAACACTAAAAAGACTAAAATAACATTTATTTGTGTTTAGTGTGAAGATGGAGTAATGGAATAATAAATAAGTGTATATTTATAAAATTATTTTTTTAGTCTTATAATTATTTTTAATAATATCTTAAAAAATATAATTATAATTTTAAACAAATTATGACGGAAAATATGAATCATTCTATTAATGGAAGGATTCTACATAAGAGGCTAGAGAATTTACTATCCTCTCATCTATTGTCTATTTTCCTCAATCTTTTTTACAAAATAAGAGCACTTATAATCTCCTCTCACATTTTTTCCGTCCAACCAAACATAATATAAGATAATAATTCTATCAATCTTTATTTACCTTCATTGTATCTTCCTATTCTTTTTTATGTAATTGGTTAAGACTATTTTTTTTATAATAAAAAAAATCCAAACAAAAAAACGAAAGTACATTAGGCAGGGATATGTTGTTCCAATGATTGAGGTTAGAAGAAGAGAGTGACAATTACAGAAAAACAAGAGGTGCCTGCAAAATGCCATGGCAGAGTACTGACAAGGAGGAAGTGGATAAAATGTTATTACTGCATTGGAAACCAAACCCTTCTCTCCAATGCTCACAATACAATACAATATTACAATAAATATATCCCAATTTTTCGAATTTATCGCTTCCTATCTTCGTGACCCCTCTTGCTATAATAACAACTAATGACACCATACTTACTACTGCCCAATTTTTATTATTATTTATGGAGAGTTAAAATGAAAATGAAATTTGCCACTTCTGCCTATTTTATTACAAACTAGACAGACACTATATATCCCCTTGAAATGTGTTATACAATTCTAAAGAATAATTAAATGTAATAACATAAATATAATTAAATAATACATTACCTAAAATTGATACTAAATTTGAAAAAAATTGAAATAATAAGAAAAAAATATAATCTACTTTAATAAACTGAATAGGATAGTTGTATAAAATAAAAGGACAATTGTATCTTCAATAATTGATATTGATAGTTTAGATATACTTAATTTGGATTTGCAAAATAAAAAATAAAAATAAATAAATGGACTTTTAAGTTTTTACTAACTCTCTCTTTTATTAGATGGAGTATTTAAAAATAAGAAAATTAACATTGAACTAGGGAACTTATATGAGATGAGACTTTCCATCAAAATTTACCATAATTGTTTTAAGAATATTTGACAATTAATAAAATAAAGATATAAAATTGGGTGATCAAATATATACTAAAATTGGGTATAATATATAGTTAAAATATTTGAGAATGAAATTAGGTAACTGATTAATAATAAAAATGAGGCAGTTGTTAGCATGGTGATTTGCAAGTTTTGGCACGTCCTTATACACCCACAACAAAATGTGTTTTCTTTCCGTAATTCAATTTTTTCTTTAAAAAGAGTTAAGTTCCCTTGTTTATATTTCTATTTTGGGACTAAAAAATAATAATAATAGAAAAAGTTGAGCAAAATAGCTCTAAATTGAAAAAACAAAAGAGGGAAACTTTTGCTTTCTTAACTTTTTTTATTAGCAAGTAATGAAATCCACGAGTCCATGTTACTCGATTGAATGACTAATCTTTGTTATAGCTTCCCTAAGAAGAATAGCAACAAGTGAAAAAGAAGAAAAAAAAGACAGAAGCTTGGCGAGTTCCAGACAAGTGAACAGCGTGTCTGTCTGTCTACATGGTTTGCTTAATCATCGTAAGCCTCACTTCCCCAATACACGTCCACTCGAACACCTGTACTGTTCTGTTCTGTTCTCTCTTTTGCTCTTTTTCGTTACATTCGAAAATTCCCAACATTTTTCAAATGTCATTTAATAACAACAATTAAACAAACAAATCAAATTGCCTTTACATCTCATCACTCATCTCAATCTAAACCCCACCACAGAGGTAGACAGACGCCCGTTATGAGTGAAAGGCATGGACATTTTTTAGTTATTTCTCAACCCAAAACCAAAAGTCTTGTTCTTTGCTCCGAGCGTTCTTTCTTCGATCCATTAATTAAACAATTGGCATAGCAGTGTTTTTGTCGATTTCTGGGTCTGGGGTTGTAAATATTGGTGAAGTTGTTTCCTTTTTGGGACTAATAAGCTTGTTGCAGTGGGGCTGGAGATGAATGAGCCCGAGGAAGAACAGCCTGCGTTCGAGATTGGGGTAGTGGTTCCAAAGAGGAATGTGAAGGCAGAGGATTCGACTTCTGATTCTGTGGAGGTTCTTGTACGCGAATTTAAGAAACTGGGTCTTATAGTTGAGAGAGTCATTGGTGTTGCTGATGAGTTTATCAAGGTTTTACTATTCTCAATTCCTTTCTCCATTAAAGCACTTTCCTTTTTCTTCATGGAATATTCACTTGTGATGTATAAATGTTTTCCCTTTACTGATTTGATAAATTTGCAAAAGGAACACATGTTTTTGTCATGGCTAACAGTAAAGTTTTTAAATTTTAAACCAAATTATCGCAGCTAGCTGCACCTTTAGAGACTTTGGGGAGGGCGGCAGTCAGTTTGCAAATAAAGAAACGGACCCATATTGGTATAATAGTTAGCATATAATGCAAAGATCATCTCAACTTTTTTATTTATTTTCAAATTTGTCCTGTTCTACCTTTCAATTAGTCCAATAATTGAAGGAATTTATCCTAATACCTGATTTCAGGAGTGGATTTACAATTTGAATGGGAGGAGTTTGAAGCTTTTGTGAGACAACCTGATGGTTCACTGTTCAGTTGGAGTGAGCGGTTTCACTGTTATCAGCACTTGATATATAGAATTGTATGTCATTCAATGACTTCGTATGAAAATATTAATTTCCCTTCAGTGTAATAGAGTTTTATATGCTCTCTCTTCGAATTTTAACCATTAGTATTTTATACATGGTTATACTTCTGCCTGTTGTCACCTTTTGGTGTGATGCATCCAATAATTGAGCTTAGATGGTTCAAGGTTGGATAAGTCACTAATGAATACAACTAACTTCAACTTGATTCCTTTTAATGATGATTAAATGCTTTCCATGTAGTCATGTCTGTCATTGGATTTGAAACAAGTAATTACTATGGCTGTCCAATTAGTATTTGTATGCCTACTTTTGTCTATGATCAATAAAATCCCATCAAGGTAGAAGTAAATTTGAACTTACTGTGAGCTTCTCATCTGTTTGCAAATTTGACAAATGTTTAACAGGAGAATAAGAGCCAGTCAGCTATAATACTGAAACATGATGATAAAGAATTAAAGTGGGAAATTGGGGAATGTTTGCTGCAGAAGTTAAAATCGGAGAGTATTGTTAAAGATGTCTTTCCATTGCATGGTACGCATTAATCTCCTAGCAATGGATGCTTATTAGGTATCAATTTAACTCTAAATGAGATATTTCTTTGGTTGATAGATGAAATAAAGAGAAAGAAACTCATTCACAGTTGGGCCTTACATTGGCGGGACTTCACAAAGCAGCCAATAGATGAGATTTACTCGTACTATGGAACAAAGGTTAGTAATTTTATAGAAAATTATTATTGAGGTACTTGTTTGCCTAGCATATTAATCTTTTTCACAGATTGCAGTCTATTTTGCTTTCCTTGGAATGTATACAAGATGGTTGCTGTTTCCAGCTTTCTTCGGCCTCACCTTGCAGATGATTGATTTTGGGTAAGTCTGCAGTCTACTTCTTAATATCCCTACATATTGTTATCACATATTCGTGCATGTGGTGTGATATTGTTTGTAAGAAAGGTTTCTTGCTTTCTTAGGTCATTGCAGTTACTGGTGCTTCCCATTTTCTTCATATGCATTATACTATGGGCAATCATGTTTTCCCAGTTCTGGAAACGTAAAAATGCTGCCCTTTTGGCGAGGTAACTTTTTTGTGTGAATGGCCTTTTCATAATTTTCAGTTTACTTTGTCTTATATTTATATAATGTTTTCCTTTAACTTCTTCTTGTCTCTGTTGGTTTGGGTATTATAGATGGCAAATTAGTTATCCAATTGGAGCTGATGCTGGATGTAAAATTTTGGGCATGGAGTGGGGTTCCTTACAGTCACCCATAGAAATTATAAGAAAATGGGGAACTGACAACACAAAAGAGAAAGAAGTTTTTCAAAGGAATGAGTGGTTTGGACGAATCAAGAGATTCAGAAATGATGCTTTCGTCATCTTAAGTATTATATGCCTCCAATTGCCATTTGAACTGGCCTATGCTCATACTTACGAGGTTATGGAGTCTGATCTTTTGAAGTAAGGAACCAAGTTATCTTGGCAATATTTTCTTTTCATACTTTCCAAACCAACATTCTCTTCGTTCACAGGGATGGACTAAGTTGCTCAACCTAGTTACATTTTAAAAATTAGTGCATATAACATTCATTGTTTCGGTTGTGTGGATCTGTGTCATGAGAATTGACATTTTAATTCTCTTTGTTTTCAGATTTGGGCTTACAACCATTTATCTTTTTGCCATTCAATATGTTACACAAATCGGGGGTAAGATCTCTGTCAAGCTCATTAAGCATGAAAACAATGAAAACACTGAAAAAAGAGCTGACAGCTTGGTGTATAAGGTATTTAACAGAAAGTGATGCACATCTTGGGTTTTCCTTCCTCCCTAAACGATTATTTTCATATATTTAACAGGATTAATTTCCTTGCAGGTGTTTGGTCTGTATTTTATGCAATCATATATAGGTATTTTCTATCATGCACTACTGCACCGCAGTTTTTCGACTCTCCGCCAAGTCTTGATACAGCGCCTTCTTGTGTCTGAGGTAAACTACATAGATGAATTTTCCTCTTTTTTTCCTTTTTTCTTTTCACTACTCACTAATGTGCTTGAAATATCTTTTGTTAGGTGTTGGAAAACCTGTTGGAGAATTCTTTACCTTATCTTAAATATAGTTATAAGAAATATAGAATTAGGTAAGCTTTCTATTTAACTATCCCCCTGGAACTTCTACATTGCTGGTCGTGCCTTGTAGGTTGCCTAAACTCTTCAGCTGATGCATTTATAAATTTTCTTGTATCTAGACGCAAGAAAAAACAAGAAAAGGGATCGCCAGCTGGGAAGATTCTGTTTTCTTTCAGGGTAGAGAAAGAGTATTTGAAACCTTCTTATTCTGCAAGCATAGGCAACGAGCTTGAAGATGGACTCTTTGATGGTAAAATTCAGTGCATCCAAACACATTCTAATATAATGCTAATCTTGTTCTTATATTTCTAAGAATATACTTCCTATAGGTAGAGTGTTCATATCACTTTAGAAACAAGCTTTCATGGAGTTAGCCACTTTGTTATCCTTAATTTTCTTGTATGAAAAATGTGGGATCCTGGATGTAACTTGAAAAATTAGGAATTTCATGGAGCAATTTGATACTTGTTTTGACTAATCAGGTCCTTGAACCACTTGCAGACTTTTTGGAGTTGGCATTGCAGTTTGGACTCATCATGATGTTTGCTTGTGCATTTCCGCTAACATTTGCCTTTGCTTTTCTGGTATATAATGACCTTAATAACACTTGTATCATTGTTCTATCTGGTTCTTGTTAGTTTTTGTATTCTGAAAGGCCACTCCTTGCAGAACAAC
The DNA here is from genome assembly GCF_963169125.1 of Humulus lupulus. Classification (NCBI taxonomy): domain Eukaryota; kingdom Viridiplantae; phylum Streptophyta; class Magnoliopsida; order Rosales; family Cannabaceae; genus Humulus; species Humulus lupulus. The sequence goes on from NC_084800.1 coordinate 8,194,950, forward strand.
ATCACTGAAATCAGAACAGATGCAGTAAAGCTGCTTACCATGTTTAGGAGGCCTGTTCCTCGTGCTGCCGTAACTGTTGGAGCTTGGCTGAACATTTTTCAGGTACTTGGACCAAAATAAGGTTCTGGACAGCATATATTTCATTGTCATATTAAGTATGATTGTCTAACTAATGTGCGGATCCTATCATGCTATCCTATTTTCAGTTTCTGGTTGTGATGTCTATATGCACCAACTGCGCACTTTTAGCGTGGTTATACGATCAGGAGGGTAAATGGAAGATAGAACCCGGACTTGCCGCTATCCTTATAATGGAACATGTTCTACTCCTGATAAAGTTTGGATTTTCTCGCTTTGTTCCAGAGGTGATTTCTCTCCTCTTGCTCCGGCATTTTTCATCCAAACCTACTTGTCTTTGTTTAACGAGTAGAATTTCAATTGGTGAAAACAAAAGCATAAACCATCTGGGGTAATCTGCATCTGACTCTGGTTTCTTGTAGGAACCGGCATGGGTGAGAGCTAACCGAATGAAGAATGCTACACAGGCTCAGAACATGTGTTCTAAGCAGCTTTTGCGGACCATGTCTGGAGGAGAGAAGGCATTTGGTCAGGTAAAATGTTCTAATCCGGAGTGTAAAACGGTACCCTCATCTGAACCCATTCAGGAAGATCTTTAAACTAACAAGAGTTCGGCAGAATCAGATAGTTCAGTTGTCATGAAGGTGTAGTTTCATCTAGAAGAAGGCCTTTAATTTGCAGAGATCTATATATAAATATATATATCTATACATATTCATTTCGTGGAATGGAAAAGCTTACCATTCTTGGTTTTGTTCATAGCTAAAGTATCTACTATGATAATATCATATATAGAATAGACCATTTCAGGGATTGGCCCAAGTTTCTTACCACTAACCCCATGAAAAAGGCAGCGCATTCAGAATCAGAACGTGCTCTAAACAGCTTATCAGAACCATGTTTTAGAGGAGAAAAGGATTTTTGTTAAGGTAAAGATTAATGGTTGAGTCACATCATGTCATATGAACAAAGAATTCTATGGCTGAATTGCTTTTGCCTATGTAAGTTTTGACATTTCTTGAGACCCTGTTTTTTCAATCAATACAAATTTTTTTGTACATTGGTATTTGACTATCATGTAAACTATAATATGAAATTGAGCAATGAAATTCTATTAACAGAGCGGGCAACAATAGTTTGAGCCATTTGAAAATCGCTGAATATAACACGTAATAAAGCTAAGCAGCAAGAACAATAAGGGGAAATGTCGATTATATATGTATAAATATGTACATCACTTGAGGCAGAGCTCTTTATTTATGTAACCAAGCTGTCTCAAAAGAATTGTTGTCAACCACTATACAAATATTTCCAATTCAATCCAGTGCAGCAAAAAATAAAACAATCAATCAAGCTAATCTAATCCAACTCATATTTACATCTCAAATTTGCATTGTGACTATCCAAGACAAAAATGTTGCTCTTCTTTCCGATCAAAACCAGAGAAAGCATGCTAAAATCATACTTGAATTGGCCTGTCGTAATTAGCTACGGGAGCCTCCGAAACGACCACTGACTTGGCGAGCATAAGCAACAACAGCCTTAGCCCATCTCTTGATATCATATTTCAACTTGTTTGAGTCCATTTCTTTCAGAGTTTTGCCTGGTTCCATCCTCACCTCCGTGAAAGAGAAACAGCGGCCATACTTGCTACGTTTTGCTGAGATTTCGCGGCCTTTCACAGCTTCACCACGGTTTAGAGAAAGAGTTTTCTTGACAGACATGGTGTTTTGGGAGCCTTTTGATTGACCTGTCTAAGCAACTAATTATGCTATTTGATTCGTATTATACGTGTTGGGTCTACATTTATAAAGGTAGAGAATTAAACCAAGACAAGTAACTTGGATGCAAATACGTGTGGCAACATTGACTTGACCATTTCAAAATTCCCATTACATAGTACAATAGACACAAGGTTTTAGTGTCTAAAATACATATATTACTTTATACACAGTTGTTTAGATAACTTGTTCTCACGAAAGAGAATAAAAATATATGATACATCAGAGCTATACCAAATGGTAAGTAGTTTAGTTTATGTTTCAGGTGACTATATTGTCTTTTTATAACTTTGTACTTTAAAATATTCCTTTATTAGTAGTCTCTGCCTTCTTTCCTCTTGGTCAAAGGAATAAACAGTTAAATGAAACACCACACGTTTTCATGTACAATACAAAGACATTAGTTATCTCAGAAAACTCTATTTGAATTTTCTTACGGAGAAAAGTAGATACGTATAATAAAATAGTAACAAGTAATTGAGATCGATAGCGAGCAAGGCTTCTATTTCAGATTCTTGATACGAATATCTTTTCTAGGCCTAAGAACATTCAAATCAAATCAAATAATATATGAAGTTACTATAGTATTCAGTGTGGCAACTACCAATGATTATAATGTTGACTTTTATTTTAAATTAAAAAAATGTATATTTATAAATATCTTTATGTGCAAGTAACCATCATATATACACATAAATATTAGCAAGTTGAATCTTAAAGAACTTTTGCCACTTCCACACAACACCATAATTAATATAAGACCAACTACAGCAATAGATCCTTATATTCCCTTGTTTGACATGAACTGCAAACCTTTCATTAGCAGTACTAATTGGACCAACAAACCAAATCATTAACAAGCGCCCAAGAGAGATACTTTAGCTGCGGTTGAGTACCAAGTCTTTATAAGTCTTCTTCCATTTCTGACTTGCAACTTCTCATTTGTAAGCTCCATTACCCATTTTTTTTGTAACTGGAACACAATAATTCTGCGATTTCTGAAGCTGAAGATCCTTCAACCGTCACTAAGCTATGAATCCAGAATAGTAATCTCTTTAACACTACATATAAGCTTTATTGATGATCTATATGTTAAATAACATATTTATGCTGCGCTTAATTTGATCAATATTGGATTTTGTATCAAACCCACCTCATATTTTTTTCTTGGGAACTATATAAAAAGTAATGGTTTCCAAAATTTTGATATCTGGGTTGCAGTTTATAGTCTTCGATTGAAAGCTTGGTTAGTTGATATGGGTGTTTGACTACTTTGTCAAATGAATTGCCTTTATTTTGAATTGTGTTAGATGTAATAGATTACCCTCTTGTAACGAGTTGAATACTTTTTGGTTCTGACTTTGAATGGTAAAATAGTACGTTAACTTTATGGCTGAAGAACCTTGCTGTTCTCTCCTCAACATTTATTTAGTACTTTGTGTGATGAGAATTTACAGAACGATAATAACTTTTTTGCTTATACAGTTTATGTTTACTATGAGCTTAAAAACATATGACATAAAAGTTTGATCTTTTCCTTTTGTTGCAGTGATTATCTTTTTAAACTTTTGCTAATCGGAGACTCTGCTGTTGGCAAGTCATGTCTTCTGCTGAGATTTGCGGTAGGAATTCAATATTTCATTACTTTACTTCTGGACAATTAAACCAACCAAAAGACACTATAAAATATTTAAACCACAAGAATTTTCTTGTAAATGAAAAACAAAGTACTTATGATACTGATAGAAGATATAGATTGATTTGAGTACTTGTTATAGTTTTGCTTCAATAATGAATGAACAATCCTTATTTTTTTTTTCTGAAAATTTAGTTTCATGTTTTGTAGGATGACTCCTACGTAGAAACTTACATCAGTACCATCGGAGTGGACTTTGTAAGTACAGTAAAGGGAAATGATTGTTCAAGGTTTCATCATTAGAGCTCAACATTTTTTATTACAACTATGCTTTTTCTATGTAGAAAATTCGAACAGTGGAGCAAGATGAGAAGACCATCAAACTTCAGATTGTAAGTACATTTTTTTGGTCTAGAAATGAATGTTTCCCCATCCAGATCATTGAATCTCCATTTTTTTGTTTCCACTTCTTTGTAGTGGGATACCGCTGGTCAAGAACGTTTTCGTACAATCACAAACAGCTACTACCGTGGTGCTCATGGCATTATTGTATGTATTAGTATTATTAACCTTTTCATTTCTTAATTTTGGAACTTGTTTCTGCAAGAATCATAAAGGACTTGTTTTTTTTTCGTTCTGCAAGGTTGTATATGATGTAACTGATGAAGAAAGTTTCAAACATGTCAAAGGCTGGCTGCAAGAAATTGATAAATATACCAAAGGAAATGTGACCAAGCTTTTAGTTGGAAACAAGTGTGACTTAACTGACAAGAAAGTGGTTTCTTATGATACTGCCAAGGTAATATTAGTTGCTAACTTTTCGTTCATAATCATATATGATATATCAGAAATTTTGTTAGAATTCTTTATATATTCGTATTGTTTTAAATGTATTTATGATTTTTGAAAGGCATTTGCCGATGAGGTCGGAATACCATTCTTTGAAACAAGTGCTAAAGATGCCACTAATGTTGAGCAGACTTTCCTGACTATGGTTGCAGATATAAAGAGTCGGTCAGTCATCTAATTTTTTCATTTGTTTAGCAATCAATAATAAAATCTCTCTTACGATTTGTTTTTCCCTTCTTTAGGATGGTCAGTCAACCAACAACTTCGGACAAACCCGCTGTGTGGCGTATGCAGGGCAAGCCAGTGGCTCAAAACTCTTCCTGTTGTTCCTCCTAACCTGCTGCTTTTGACTAACTATATAGTTGTAAAATTCAGCCACGAACAACTTTGTTTTTCGAATTGTTGCTTTGTTTATTTAAATTAGCCCAGTATACAGAAACTCTTTAAAATTTTTAGCTATATTTTATTAACTAATATTAAAAATGGGCAGTTGTCAAATTTAACTTGCCTTTTCTTTCTCAGATAGCAGTTACAGTTAATGCATCTTCCGCTTGATTAATCTCCATCTTGAGATATGATGTTCCTCTTAATAATAATGGTGTTAACAAGTGACCAAAACTGACCAATTTTGTATTTTGTTAGTCTTCTTCAAGGTCAAAATGTTGAGAAATAAGACATTTACGCCCGTCAGTTGAGTAGGAATAAGGAAGTTATGTTAGAATGTTAAGCTTCTTGTTTAGGCAGTCAGCTACTAAAAAGGTCGAATAGCTTCATGCACGTAACACGGTACGAGAAGATAAATATAATTTGTTTACCATGTAATAAGTATTCTCCATTTGAACAAAAAGTGCGCGTCAAGTCGAGAAAAACAAACTTAATCTTTATCCAAAAAAATCCTAATACTGAAACATAAATCATATCCAAAATTAAGATTAACAACCTTAATAAAGAAATTCCAAAATCCATAAGACATCTGGAAATAAAGGACTCAAAATCAGGAATAAAACTAGGGCATCTCTCACTTCCTACCACGGATCTTCAGAGCCTGTCTGTTCCTCTTCTTAACACCAGACTTGGAAACCTTGAGGCTTCTGTGCACAACGCTCAACCTTGCAAGGGCTGCATGCTTTAAATCAGGCCTGTAGTAGTTATCAGACACCTGCATTTAGCGGGAAAAAAACAATAAATACTTGTACAACTTGACATGCAAATTAAAAAAGCGAGCTATTATTTCAAAACAGGAAGATCCTATCTAGAAAGACAAAGTTAGCATCATTGACAACAAACAATAGCATTTGCTCAGAAGCCAAGCGTAACAAAAATATTTCATTGAAGAAACCATTCAGGATGGTCCATCTTACATGTTAAAAGCCTCATCACCGCGAAAGACAAGATCAGATATAAGATTATAGGAATTCTCTACAAAGGTGGATGTAAAGAAAAGTTCTAACAAAAGTACAAAGTATCTAGAGGGACAAGCTGACATCTTTCCTACAAACACAAATCGTATCAACAATGCAAGCCAAAGTGCCAAAAACCTATATCGTGTGCTCAGAAGCCAAGCGTAACAAGAATATCTCATTGAAGAAACCATTCAAGATGGTCCTTCTTACATGTTAAAGCCTCATCACTGCAGAAGACAATCAGCTACAAGAAGATAGGAGTAGTCTGCAAAGGTACAAAAAGTTGGGAGCAATTCATCCTTAAGATAATGGTTTAACAAACGTGTGAAACTATCCAGAGAGACAAGCTAACATCTTTCCTACAGACACAATTATCTACAAGAAAGGCAGAGCCAGAAACAAGCAATAGCATATGCTCAGAAGCCAAGCGTAACAAGAATATCTCATTGAAGAAACCATTCAAGATGGTCCGTCTTACATGTTAAAGCCTCATCACCGCAGAAGACAATCTAAGCTAAACAATATGGGAGCAACCCTATAGAGGTACATGATCCTAATGAACTATATAGAGAGACGAGCTGTCATTTTTCTTACAATGACACACTATCTTCAAAACTTTATACAATAAGGGCAAAGCTTGATTCCATCAATAACATATGCTCAGAAGCCAAGCGTAACAAGAATATCTCATTGACAGACCATCCAAGATAATCCGTCTTACATGTTAAAGCCTCATCACCGCAGAAGACAATATATCAGCTAGACAAGGTTGAGTTTAAAACCACAAAAGGTCATTGTCCTAAAATTATGATTCAAAAAAAGTACAAACTACCTAGAGAGACAATCTGATGTCCTTCCTACAACCACACCACTATCTTCAAAACATTCTCCAAGAAAGGCAAAGTTAGAAACCATCTATGGCATATGCTCAGAAGCCAAGCGTAACAAGAATATCTCACTGACAAAACCATTCAAGATGGGCTGTCTTACATGTTAAAGCCTCATCACCGCAGAAGACAATATATCAGCTAGACGAGGTTGAGTTAAACCCACAAAAGGACGTATTCCTAAAGATAATGATTCTACAAAAGTACAAGCTACCTAGAGAGACTGAGAGACAAGCTGACGTCTTTCCTACAAACACACCACTATCTTCAAAACATTCTGCATGAAAGGCAAAGCTAGAAACCATCTATGGCATATGCTCAGAAGCCAAGCGTAACAAGAATATCTCACTGACAAAACCATTCAAGATGGGCTGTCTTACATGTTAAAGCCTCATCACTGCAGAAGACAATATATCAGCTAGACGAGGTTGAGTTAAACCCACAAAAGGATATATTCCTAAAGATAATGATTCTACAAAAGTACAAGCTACCTAGAGAGACTGAGAGACAAGCTGACGTCTTTCCTACAAACACACCACTATCTTCAAAACATTCTGCATGAAAGGCAAAGCTAGAGACCGTCAATAGCATATCCTCAGAAGCCAGGCGTAACAAGAATAACTCGTTGAAGAAATCATCCAAGATGGTCTGTGTTACATGCTAAAGCCTCTTCACCGCAGAGACTATACGAGTTTAATCCTCAAATTTACACGTTCCTAAAGATAGTAGTGTAACACAAGTACAAAACTAGTAGGAATCATCTAGGAATCTAGATGACATCATACCTACAAAGATGCAACTATCTTCAAAACATTCTATAAAAAGGCAAGCTAGATGCCATTAATGAAATGCTCAGAAGCCAAGCGTAACAAGAGTATTTCATTGAAGAAACCATTCATGATGGATACCTCTTACATGTTAGAGGCTCATCACCGCAGAAGACAATTTACAAACAAGGCATGCATATAAACTTGAAGCAAGCATTCACTGGATCTCACAATTCCTAACTTGACATTCTATTTTGCTAACTAGAGAGAACATGTAAACCAGGGCCAAATCATTCATACAAATAGATTAGTGATTAGTAAAAATAAAACAAAACAATATTATAAGAGACTTGTAATACCTGGTTTTTGACAGCATCAGCCATCCTGCCGAACTCTTTCTTCATAACAGACTTGTGAAGCAAAGCAGCAGGCTTGTTCTGCTTCTTGGTCTTAGATGTTGCAAGCAACACGCCTTGATCTTTACCAGCGGGTTGAACGGTGACAGTCTTCTTGTTAGACAAACCTAATAAAAGAATCCAACAATTGAGTAAACTAACAATATTTAAAATAACCAAGTGTTAAAGCTTCCGACTTTGAACTAGGAGAAATGAAATTTAGCAAAAACATAAAAAAACCTCCATTTTATCATCCAAACTTTCTTATCATTTAACTCATCCATTATTTGAAAATCAAATGACAAACCGGTTTAAGATCTCATCAAACATAATTCACAGTTTCAAATATTCTACGAATTGGCAAACATTAGATATTAAATCATAAAACAAAGGCAAACGAAACGGAAAACAAAAAACAAAAACAAATCTCATCAACCAAACAGTGAAAGCAACATAATCAAATAAAAAAGATCAGCTCAACAAAGCAAATGTAAGTACCAGAGTGCTTGTACGAGTTAAGATTGCACAAGTTGTTGCTCTCCTTGCTGAACTGCACACTTGCGTTTCCTCGCCCGAACTGCTTCACCAGAAATGAGTTGTTCTTCTTAACGATCTCCCAGATCAACTGCCCAGGTACGGTGGCCATTGCTTCCTACCCTGCAACACAGAACAAACATAAGATCACCCATAGCAATCGCTTCAAAACCATTACGTATACACTTTGAGGAAGAGCAAGAACCTCTAGGGTTTTTCTTCGGGCTCTATCGGCGGATCTTCGAAAGAGAGTGAGAGCAGTTAGCAGAAGAAGGCGCCGATGTTAGGTTTTATATACTGAAAAACCCTAATTGCCTCGCACAGAAGCCCTGAAGGAACTTTCTTTATTACATTTAAGCCCTCCAAGAAAATGACCAGACTACCCATGCTCAATATTACTGTAATAGCTACTTTTTGCTATACGACACATCATTTGTTTTGAAAGTGATAAGTATAATGTCGTTTGATTGTAAACCGACATGTCGCTTAAAAACTCAGCAGTATAGATTTATGTTATAAACGACAAACTCTCTGTCAGCCCCTTCCTAAGTTTGCCACTATCCATCAAAAAAACGACAGTCGTTTAAAGTTAACAAGTCACCCTTGGCCCTCGGGGCTGATGTAATTTTTTTTTTAACAAAAGACATGATGAGGTATGTAATTTTTTTTTTTTTTTTTGTCAAAAAGAGAGTATTACAATTACTAGTTGAGTAATGTGCACATAATTTTTGCTACAAAAATTATATAAAAAATGGGGCATCAATTTTATGTCACTATTTTTTTCATACTAATAACAATCGGTACCTAGGATTTCAGTTCATGCTAACTAACTCATAGTAGAATGTAATCTTGCACCAACAACCACTGCTCCTCTATGCTTTTTCCTATGGTTCTTCAATTTGTGCTCAAATCAATTGGGATGATTGTGCTTTCTTCTCTGATTGTTTGATGCTATGTAAGGTATGATTCTTCACTTTTCTATTCTTGTGTTTATGAGTTGTTTGCATTTATGAAATTTTTTTTGTTTTGGATTAGGCATATAATAAGAATGTTCATTCTCTTGTTACTTAGCCTTTAACAACAAAGAGCCCCTGATGTAGTCATCACTTTTCTTTCGGAGATTTAGTTTTGTGAATTTTTTTTTATCAAAAATAAAAAAAAAGTGTGTGGTATAATTTATAAATAAATGGTTCATTCAAATTGTATCACTCACCAACCTAAGTTTTTCAATTAAAGTCATATATAAGGGTTTTTTATTTTTATTTTAAAAAATTGAAGTGCTAATTAAGCTAAGCCTGTTTACTTGTTTTTAAAAAAAAGAGTAATGAATATTTTATTCAATGGCTATAATGAATCATAGTCTTAATTGGTCAAGCAATACTTAAAAAGTGGCATAGTTTTCACAATAGAGAAAGCCTAATAAAGGCTAACCAAAACAAGTACACTAACATAGTAAATCAGCCCAAGTACAATAGTCATTCCTAAATAAGGATAGGCCCTCGTAAGTAGAAAATTGAAAAATACATATCTAATGCCCCATCCAAATGCGTAACACATAAGGTCACATTTTAAAGATCTTGCAATTGAGTAACGGTGCTCCAAATGGAATCGACGACACTATCAAAATACAAACTAGATGAGAGAAGAGATCCTACAAAAATGGTTCAACCCGTTGTGATACAACACCATCATTCTAAAACTAACCTCAATAGAAACAAAACAAACATTTAAACCAAGACAAAATTAGTTAAATCTAAATCCAAACAGCACCAACACTACTACGGAAAAGGTCCACTGTGACCTATATGAACACCCCTACCTCCTTCAGCTCTCAGTAGACCCCAAAAACCCAAGGTTGCCAAGCCCACTCCGAAGCCGCTTGAACATCCCACATTCTACCAAAAGGCGCCAGCCAAACGAATATGAGACCACCACCAAATTGAAGCATGGAGAGAAAGCCCGACAAAGGAAAGCCATTGAGAAGGCAGGAGTCGAGAACCATATAACACAAGTTTAGCCACTACATTCGAAGAAGCCAACCTGTAAAGGGTGATAGCCTCTCGGCTGAAGCATCATTGACGCACATATAGGCGCTAGAGACACTCCAACCGAGATAAAGCCAAAAGACTAAGAAAACCCTGGGGTAGCTAGGGTTTCTTAGGGAGAGCTTTATGAGAGAGTCATTTCGTCCCTTTTTAGATATTAAGTATGTTTGCTTTATATGATACCAAAAGTTAAATTACTTCTTAGAATTTGAAGTAAGAGGTTGATGAACATGAAACTGCTAGTACATTGTGACCATCCTACTAAATGTGTATATATATGAGATATTATTTTCAATAATAAGGAATTTAAATATATAATAATCATTCAGTCATCCAATCCAATTACTCTCGTTACTAATAGGAATGCAAAGAATGAGGCTGAATAAATGTAGGCAATTGAGGTTGTAATAAGCCTTCAATAGTAGTAGCTGTTAGGAATTAATTTATTTGGGGCCACAATTGTATATATTAATTGTGTATTGGGTCATCATATAAATGAGTCAAAATTATGTGATCTATTTTGGAATAAAGTTTATGATTTAAGGGCATGATTTTAATATGTGGAGACCATGAGGATAATAGCTAATCTGATGAGAGGCCAAATTAGAAATAGTCAATAAATATTAGTTACTGTTTTGAGAGTTATTAATAAACAGGTAATGGTCCCCAATTTGTATTACGTACCATTTCACTCTTGAATCCCCATCATCAAGAGACTAAGGTTCCCAAAAGATTTGACTACAAATTCGGAAGATCATAACCTTTGTACAATCGATTCAATGGACTCTGGTACGCTTCTGCTAATCTTTGTTATTCATTGTTTGATTTCTCATGAATTAATTAGGGCTAAATTCATATTAAAATATTTCTACATGTGGTACCAGAGTCATCCCTAAATTAATTCTTGAGGATTTACTATAATATTGTTATGATCTTCTATTATGTTTTGTTTCTTTTAGGTTTATGATGCATATGCGATATCACAATAATGCGATTGGTGATTATTTAGTTTTGTTTCTATAAATTGTGATACGCCTCTATGCATATACATATTTGGTTTGTTTTATATACATTTTATTTCACAAGTCGTAGCTGACATGTAAAGAATATTGATTGTTAGAATAATCATTGTTTTGTTCCTTGTTGAATATAGGAAGGTTTAAAGGATTGATGCGACGATAATATGATATATATTTTTTTTTTTAAATCTTCTTATATATATGTGTGTTTGAATTGATCATAAAGGTGGTTGCCTAAGTAAATGAACTACACTTCCACAATCAATATTAGTATAATATATATATATATGAATGATGGAGGCGTTTAAAACAAACAGAATATTAACAAGGAGATGATAATTATATATGTTCTTAATTGATCGCACAAAGTATAACCATGACACACTGTAGTGTGATATAAATCTCGTCTCTTATAATTTAGGCGCCACCCTATATATATATGATATTGATCTGTTTCTTTTGATTACCCCATATTAGACCTATATATTCTCTCTTAATATTCAAATTTTGTTTCAGATTTTCTTAAGGGTATCTAATATTTTAAATAGATTAATTGAAACAAAATATCACCAAAATGATCACTTTTGTGTAGATTAATTTAATTAAAATATTAAGATAATTGTATGTATGTAATTCATGCGTTTATTAACGAACCCAAAGGTGAGTTAGCATTTGCCCGAATTTCATGCATACATGTGGTGATAAATGTGTGACAATTATATGGTATTTTGTGAGAGCAATATGTTAGTCCAAAGATTGCATATTGTTTGACATAACTCATTGTCAATGTTTGATCGCTACAACAAGAGTATCACTTATAGTTAATATTATTGTCCAAAGACTTGATATTGATGTTATATTTGGTATCTTGAGATGGGATTAACCATTATTTGAATTTATTGTTTTATATGGATTCTTATGTGAGCTTGTTTTGTTATTTTGTTATATATTCAGTTAATTCATCTACTCCTGCCACAATAACTACCAACATTAACTCTATTCCCATGCAAAATGGGACAAATTTCAAGAATTGGAAAGGGAAATTACTTGTAAACCTTGGTTGCATGGAAGTAGACTATGCATTAATGCAAGAACAACCTTCACCTCTTACTGCAGAAAGCACTCCTGATGAAAAGATGGAGTTTGAGAGATCGGATCCTTCTAATCGCATGAGTCTAATGATCATGCAACAATGCATTCCAGAAGCCTTCGGAGGCACAGAATCTGAAGAGATCACTAAGGCCAAGGATTTCCTCGATGCAATTGAAAAACGTTTCGCTATAAATGATAAGGCTGAAATGACTTCACTTCTGGCTTCCTTGATGTCCATGAAGTATAAGGGTCGAGGAAATGTTAGGGAGTACATTATGGAAATGTACCAAATTGCTTCGAAACTTAAGGCACTTAAGATCGAGCTTTATGAGGATTTGCTTGTTCTTATGGTTTTGATATCGCTTCCTGCACAGTTTAACTAATTCAAAATTAGTTATAACTGTCAAAGGGAGAAATGGAATCTAAATGAGCTCATTTCTCACTGTGTGCAAGAGGAAGAAAGGTTGAAGCAAGATAAAACTGAAAGTGCTCATTTGGCCAGCGCCTCTACAGATAAGGGCAAGAAAAGGAAATCTGAGAATGAAGCTGCTAAGGGTCCAACCCAAAAGAAACAACAGAAGGATTCAGATAGTTGTTTCTTTTGTAACAAGCCTGGACATGTGAAGAAAAATTGTACCAAGTATCATGCATGGCGTGTAAACAAAGGTATGATTCTTACGTTGGTTTGTTCTGAGGTTAATTTAGTTTCTATACCTAGAAACACTTGGTGGATAGATTCTGGTGCTACTACTCACATAAGTGTTTTTATGCAGGGTTGCCTGAGCAACCAAAAGCCAAGTGATGATGAAAGACACATCTTCGTGGGCGATGGAAAATCGGTGGAAGTGGAAGCAATTGGGCATTTTAGGTTGTTGTTAGGAACTGGTTTTTATTTGGATTTGAAAGACACTTTTGTTGTACCGTCTTTTAGACAGAATTTAGTTTCTGTTTCTTTGTTGGAAAAATTTGGATATTGTTGTTCTTTTGGAAACAATCAGTTTAGTTTGTCTTTAGATTCAAATGTTGTTGGAACTGGTTATTTGAATGCTTATGACAACCTTTATTTACTAGAAACAATTGTATCCTATAATGAAACCTTGCATGTGGAATCACGTGGTACTAAACGCAAATTAAATAAAGCAAATTCAGCGTCACTATGGCATAAACGCTTAGGTCACATTTCATAAGGTAGAATTGAGCGTTTTGTGTCTGGTGACATTTTAGAGTATCTTGACTTCACAGAATTTGATGTTTGTGTAGACTGCATCAAGGGAAAACAGACCAAAACCAAGAGATTAGGTGCCAACAGAGCTTCAAATGTCTTAGAATTGATTCATTCAGATATTTGTGGGTCATCCACTACGGCATCATGGAATGGTCAACAATATTTTATATCATTCATGGACGATTACTCACGTTATGGGTATCTATATCTCATTCATGAAAAATCTCAATCCGTGGACGTGTTCAAAGCTTATAAAGCTAAAGTTAAGGATCAACTCAACAAAAGGATTAAAAACGTCAGATCCGATCGTGGTGGTGAGTACTACAGTAGATATGATGGCTCAGGCGAACAACGTCTAGGACCATTTGCTAAATTCCTAAAGGAATGTGGTATTGTCCCAAAGTACACCATGTCAGGCTCACCTAGCATGAATGGTGTTGCTGAAAGATGAAATAGGACTCTTAAGGATATGGTAAAGAGCATGATTGCTCATTCTACCTTACTTGAGTCCCTCTGGGGAGAAGCTTTAAAGACACCAGCTTACATTCTAAATAGAGTACCAACTAAAGCAGTTGCAAAAACACCTTATGAGCTTTGGACAGGTCAAAAGCCTAGTCTAAAACACTTTCACATTTGAGGATGTTGTAATGCCCCGAATTTCCTAATAAGGGGTAGGACCTTGAATAGGAGGGCGGGAGGGCCATAATTGAATTATGATGCTATTTAATGATTATATGCATGTTAATGTGAATTATATTATTATATGATGGTAAATGCATGCATATGGGTGTATTTATAATTATAAGGGCATTTTGGTAATTTGGCCTGTTGAGGGCATATTTGTATATTTGGGTGCATATTGTAATTTGTGAATGAGATTTCATTATTATGGAGATATATTCAAGTTATTCGGCATGAGACGATCTTATATTATGAGTTAGCGGTTTTGTCATAACGGGGTCGATTATTGGGTAATAAGAATGTTTATTTGATGATAAATTGGGAGTATTTGAGGTCAGGAGGAAATTCTGGAAGTTTTGACTATTATGTCCCCAGGGGTGTTTTTGAGACCCCGAGCACTAGGTTTTATTTGAGGTTACTTAAGCTTTAAGTAGCTTGTCAGATAGAACGTACGTTAGAAAACAATTCATCTCTCCTTCGTTAGCTCATTTTACCATTCGAAGCCTCTTTGAAGAAATCTTGAGTTCCAGGAGTTGGAATTAAGTGAGGATCGAGGCATAGCGATCCTAGGAAAGATTAGAAGCTTCTTAACCAAAGGATTCGACGGAAAACAACCCAATCGAAGGTAATCTAAGTTTAAGTTTTGAGTTTTTAGAGTTTCTAAGCTTATAATTGGCTTTTGTGAATCGTTGAGTTTTTTGTTCAATTGAGCCTTGGGTTTTGATGGTTTTGGACCATTGGGAAGCTTGGGAACTTTGATTTGATGATTTGGTAATGTTTAGGCATGAATTTGGAGGCTTTGGGATGTTGAAAATCGTGTTTAGGGATGGCTCTGGGTTGGAGGCTGCGGCCCTGTTCTTGGGCGCCGCGGCCCTTGCTTCTAGAGTGGCTGGGGGCCGCGGCCCAAGGTGCTAGGGTCGCAGCCCTTGAGCAAGGTTGAGCCCGTTTGTGCGTTTTGACCTCGGGAACATGGTTTTAGGCCTCGGGATCGTTCCTACTACCTGGATTAGTGGGGATTGATGTCCCGGAGGCTAGATCTTGGTTTGGGAACCCTTGATTATCATTTTATTGATGGTGTCCCGTATTTGGTTATGACTAGGTGGCTGCTAAAGGACTAAAAGTTGATCGTTCTCAAGGGTCGTTCTTTTATTCATTCTATCTCGAATCTTAGGTAAGAAAACTGCACCCTGTGTATATATGACATGCATGGTTATTATTGATGCATGTTGGACTATTAAATGTGGCATGCATGATTATTGTTGAGGCATGTCAAGTGGTTAAATATGATGCATATGATGCACGAGAAACATGTGATTAGGACATGCTTCGTATACTGAGTATGATATTATTCAGAGCTTGAGCCTCTGTGTTTATGCATGATCCTAATTGTGCTAGTATTTGTTAAGTAATCATGTTGAATGCCTTGTATTCGGATATTGGATATGTGATATATGTTTGGTGGCATTGCTTACTTGTATATGGCACTGACTAGTCAGGGATACTGACCTAAGAGTCAGAACCAGCTTAAGCATCCTGAACGCAGGGCCGAATGAAGATTAGATCTAATCGATATCAGCGTTGAATGGCTCTAAGGCATTAACGCTGGACCGACCCTAAGGTCGATGAACTTATAAGTGCTTGGCTAGTCTAGGACTAGTTACTCTCAGAGCCAGGGCCTAAGGCCCAGGTGACCGTTTGTCACATGGCTAGGGAACGATGTTCCAAAGTTATGACTCTATGGTCATGAGGGAGGTTATGTTGGTGACTAGTCACCAAGCATCTATCCTGTTTGAACTAATAAAAGTTCACTTGTCTGTTAAGCCCTGATGACCCTATCGTCACAAGGCTAAAGGGAGCTAGACCCATCTCAGTGACTTTTGCGACTATCACCTATCTGGTTGGACTGAAAGTCCTGGATGATTATTATGATCATTGGTTGATGTGTTATACTCAACATTACATTTCTATTCTGGGTTAAAAGCCCTGGATGACTATTATTGTCATCGGTTGATGTGTTATACTCAACATTACGTGGATCTGTTGCCTACTGGAATAGGGCTATATCTGCTAGGCGTGTGCCTTATGATTTGATGATGTGTACATATGCAGCTGCTCGACCACCACGGCCGAGGTTTGAAGGGGAACTAGGGTTTAACCTTGTTTTGCCGCTTAGATCGGCCGGTTGTAAATATTTTCTTGTAGTAGACTCTGAAATTATATTTTGGGATCCCAATGTATATATTAAACGTTCTAATGAAACATTATATCTTAACCAAAAATTTTAATCCCTAAACCGCTAATCATACTTAGTTACACGATTTTGGCCAAATGAATCGATTAGCGGGTTTAACACTGTTTACAAGGCACACCATAACGGTCCCTGGAGTTAGGGCGTTACAACTTGGTATCAGAGCGAGCCAAGGTTTATGGTTCCTGAAGACAAGCTGGGCATGTACACTCATCACTGAAGATAGCTTCACTTAGGGAATGGTAACTATTTCTATAGTTAAGTGCTTAACTACTTAAATAGAATGCAAATGCTTTACCTGCACATTGTATTAAGGAGCATGAGATTCTGATAAGAGCCAGGCTAAACTCTTGACTATATGATTATATGCTCCATGGATATATTTGTGGATGGGATTATGTGATTACCTGCTCCATGAATTTATTTAAATGTGACATTTGCATGCTGGAGTCGGAGGCATGGTATGAATATTGGAAGAGCAGGGATTATGATAAATGTATGAATGCCATGGGCATGTTTTTAGCACTGCAAGTGGTTGTGATTGTGATGTGGTAAAGATTTATTCAGTGGGGAAAGCTCTTGATATGCTCATCATGTTTAATGGGTCAAATTATTGACTGCAAATTCAATCAGCAGGTTTATATCCCAGGCAGATTATGAGGCCTGGTGGTGGTTATAATGAGGCTGGGAGTTACAGCCTGGGTATCAGTTCTTCATCTGCACCTATGAATTTTCAGCAGATGCTTACAGATTTGCAATCAAAGTTGCAGAAGCATGAGGAAGAGATTAGGTGTTTGAAGCAACAACAGAATCTATTGGGGAGCACCTCTTCCTTTGCTATGCCAGGAGTGGCATCAGCTTTGGCTTAGCCTAGGCTTGAGAATAGATGGAAATTTCTTTGTGGAGGATTCCAGGAATATTACCCTCCAGTCTTCGAAGAAGGCCTAGATCCATTCGGAGCTAAGCAATGGATAGGCATGATCAGTTCCATTCTAGACAGTATGGGGCTGGTAGGTCACGATAGGGTGATCTGTGCGACATATGTATTGCGGGATGATGCCCGGACGTGGTGGGAGGTAGTGTCCCAGACACGAGATATAGCTATGATGGATTGGAAATAATTTAGGCAGCTGTTTAATGAGAAGTATTACCGTGATGCAGCTAAGACTGCTAAGATGAATGAGTTTCTGAATCTTGTTCAAGGAAAGGCAATAGTAACCGAGTATGTTAATAAATTTGATGGGTTGGCCAAGTTTGCTTTTGACATGGTACCCACAGATATAGCTCGGAAGTAAAAGTTTGTTCAGGGATTGAATCCTGGAATAGCTAAGGGCATTAGAGTTGCCCCAGTGCATGAAGTCTCTACCTATGCTAAGGTGGTAGAGAAGGCTCTTGCTGTTGAGAGCATAAAAGATGAGAAGAAGAGTTCCAGGGAGCACGGAGCTCAGATAGTGGTATCTCCACTTATTGGAGCAAGTAAGAATGAAAGCTGGAAAACTCGTCCAATATGCACGCGGTGCAAGAGGCGTCATCTGGGAGAATGCCGAGCGAGGGCATGTTTCGCATGTGTCATGGTTAGGCATTTCAAAAAGGATTGCCCAAGGCTAAGAGAGCTTGAGAAAAAGGGGATAGACCACTCGATTCCAACTCGAGTGTTTATTCCGAGGCAGTCAGAGTCTGAGACCGAGACTAGTTCCTCGGGGGTGGCAGGTCAGTTTTCTAGTTTTGAGTTATGCTGACTGGTTTTGGTGCCATGTTGTTCCTTTATTTGATGTATATAGAGAGGTATAAAGTTGATATACAGGTCATATGGTTATGTTATGATGAAAAGTGATATTGTATCGGTAGTTTAAGTGATCAGGTGTGTTATTGTGGAAGGACTTATCAGTAACTTGGATAAAGCTGGTTATGACTGGCTTTGGTTTGATCCAGGGTATGGATTGGTTAAGTAGTTATGGGGCAATGCTAAATGGCAAGGGAAGTATAGTAACTCTTGAGCTTGAGAGTAGGAAGCTTTGTGGCAGTTGGCACTGTGCATAGATTTGGTATGTTGATGACATCTGTATTGAGAACTAGAGTTTTATGGCAGAGAGATGCATAGAACTCTTAGCTAGTGTGGTGGATACCACTTAGATCGTGCCAGTGAGATCAGGACAGACTGGATTTGTCTGTGAGTTTCTGGATGTGTTTCCAGGTGGTTTGCCAGGGTTTCTTTTATATGAAAGGAGACTAGAATGGTGATTAGATTAGTGCCAGGGATGGAATCAGATGTAAGCACTGTTTTGAATGGCTCAGCGGAGCTGTAAGAATTAAAGGCTTAGTTATGGAGTAAGAGGGAATTCTCTAAGGTGGACCTTGGATCTGGTTAGGACCAGTTAGAGATCAGAGAGGAAGTTATATAAAAGATTGTGTTTGTATTAGATAAGAGCACTGAGAGTGCTGAGTATGCCTTGAGAATTGGTTTAGTGCCAAGTGTTTGTAAATCAGATGAATAGAGCATTCAAAGGTTTATCTGAATGGGATTTGTGATTGTCCTGAACAATGATTTGTGGTATTTTCTCAGCGGAAATTTGCCAAGGTTGAAGAATGCCTTAGGGGCAGGAGTGTTCTTGAGGTGGTAAGGATATTACAGGTGCCTTGGGAAATAGTTCTGAGTCTTCTTGCAGATCAGAACCAGTTAGTAGGTTGTTATGACATCTCAGTGACAGAGAAAAGTAATTGCCTAAGCAATATGTTGGTTAAAGGATCTGGCCAGAACTAGAGTAGAGTTTCTGGTGGGCCAGGTGGCTAGTTTTATGTTTGAGATTATTATCTCAGGGAAGATAAAAAGGAAAGATGGTTAAGTGAGCCACAGATAGGAAAGATTGAATGGAAAGTGTAACATCCTAAATTTCCTAATAAGGCATAGTGCCTGGATTAGGGGGCCGGGAGGCAATAATTGAATTATTATGTGAATTATGTTACAATATAAATCATGCTTGTATTTTAAAGATATTAAATATGTGCATGTGGGCCCGTTTCTTATAAGAAGGGTATATTGGTAAATTGACCCGTTAGGGGTATAAATGCGAATATGTGCTTGTGTGATTGAGACCACATTATTATGTGGATATATTTTGGTTACTTGACGAGAGGCAGTTCCGATGAGCAAGTTAGCGAAAAAGTCACAACGGAATCTAGATACCCGGTTCGAGGTATTCTAGTAATTTAGTACATTACCGGGAAATAGTGGGTAATGGGAATTTATTGGTAACCATGTGAGAATATTGGAAATAGCGGGAATTATAGGATGCAAATTGTGGATGGCGGGATTTAAAGCAAAGGACAAAATTGCCCTTGTGGATATTTGAGGTATAAGCTAAGAGTGAGGGGTATGTAGAGTCCAAGAACTTTACTTAGCTAGTTAGATAGTAGTATAATAGTAATAGTAGTATTATTCTTATGACTGTGGATTTATTGGTTCAAACCGGGATTTATTTGGATACTCATAGTAACACTTGTAGATTTTCTAAGTTTAACCTATAGTCTAGGAATATTAATTTTAACCTAAGATTTGATTAATATGACTGATATTGAGGGTAATATTTATTATATTACAAGGTTTAGATAAGACCCAATAAGATAATAGCACATGTCATGTGTATGTTTAATAATGATTAAGTATTTTGAGGATTAAATTTATTAAGGTTAAAATTTGAATATCCTAGGGTCAGTCAACAGCTTTGAAAACCTTAGAGGGCTTAGTCAAGGTTGTTTACTCAATTCAAATTAAGCTAAAAATGTGTAATTTCGTGTTTAAATATTCAGCGTATGTCGATATATCGCAACTATAGGAGGCGATATATCGCAGCACGAAAGAAAAAAAAAACGTCGCACGATTGCCTCGGGCATACTGGCCCAGGCGATATATCGCCTCCTTCAGGGCATTTTGAAACATTTTGAAAATGTTCTCCATTCAAATCTTCAACCTCTTGATAAGTCCAGTATCTTTCTGAACGAGTCTTCAGCCTCTGCTGAACGATAATTCAAATGTTTTTCACTTAAAAAGCCATTATTTTTATTCAAATTAAATGAAGATCTTTTCATTCCTAAAATCTACAAATAAAACCTAGTGCCCAGCCATTTATTCATTCTTCAAGCTAAGTTCAGAGGCTGCAAGTTGCTAGGTTATTGTGAGAGTGTAAACACTTGGGTTGGGGATCATAAGCTTGATCACTATAAGCTTACCAAACACTTGGGGAAGTAAGGTTTATTCACATTTCGGTTCAAGGTTTAGATTGGTCATATAAGTCTTCAAGGTATTTCCAAACTCTACTTCAATTGGTTTTATTTTCTTTAAGTTCTCATAGTCTTCTACTCAGCATTCTAACCTTATTCTTTATTCTTGGTTAGGAAATCTAAGTTCTTGAGCATAAGATTCTTGGTAAGTGTATTTTGATGGTATAGTTCCTTCATCACTTCCATCCCTTTTCTTCAATATACTCACCCTATTATAAATGGTTTTTAGGAGTGTTCCAAGGTCCCAAACCTATTCTCATATCCCGGTAATTTTGGTAAGGAAAATAGGATAGGATTTATGTGCTATATGATTTATATGTTATCTTATGATTTTATGTTATGTAATATGCTATGCTAAGTATGTTTGTAGACTTGGGCATATGACCTATACAACTAACAAGCCTCAAATAGATTATGGCATATAACTTGTTTAGCTAGCAAGCCCCACTAATCTAATGGGCATATGACTTGTTTAGTTTATGGGACCCCAAGTAATAATGGTCATTATAGTATGTATGTGACATAAGTGTTATGATATGTTTTATGTTTCTTTATGAAATTTATGTATTGGTTTATGTGTTAGATTTTCCTTGCTGGGCATTAGGCTCACTCCTTTTATGTTTATATGTGCAGGAAAATAGCTTTGGTGGCGGGAAAGCTTCTTGGTAGTTTTGGGCATGTGTATTGAGGCGGAATGGATTCAAAGAGCCGAGAGTTTCGATTCGAGGATGAAGTCTTTACTTATGGTTTTATGTGTATTTTTCCGCACTTATATATGTAATCCTTTTTAATTAAAATTATGTTATGTTTTGATTTTAAAACAATGGGATCCCATATCCTACTTGAGTTTTATGTAAGTTTAACATTTGTTTTTACAAGTTTCTAATAAAGTTATGATCATTTCACTTGTAAGTTCTATTAAGGATTAGGGTCTATGTGTAGTTTTCATTAATGGTCCAAAGTCTAGAGTAGTTGGGTCATTACAGGGTAACACAGTCTTTTCCACTCAGGTTTAGAATTTGGCTGGCTGGGATATACACAGAAAGTTTAGGAAATTTCAAGAAAAATGAATTCAGCAGCTCCCTTTCTCTCTCCCTCGTTTATTCTAGGTGCCATGGAAGTTTGAGGAGTTTTTGGAAAATTAAAGAGGATCAAAGCTTTGGAAATTAAGGTGTTGGGCTTGAGGAAAAACATAAGCTAAGTTCCAGTGATTCATTCCAACTGAGGTTTTCGCTAAGGGCTTGAATCGGGGATCGTGCTCAGAGGATTGTCGCTAGTAACCTGCATACGGACCAAAGGTAAGAAGGTGCACCTGTTATGTGAATGCATGATTAGAGCTTAGTTAAGGTGAGGAACATGATTATAATTATGTTGCGAATGTCTACTAAGTATGCTATATGAAACATGTGGTTGTCTGTTATGACTGTGAGGCTTAGTTTATAAACTAGGGTATCATTAGAATGTTAAATGGGGATCAACTTATTAGTTTAGAATATGATGGGCTCTGGGAGATTCTTAATGGTTGAAAATCCTAAGGCTTCAACTTATAAGTTGGAGGCACGTGGTGGCTTGACTTATAAGTCAAGGGCATAAGGAACTTAGTTTATGAACTAAGATTGGCATAATGCACGTGGAGTGCAGGCCACCATGGCTGGGCCACCCTGGGAGTGCGACATGCACTTGACTGGCTCGAATGCCAACAACTTGAAAGAAAGTGCGACATGCGCTTGTGTGACTCTATGGTCTCCAATTGGGTTTAATGAATGCACTGGATTCAGTTATTACTGTTTGATGGTTATTTTATTCACTGAACTGTTGATTAAGTTTTCTTGCTGAGTCTTCCGGCTCACAGGTGCTTTGTGGTGTAGGTAAAGGTAAAGAGAAGCTCAACCAGCCATGAGTCGGAGGGCATTAGCAGTGGTATGTACATATGCAGTCCGCTCGACCATCACAGCCGAGATGCTCAAAGGAACTAGGGTTAAACCCAGCTTTTGCCGCTTAAGACGGCTTAATGTGTAATCTGAGTTTTGTAACAGGCTTTTAAACTAATGTTTTTGGGATCCCATGTAAAGAACTGGTTGTTAACTTAATGGAAATGTTTATGACATGATCAAAAGTTTTTAATATCCAAACCTTAGTGGCTTAATCACATGTTTAGTCCAAATGACTTGTTAGGAAGTCCAGCACTGGTTTCAAAACACACCTGGTAATGGACCCTAATTAGCAGGGCATTACAGAAAGCTTTAGCTGGATTAGCTAAGAGTTGTGTAGTGTCAGATATGAATTTATTGTGGTATAAAGGTCGGATTTGGAATCCGATGGACATTGACATTAATTGGGAGATTCTGGATGAATCTTGTGTTATTCTTCTGTTCTTTTCATTCAGTCATCATGAGAATGTAACAGGATATGGAAGCTTTATATTGGTGGCCTGAGATGAAGAGGGATGTAATGGGACGCGTGGTAAAGTTCTTAACCTATTAGCAGGCCAAGACAGAGTATCAGGAATCAGCAAGGCCATTACAACCTTTGAATATTTCATAATGGGAATAAGAGGGCATCGCGATGGGTTTCGCGGTGGGATTTCCAAGTTAGTGGTTAGCATGAGTTGGCATTGAGTCATTGTGGACCAGTGATCCAAGTGAGTTCACTTTTATCAATAAGGATAAGTAATAATACAGCTGATTAGTGTTCAGATCCCTATGTGAGAAAGGAATAGAGCGCCTTCTTGAGAACTCAAGGCCTATCTTATCACATGAAGACTCCATTGCGACTTCCAGGTTTTGGAAGGGTTAAGAAGGCCGTGAGTAGATAGATGGAATTCAGTACAGTTTACTACTCTCAGACTGGTGGTAAATCAGAGAGAGAGGGTTATCCAATTATTATTGGAAGAACATCTTATAAGATGAATGAGTTAGTATATATCTGGATCCTGAGGTGGTTCAGGGGACTATTGAGATTATAAAAGGGTGGAACTTGGATGCTCACTTCTCAGAATAAATGGAAAAGTTTTACTGAATTGAAAAGTAGGAACGTGGAATTCCAGGTAAAGGAATGTATATTCTTTAA
The DNA here is from genome assembly GCF_963169125.1 of Humulus lupulus. Lineage (NCBI taxonomy): Eukaryota > Viridiplantae > Streptophyta > Magnoliopsida > Rosales > Cannabaceae > Humulus > Humulus lupulus. The sequence goes on from NC_084800.1 coordinate 8,218,937, forward strand.
AGTATCACCATGGAAAGGAGTTAGGGAAAGCTAAGCCCTAGATTATCTCGGTCGTTGAATCCTGGATAGGTCTGTTTGGGTTTGTTGGAAAAACTCATTGTAGGATCTTTATTTATTTTCATGCAATTTACATATTATCAAACAACACAAGCAAATTCCTAGAACATGCTCCTATGAAATTGATACAAATACAGAGTAAAGTAAAAACTTACATTACGCAGCGGAACTGGAACAACTCCATCCTTCAATCTCTCTAACCCTTGATTCCTTTCTGTAGCAGAGTATTATCAAGAGATTGAATAAGATCAGCAACACAGTCTTCCTCACCAAGCCTTTGATCAACCTAGAACTAGTGTGGGCTGGTTCTCAACACATGAGATAGAGATCTTGAAGAGAAGAAGAAGAGAGAGTGGCCAAGAAAGGTTAGACTGTCTAGGTTTTCACTTACCCAAATCAACTGAGACTGACTTGCTTATTAAAACCCTAGATATCATATTCCTTATATAGGCAACTTAATGGGATTTATTTAAATTTAAATTAATTAAAATTAATAAACAAAAATAAAAGTCTTGGGCTGCCATAAATGGACTTGGGCCCAATCTCTTTGTTTTGAATTTAAATCCCAACTGGGCCTAAATTCAAAACTTTTATTTATTTATTTTTTAATTAATTAATTAAATCCTTATTCAAATTAACTAATTATAATTTGAAACTTGATTTAATATTATTTATTTATATTGATACCAATTTATCAATATTAACAAATTTACCCAAAGATTCTCTTTTATTCTCTAAATCTCATATCTCTGTAAATTTTCCAAAATTGACCTAGTCAACTTTAAAAATCATAAAGGTCGGAATGGGATCGGGTGTTTTCACGTCTCACCGTAGTGCCCGGTTTGTCTTTCTTTCCGATTGATGAACAAGAAGGAAAATGGAACTCTTGGATTTTTTGACTCGCCCCTGGCTACGTGTCCTTTGCCCGCCCGCCACCAGTGGAAGCTAGCCCCCTATGTTGCCCCTTTCCCCTTTTTTCTTTGAAATCAAAAGGGAAAGCATTCAAGCCCAGCAAAGCAATAAATGGCCCCAACCTATAGATGGCGCCTTTTTTTCTTATATAATTAATTAGTTATTGATAATTAAATCAATTAATTGAGACATTCTAGATGATTTACTCAAAGGTGATACGGGGATCATGGATCCATGAAATCAAGCTCCAACAAGTTACCATGAATTTATTTACAAATAATTTCACTACCTTATTAATTCATCGTGACTCCACTATAGACTCGGAATTGAACTCTTGAATTCATAGAACGTATTTTCAAAACCATAAATACGTTTCCCATTGTTATAACCATTACAATCAATCAATCCTCTATCGATGACTTACTAACGAGCTGGGTGCAAATTACCATTTTACCCCTCATCAGTATTTTATCCTTAACTCCCACTAAGTTCCTTATAAATGATATTTCCGTGAACTTAATCACAGAAATGAGATCTCAATCATTTAACCTTTTGAACAAAGCAATTAAGGAAATCATCTTTTCACTTCTCATACAGAAGTTATAGATTTCGTATCTATGAATAATGCTCCCACTCAATTACACTAATAAATCTCCAAGATGTAAGTATGGGCTAGACCGTAGGGTAAGCTGGTAACGAACAAGTCAAAAGATTTAAATAATATAATTAGCAGAATATTATCACTCAGAATTAAGATCGACTTAATATATGGTCAACGTTGTGACATTGATTAGATTTGATAACAACGATACTTATTTATCAATCAATAATCAATATCGGTCCTAGTCCGATGTAACTAACTACATCTGATCTAATCTACTTGGTCGAAGCCTTGGACAAGACATCACACCCTGAATGTGTAAGTAGATCATATCTTAGATTGCCTAATCAGTGAAAATCCAATGCACTGATCTAATCTTAGGACTCGTTCTTTTGAACATATAATTACAACTATAATCCACTGTGACCTAGTCATTATAATTGTAACTATCCATATGTTCGGGATTTTATAAATGTTTGTATTATTTTAATAATCATGTAATAAAACAAGCAAGCAACACGGTTGTTAAACTAAATGATTTCTACTACTTTTATTGATAATATGAAATTGTGCTACATGTCCGACAGGGTTTTATAAGGGCATAAAACCCAACAGGGTTGACTCTAGATCAACCTTATCTTTGGCACTGTCAGTTGTATACAGTGTGTTATGTACTTCCATGCAATGGACATGGGTTAAAGGAACTCATAAGTTGAGTAATAAGAATATGAAGGTTAAGGTTAAGTATTCTGGTAAGGAATAGCCAGTTCAGACTGTAACAGAAGTAATAAGGTTCTGTTGAACAGAGTGTACCTTGGGTTAAGGTAATGTTATAGAGACAGTGAGGTCGAGGAAGCGACCTAGGAAATTGGAGTCAATTGTGCGAAATTCTTATTCCGAGCTGTTTGAGTAAATTTCGAGGATGAAATTTCTATAAGAAGGGGATAGTTGTAATGCCCCGAATTTCCTAATAAGGGTTAGGACCTTGATTAGGAGGCCGGGAGGGCCATAATTGAATTATGATGCTATTTAATGATTATATGCATGTTAATGTGAATTATATTATTATATGATGGTAAATGCATGCATATGGGTGTATTTATAATTATAAGGGCATTTTGGTAATTTGGCCTGTTGAGGGCATATTTGTATATTTGGGTGCATATTGTAATTTGTGAATGAGATTTCATTATTATGGAGATATATTCGAGCTATTCGGCATGAGACGATCTTATATTATGAGTTAGCGGTTTTGTCATAACGGGGTCGATTATTGGGTAATAAGAATGTTTATTTGATGATAAATTGGGAGTATTTGAGGTCAGGAGGAAATTCTGGAAGTTTTGACTATTATGTCCCCGGGGTGTTTTTGAGACCCCGAGCACTATGTTTTATTTGAGGTTACTTAAGCTTTAAGTAGCTTGTCAGATAGAACGTACGTTAGAAAACATTTCCTCTCTCCTTCGTTAGCTCATTTTACCGTTCGAAGCCTCTTTGAAGAAATCTTGAGTTCCAAGAGTTGGAATTAAGCGAGGATCGAGGCATAGCGATCCTAGGAAAGATTAGAAGCTTCTTAACCGAAGGATTCGATGGAAAATAACCCAATCGAAGGTAATCTAAGTTTAAGTTTTGAGTTTTAAGAGTTTCTAAGCTTATAATTGGCTTTTGTGAATCGTTGAGTTTTTGGTTTGATTGAGCCTTGGGTTTTGATGGTTTTGGACCATTGGGAAGCTTGGAAACTTTGATTTGATGATTTGGTAATGTTTAGGCATGAATTTGGAGGCTTTGGGATGTTGAAAATCGTGTTTGGGGATGGCTCTGGGTTAGGGGCCGCGGCCCTGTTCTTGGGCGCCGCGGCCCTAGCTCAAAGAAGCAGGTGGAGCAGTTTTGTGCTTGCTGGGCGCCGCGGCCCTTGCTTCTGGAGTGGCTGGGGGCCGCGACCCAAGGTGCTAGGGTCGCAGCCCTTGAGCAGGGTTGAGCCCGTTTGTGCGTTTTGACCCCGGGAACATGGTTTTAGGCCTTGGGATCGTTCCTACTACCTAGATTAGTGGGGATTGATGTCTCGGAGGCTAGATCTTGGTTTGGGAACCCTTGATTATCATTTATTGATGGTGTCCCATATTTGGTTATGACTAGGTGGCTGCTAAAGGACTAAAAGTTTATCGTTCTCAAGGGTCGTTCTTTTATTCATTCTATCTCGAATCTTAGGTAAGAAAACTGCACCCTGTGTATATATGACATGCATGGTTATTATTGATGCATGTTGGACTATTAAATGTGGCATGCATGATTATTGTTGAGGCATGTCAAGTGGTTAAATATGATGCATATGATGCACGAGAAACATGTGATTAGGACATGCTTCGTATACTGAGTATGATATTATTCAGAGCTTGAGCCTCTGTGTTTATGCATGATCCTAATTGTGCTAGTATTTGTTAAGTAAGCATGTTGAATGCCTTGTATTCAGATATTGGATATGTGATATATGTTTGGTGGCATTGCTTACTTGTATATGGCACTGACTAGTCAGGGATACTGACCTAAGAGTCAGAACCAGCTTAAGCATCCTGAACGCAGGGCCGAATGAAGATTAGATCTAATCGATATCAGCGTTGAATGGCTCTAAGGCACTAACGCTGGACCGACCCTAAGGTCGATGAACTTATAAGTGCTTGGCTAGTCTAGGACTAGTTAGTCTCAGAGCCAGGGCCTAAGGCCCAGGTGACCGTTTGTCACATGGCTAGGGAACGATGTTCCAAAGTTATGACTCTATGGTCATGAGGAAGGTTATGTTGGTGACTAGTCACCAAGCACCTATCCTGTTTGAACTAATAAAAGTTCACTTGTCTGTTAAGCCCCGGTGACCCTATCATCACAAGGCTAAAGGGAGCTAGACCCATCTCAGTGACTTTTGCGACTGTCACCTATATGGTTGGACTGAAAGTCCTGGATGATTATTATGATCATTGGTTGATGTGTTATACTCAACATTACATTTCTATTCTGGGTTAAAAGCCCTAAATGACTACTATGGTCATCGGTTGATGTGTTATACTCAACATTACGTGGATGCACTGTTTACATGCTTAAAGGCAAAAGAAAGCTGGACCATCCTTGAGTTGGAGAGCTTAGGTGATGATGTGTACATATGTAGCTGCTCGACCACCACGGCCGAGGTTTGAAGGGGAACTAGGGTTTAACCCTGTTTTGCCGCTTAGATCGGTCGGTTGTAAATATTTTCTTGTAGTAGACTCTGAAATTATATTTTGGGATCCCAATGTATATATTAAACGTTCTAATGAAACGTTATATCTTAACCAAAAATTTTAATCGCTAAACCGCTAGTCATACTTAGTTACACGATTTTGGCCAAATGAATCGATTAGCGGGTTTAGCACTATTTACAAGGCACACCGTAATGGTCCCTGGAGTTGGGGCGTTACAAATGTCCAGCTGAAGCAAGGCCTTATAAGCCACATGAAAAGAAATTGGACTCCAAAACAGTGAGCAGCTACTTTATTGGTTATTCTGAGCGATCTAGGGGCTATAAGTTTTATGTTCCCACAATTAGAAATATTTTTGAGACAGGAACTGCAACATTTTTTGAGGATGTTGAGTTTGGGGGGAGAAATAAGGTAAGAGACATTGCTTTTGAGGAGGAATTGAATTCATACCCAATTTCTACTATCACTTTTGACAATATTCAGGTTCCTATACCTATCATTCATCAAGAAGTGAATCCAGAACCTCAACAAGACAATGTTGAACAAACACCTATTCCAAATGAGGAAATTGTTTGAGAAGAACAAACTCAACAACCTCAAGAACCAGTGTCATTAAGGAGATCCACGAGAGAAAGGAGAAGTACAATTTCTGATGATTATATTATATTTCTCCAAGAACATGAGGATGACAATGGAATAATGGAAGATGACCCAATCAACTTTCATCAAGCCGTGAAAAGTTATAACTCTCAAATTTGGATTGAAGCAATGAATGAAGAGTATAAGTCTATGCAAGACAATAAAGTTTGGGAACTTGTCCCATTACCAGAAAGAAAAAAACCGATTGGTTGCAAATGGATTTTTAAGACCAAACGGGATTCAAAAGGTAATGTGGAAAGGTATAAAGCTCGTTTTGTAGCAAAAGGATTTACTCAAAAGGAAGGGATTGACTTTAAGGAGACTTTTTCTCCAGTTTCATCAAAGGATTCTTTTAGGGCAATCATGGCACTTGTTGCACATTATGATTTAGAGCTTCATTAAATGGATGTGAAAACAACATTTCTCAATGGAAACATTGATGAAACAATATATATGATGCAGCCTAAAAATTTTGTGTCAGGAGACCCAAAGAAGATGGTTTGCAAATTGACCAAATCCATTTATGGGCTCAAACAAGCTTCCCGTCAATGGTACCACAAATTTCATCAAGTAATTCTCTCGTTTGGTTTTGAGATGAATGTTGTTGATGATTGTGTGTATCACAAGTTCAGTGGGAGTAAACATGTTTTCCTGGTTTTGTATGTTGATGACATACTGCTTGCCAAGAGATTTATGTCAAGAAATTTTGAGATGAAAGATCTTGGTGATGCCTCTTTTGTTTTAGGAATTCAAATACATCGAGATCATTCTCGGGGTATTCTTGGGTTATCACAAAAGAGCTATATTGATAAAGTGCTTAAAAAATTTAGCATGCAGAACTGCAAACCATGTGATACCCCTGTCGTTAAAGGAGACAAATTTAGTCTTAAGCAATGCCCTAAAGGAAGCCTTGAAGTTCAAGAAATGCAAAAGATTCCTTACGCTTCAGCTGTTGGGAGTCTAATGTATGCTCAAGTTTATACGCGTCCAGATATTGCGTACATTGTTGGAGTGGTAGGCAGATACTTAAGCAATCCAGGAATTGATCATTGGAATGCAGCCAAAAAGGTTATGAGATATTTGAAGAAAACAAGAGATTACATGCTCACATATAGGAGGTCAGATCACTTTGAGATCATTGGGTATTCTGACTCCGACTTTGCGGGATGCCAAGATAGTAGGAGATCTACTTCAGGCTACATATATATGTTAGGTGGTGAAGCTATATCGTGGAGAAGTGCGAAACAAACTCTCATAGCTTCATCCACTATGGCAACAAAATTTGTTGCATGTTATGAGGCATCCAACCATGGTATATGGTTGAGGAACCTTGTCACCGGGCTGCTCATTCTAGATGGAATAGAAAGACCACTTAAGTTGTATTGTGACAATAAATCAGCCGTATTGTATTCCAACAACAACAGGAGCTCGACAAAGTCAAAACATATTGACATCAAGTTCCTTGTTGTGAAAGAAAGAGTGCAGAGTGGACAGATTTGTATAGAACACTTAGGTACAAACTCCATGATCGCAGACCCCATTACAAAGGGTTTGCCACCCAAGGTCTTTCATGAGTACATTGCTCATATGGGTGTTTTAGAGTATGATTATATCTAGATTCAATGGGAGTTTGTCTTTATTATCCTTTGTGTTTTATTTTATTTTATTTCTTTTCACGAAACTTGTGTATTTGGATATTTTTCTGATCAGAAATTAAGTTATTCAGTTTATTTTACTTTGCATATTTAAGCTAAAGTTTTGATCTCCATAAAGTAAAGTAGGACCAAATGAAAATTGACATGGATAGATCACCATGCATGTAATTTTCATACCACATCATCGTGATTGATCTATGTCATTTGACTATGTCGACATATGTGACCATTGATGGGATTAGTTGTGATTGATACATCGAAAACCGCTTTGATCCTATGTTGATATAGTCAATGGACGAGATTGCACATGCCTATGGTTGTGATGACAAAGTTATGAGCTCAATAAGGTTAACACATTTATATGGATACATATGTGGCCCGGTGGGAGATTGTTAGGAATTAATTTATTTGGGGCCACAATTGTATATATTAATTGTGTGTTGGGTCATCATATAAATGAGTCAAAATTATGTGATCTATTTTGGAATAAAGTTTATGATTTAAGGGCATGATTGTCATGATTTTAATATGTGGATACCATGAGGACAATTTCTAATCTGATGAGGGGCCAAGTTAGAAATAGTCAATAAATATTAGTTACTGTTTTGGCAGTTATTAATAAACAGGTAATGGTCCCCAATTTGTAGTACATACCATTTCACTCTTGAATCCCCATCATCAAGAGACTAAGGTTCCCAAAAGATTTGACTGCAAATTCGGAAGATCATAACCTTTGTACAATCGATTCAATGGACTCCGGTACGCTTCCGCTAAACTTTGTTATTCATTGTTTGATTTCTCATGAATTAATTAGGGCTAAATTCAGATTAAAGTATTTCTACAGTAGTAGGATAGTTATACCACGAGGTCAATGACACGAATGAATTTGTGTAAAGTACTAGAGATATTCTGGCAAGATTGGGGTAGCCCATTGTGTCCATGGTCACGACAATTACCATCTCCATGGTTTTATCATGGACATTTGAATTTGTTGTTGCATAACCATTGGTAACATCACAGTCGACATGTTCATTATGTTCATCATTTGAACTCGACCTACAATTGTTTCAGACAATCGATCACTTCATTCAATATGGAAGCTTTGTCACTATAAAATTATTATATTAAAAAAAATTAGGAAGGTCATACATCTCGACCCGTATGATTAAATTTTTAATTTTACTTATAGCTAAAAGCATATGATAAGTAAAATGTGTATGTTATTCTCAAATTGTTTGAATATCAATAAAAAAAAATATCTTTTATGAGTAAATTTTGAATTATGAGAATTATTATAATTTAAAAAATAACTTCTCAAAATGACTTTTAAATTAAATAAGAATTTTTTTTTAAATTTACATAATACACTTAATTTCGCTAAAAATTACACGTTTACGGACTGTTAAGCAAAATTTTCATATTTAGAAAATAAAAAAATAAATGCGAAACACAATTTCACCTATACCGAATTTATAGCATAAGATTTTATTTATTTAAGTTCGACCCATCCGAGATTATAAGAATAGCCTCTTAATTACAGTCCTTTTATTTAAATGAAATACCATTTGATTCCAACTACGATGATATTAAATAATTTGAAATAATTTAGGGAAAACTTGAATGAATTTGGAATTGCAGCTGAACTCAGTACTTTTGGCTAACTGAGTTGCCTACATACCTTATTTGTGAAGGATCAAGCCACTTGTAGTTCAGATTGAGATATTTTAGAATTTGAATATAAGAATTCCAGTATATGACCATTTTCAGGAATTCTTTGCCATTTGAAAATTTGGAAAAATTCCTAGGTGGATGACCTTTTATGGAATTTTGAGATTTGTGTTTTTATACCATTTTCTGGTATTGGCGACTACACTTAGTCTTAGCAACTAAGTTGCCTACGTATCCCTTTTTAGGAATCAAGTCTAACGTAGTTCCGTTCTTTTTCAAAGATTTTATGATGCTTTGATAATTAAGAGGTGAATGACCCCTTTTTGAGATACCATTTATTATGGCTTTTAAGTTTTAGTGCACTTTTGAATTTGTAGGTACAATAACCATTTTTTTGAGATGTTGTGAGGTAAATGACCTCTTTGAAATTTCAAAGTGATATTTCATTATTTGAATTGATTTTGGTGAGCTCATTTAGGATTTTGTACCATTTTGTATGGTTTTAAAATTTTATCACGTTTTGTGATAAATTGAGTTTTAAAATTCTCTTATTATATTTTATAAAATAAAAGAATTGTTTGACTGATATTTTAATTATTTGTTCCACAATTTGGGGAATAATAATTCTTTGTTTCATTAAATCAGATAACATCTCTTAATTCAAATTTAACTTATATATATATATATAAATTGAATTTTGAGAATAATATCTTAAAAGGAAGAAAATAATGTACGATAATTTATAATTCAAATTAAATTTTAAATTTGAATTAGAATCTATCGTACGATGATATTTTTCTTTTGGATTTGTTTACTTATTTATACTTCCTTAAATTTGAGATACATATGCAGTCACCCATATATTGAAGTGAAGTGATCTGATTGAAGCCTCAGGAAGTTATTTTGATACGCACACATTCAAGGTAATGCATTAAACTTCCCTTTTATATTCTCTTATTTTAGTATATGAGACAGTTGAACAGAAAGTCAAATACAGGTGTATATATGATCTTTTTTTTCTTGACTTTTCTTTACAAGGTACGAATTCTTCTGTTTTGATCAACAATTGAAACTTTGGGATTTAATTCAATTCAGAAGCTTTATATTCACTTTGAGTAAAGCAGAGAAATTCTTCAGGTAACACACATTGATTATTTTCAAATGAACCTGTTCTTTCTACCGTTCTCTCATATCAAGTTATTCCTGCATATGTATACATATTTACATATTTATCGATATATTTTGGTACAGACAATACATGTTTATATGTATATTTATATCAATATCATATGTCGTTTTTTATTTGGAGATATGACCACTGAGAAAGAAATAAAGTGCATATATGTTTTTTTGTTATATACTGTTGATATCGTGCATATATGCTTGATCCAAATTGGAGTGACTCATTCATTTATATATACATATATATATATAAAAATCCTATATGATTCATGATTTAATTGTATCTCACTTTTAGAAGAGTACATTACAAGACATTCTCTTCAGCCACGAAACTCTAAAAGCTTGGACCAATAATAATGATTCATTCATTTATATATATACATATATATATATATTGGTGCACTCTTAATGGTTACTACTCATAGATAGTTACTTTGATATTAACCATTGGATTAAGATCAATGGTCCATATTTATAGTTTTTAATTAAAATTTCTAAAAATAAATTGTGATTTTTTCAAATTTTTAGAAGAGTGACCTGATGACATGTCGGTCACATTATTATTAAATTAAATAATTAAAAAAATCTTATCTAAACATTATATAGAAAATTTGCATTATAAATGTAACTCATCACTTTAAGTAAATGTGACAAAAAGAAAAGGGAGGAAGGATCTTGTTTAAAACCACAAAAAAAGCAACATTAATATATTAATCATGTTAGCACGTTAATATATATTATCATTGAGTTGATAGAATAATTGAGAGATAGAAACACATGCATGCTAGCTCATTATTTGTTGTCCACCAAGTTTTCATCATTTTGAATTAAAAAAGAATATGTTTAAGGTTTTTGTATTATTAAAAAAAGGATCTTGTTTAAAATATAAATTAAATATTTTGATCACATTTAAAAGTTTGTTAGAACTAGTTTGTAAGTTATCGTGAGAAGTTGTTTTTCCTGTTTTAACAAGTTTAGATCCCAAAAAATTCAAGCAAGATATTCTATTGTGCAACTTCAGGTTTGACCCATTCTTCATGTGCATGAACATCATCATCCTCAGTACCTTCTATACGCAAACCCTCCGCATCGACTTCCACTTCATATTTCAAACGATGCATTTTCAGTATCTTTTTCTTCATTTTGCACATAATGTTCATAACTAGCATTTGCTGAAAACCAAATTTTCTTGTAGATTTAGAATGTGTACGAAGGATAAATGAACCATATTTATGTCAAAAGTCAATCAAAAAAGAAGAAGATAATATATTTGGAAACAAGATAATTATAATAAAAATTTATTATAATTAACTCAATTAGAGATGTGTAACATGTTTTAGTTTCCACATATAATTTGTAATTTTAATATTGGTGTGTACATATATTTATTATTTTAAAATTTTAATTAATAAAAAATTATAATTCTATTGGTTTATTCAATACTATTAAGTAGTTAATGAAAAATTATAATTCTATTTGTTTTCAAAAATAAAAATAGTAATTGATATATTTAATAGCCTGACATATACATAAAAAAATAATTTATTCATTAGCATCATATATAATATAATATTTGTTACAAAATATTTTCGTTATTTTGAGTTTTTATTAAAAAAAAATCAATATATTTTTAATAATAGGTTTTTTTACATAATAAAAAATTAAATAATAAAATATACATAAATGTTCTTTTGAAATAAACTTTCACTTAATTTTTTTTAACAAAAAACAATAAAAAAATATATAAAAAAAATCTGTCACATATTTATATTTATAGAACCTATTCCTTATTTTTACCATCCAAATAAAATTAATTTGACAGTGAACAATAAAAAACACAATTTATTTACATGATCATTGAAAAAATATCAAAGAATATAGTAAAAAAGAACATAATACTTTTAAATATCTTTTCATAATTCATAAATTTCTCACAATTACGTAAACTTAAAAATTTTCATTTAATTTATTAATAATATTAGGAAGATTTTATATTTTATAATAATTAAAACTATTATAATCTCTATATATATTGTGAGTATTTTTTTATTTTGAAATATCAATTAATTTTATATTTTAGAATTTATTTTATAATCTTATATCCCTCTATTTAAGATATATATTTTGCACTTTCAATTTTTTGTAAGAAGCATCTTGAATTATAATTTTATTGTATATTAAAGTAAATAACTTAAAATATGTTTATTGATTCACTTGTTATTTTTTTATAATAAATACTATTAGATTTTTGTTTAATGACCAAAGAGTATTAAATAATCAAGTAATCAAGACCATCTAATCTAAAATAATCTAATGGTTCCAACTGAAAGTAAAAATTGATGTGAAAATTAGTGTCCCTAGAACCTATCCCCCATTTTTTACATCAATTTTTAAACTTATTTTTAACCATTATATTAATTCAGATCTAATGTTATGGATTGTTTGGGTATTTTTAATAGCCTATAATAAATATAAAAAAACTATAATTCTATTGTTTCCATATATAAACACAGTAATTTTTTTTACATTTGTAATATATTTATTTATTAGAGGTTATTCATTGAAAAGTAATTACATTATTTTTTAAAAAAAATTAATTAATTACGTTTTTTTATTGGACATTATTTTTAATAACACCATAACTTAATTTTTTTTATAGGAAAAGAACATATGACCGAATTTTTTTTATAAGATCATTGTAGTGTTAGTCTCCAAATAATTTATTTCATAAAAAAATATTAAAATAAAGGGGTCAAATAGGAAAAAAACTTAAGCTTCCATTAATATAGATTATTTAAACAAAAACATAATATAAAATGATGAAATATTAAAAATAACACCAAACAATAATGACACATATGCTAAACAAACACAATTAAACTCATAAAAAAAACATATTAAAAAAAAACACATTGAATCTTCATAAAAAAATTATTCATTCTTCTTCATCGTCTTCTCATTCAACTGTTTTCCTTTCTTTACTTTCATTTTCACTTATTCCTCAAAAAAAGTTTGAATTGATTAACACGATTTTCTAGTGCACTGGAAAACTTTGCAACCTCTTCAAAAAGTCCATCCATGAACTTATTCATTTCAATCATACGACCGATACCGTAATCAAAATCTTTAAAAAAGAGATTAAATTCTAGGTCTTCGCCAAGAGAAACATCACATGGTTTGACATCTTTCTCATCATCACTAATTAGTTCAATCTTCATCTTCTTCAGTGGGGACTCTACTTCATCGTCATTACACATGTCATAGAGTAACACATCATGAACTCTGTCTTGATCATTGGAATGAGAAGATGGAGAGGTTTCTTTATTTTTGGAATAGGCTGTATCAGAAATGTTGATCGTAGACATGGTTGGTGATTGTGGATGAAGCTTTTTTTTTAGTAAAATAATATAGAATCTTGGTTTTGTGTGAGCGTGTGTGTTTTTTTGGAGAGATTGGGGAGTATTTATAGCATAAAACAATTTAATTATTAAAAAAAATGAACACATAATATTGAATTCATACAATTGTAACTTTCCAAATTAATCAAGTATTATGTGTTATTACAATTTATGTTATTTCATACTTCTTCTTTTTTTTTTTACAAATATTCCATAAAATTGTTACATATGAGTTTATATTATCTACACCATAATATGTGTGACATTAATTTCATAATAACATTAGTCATATATACAATTAAAAAATTAAATATTTTTGTTATTTGATAAATGACATTTTAGCGATAAATGATTTTTATGTTGTTACATATAGTTGTGAATTTTATTTTATATTAGCTATATTGTAGTGTGTGTGATATTTAATTTATCAAAATAACTTTCTTAAATAAAATATAAAAATTTATGTTTTTTGGAAACTATTTTTTTTATAATACATAATATGACATTAATGTTGTTACATATAATTACAAAATTGAGCTTATATTATACTATGTGTGAAATTTTTTTTCGAAAATATTAGTGAAAACAATAATATAAAAAAATTTAAATATTTTATTATTTTTTTAAAAAAATATATGACATCAATATTGTTACATATATTTATTAAATCGACTTTATATTATCTATACCATAGTATGTATGTTTGTGTTACACCCTGTTCTATCCGAATTTCGACACAGTCATAAATGATCCATGAAATGTAGGCTCGTAAAGTGTATGCTAAAAAATGACAAGCAGTGGCTGGACACTTGTACAAATTTGCATGATTCCTGACTTGTTCTTTTTGGCGATCGAGCATGAGTTGCAGTGTTCGAGCCTGAGTTGCATGCTCAAGCACATCAACCTTCTCCGAGGAATGAGTTCGGCCAAATTAGTGGATGGGGAGGAGGTTGTGACTAGAACGATGAGCTCGAAGCTTGGGTAGTCTCGAAAGTGTGTCAGCACAACGATTGAGCTCAATCACGCAAAAAGACAATACAATATGACAGAATCATGGCTAAGTACCAAGCCAAGTTGCTCGATATGTTCCTAATGCTGGTCAGTAGGCTGTTTTTCTGATCCCCCTCCACTGTGGTGGAGAGTTTGTATTTATACTGTCTCCTTCGTCCCTTTCTTCTCGCAAGTGGTTGTTGTGTTAGGAAAAATAGTTTTTGCCTCAATGGAAATGGTCAGAAAATACAACTCTATGCAATATATTACAAATAAATAATGATTTATTAAAAAGAGTTACAACTCTATAACTGAAAAATACAAATAAACAAGGAAAAGAAGAAGAAGAAGAAGAGAATAGTGAATAATACAACTCTAAGCAAAAGATTACAAGTAAAGTAATAGTGTTTGAAACAAAATAAAAAAATATTACAACTCTAAACAAAGGTTACAAGTTAAATGGGTCTCCTTTGGTACAATCTCCTCCGCCGGGTCTATCCTGTACGGTTGGTTGTTTTCAAAAAGTAGTGCAATCAAAAAGCATTCTATGAACGAATTCCTTCATAGTCTTCATAGAGTAAGTAGAGTAGAGAGAAATGGGAGTAAGCCTTTGGTATTCTGTTCTTATTACTTAGTTCCTGTCTATCTCTATCTAGAATAATGGATCATCTGTGAAGCGGAGAAACATTAGTCCAGTATTTAGAACTAGATTCGAAAAATTCACATACAGAAAAAAAAGGTGAGGCTTGAGTCTACTTTCGATTAGAGTTTCGATTACAAAAAAGTATAGTAGAAAGAAGACTCACTACTCAATTCGAAGGCGACACCCCTTGCAGCCTTTATAAAGATTTCCCTTCTTTGCTTCTTTTTTTTTGTTTGAAATAGGACTGGGACGGGTATAATCCGATTGTAAAGAAAGAAAACGCCAGAGTGGGGGATTGTCCTGTCCTCCTCACTGGCCCCAAAGAAGATGGCTCTATCGCTAAGCAGGCCGGCAGAGAGGACACCAAATGCCTAAACAAGACAAAACCCTACTAATATGCTTAACACAAACTTTCCAGTCTCCCTCTAGCACATGGGAATCGACCCTACGCACTGGGGACGAAGCGTAGAGGTCACTTTAGTTTGTTGTAATGGAGTGGTTCATCGTCAAAAGAACAACAATGGGTTGTAGCATTTCCTATTAATTTGTCTAAGGGATGTAAAAGAGGGCTTTCTCGTCTAAAGGCAGGGGCGAGCTTTCTCACTATACAATGACCACTACGAACGAAAGACCAATGAAAAACAACAGAATAAGAAGAAAAGCAATAGTGTAAAAAGTAAGAACAAAAACAAAAGTAAACTCTCACTTACACAACCTAAGTGAAGAGTGTTGAGGATCACCAACTTGAACAAGGTTTAAAACCTTTGTCCAAAAGCTTATTTCCCTCTAACTCAAGCACTAAGAGATCTCTCTCAGATATTGGAAATGCTTTATGGAATTATCAAGCCTCAAGGTGTTTCTAGCCAAGTGCTCTAATGGATATAAATATTGTGTCTTTCAAGTGAGCTATAGGCTCCTATTTATAGAGTTTAGAGACACCATTTGAATTTCAAATTCCACCAACCCCCATGACTGTTACCAATGATTAATTGGATTATTATGGAATTAAAAATGAGATTTGAGAGTTATTTGAGTTTTTGGAACCATTCAACATATTTGGAAAAAATTGAAAAATTGGCTTGAAATGCACTTGTGCCCGCGCCCACTGCTCTCTGTCCCCCAGGCCGCTCAGTGGTCGGTCACAGCCCAGTTTCAGTACACCAATTTGTGCTGTTTTTCCAAACGGATCTAAACCCTCCCAATTGATTTTGTAACCCCCAAAACACATTATTATGATTAAAATCATATCTCTAACAACCATTTCACATATGGATTTATGAAATTCATCTAAAATATTGTGTAACACCAAATTTACACAATAAAGGGTAATATTTGGAAGTTACAAATTTGTAACACCAAATATGTTACATTATTTGGATATATCTCATATATCTAAATATTGTAACTCTCTATTATATGTTACAATATGTGACACTCTTTGTCACACTTATTTAATCTAAAACATTATATTATAATATAATATTACATTATATTATAAAATAATATAACGTGATCACACACGTTTATATTACGTATCCGAGAATTAGGGGTAAACGGATATGTGATGTCTGATCACGCACGTTTATATATAACGTATCTAGCTTAATAAACTCTTGGACATGGCAGGTTGTCAGAGTACTACGACTTGAATATAATGCCAGCTCGTGCCCAGGATGTTGTATTTTATATCCATCTCCAACTCGTGCCTTAATGCGTCGTATTCCTCAGCTCGTGTTATTATCAACTTGTGGGCCCCTCATTACTCTTCTTAGCTAGCCAGCTGTACTTGAGCTGCACAAAAGACCCGGGCTGAATATCAGGGCGTACACTTATTATTTAAAAAAGTACAATAATTCTACTATCAAAGTCAGCTTTAGAATTTAATTTAACTAAAAAAAAAAACTATATGTTTTCCATTGGCATTTCATAAAAGCCAATATCCAATATATGGAAATAATAAAAAAAAAAAGCTACTATAAAAAAAAACTTATCATATTCGAAATTTATAAATATTTTTTATTTTTCTTTTATAAAAAAATGTCCCATTTAGAATATAATTAAAAATAAAAAAACTAAATGTAGTTTCTTATTGTAAAGTTAAAGTTTGAATTCCCAATATGTGTTTATTATTATCTAATAAACTTTAATACCCAATATATGTCATTTTTATTTGTCTCATAATAAAATTTATTTGAAGATTGGAAGTTACATTTTTTATTTAATAAGTTCACTAATTACAAAATTTGGCTATGATTAGTATTTAAATTTCAAATATTCAATCACCCTTTTGTGTATTTATATTCAAAATTCAAAATAAGAAAAATATATTTATTAAAATAATATATAAATTTCAAAGTTATTAATTTTATATGAAAATAATTTTAAAAAAAGCAACAATAACTTTTTGACTTTTTTCAAAACATTTTTATATTATTTGAAATTTATATATATTTTTTGAATTGTATATTAATCAAACAAATCATATTTGGAATATAAAAAGAAAATTCTATATTTAGTATCTTATTGAAATGTTAACATTTTTAATTCCCAAAAACTAAATATTTGTTTTTTTATTATTTAATAAATTTTTACACCCAGTATATGGCATTATTCTTTGTCTCATTAATTAATTAAGATATTATGGTCTAGATTGTTTGGTGTATTCAATACCATTTAGTAATTAATGAAAAATTATAATTCTATTTGTTTCCAAAAATATAAATGGCAATTGATATATTTAATACCCTTTAATATACATAAAAAAAATTTAGTAGCTTCGTATACAAATATAATATTCATTAAAAAGTCTTTTCATTATTTATAATTTTAATTAAAAAAAATCAATATATTCTTAATAATAGTTTTTCTCTATAATAAAAAATTAAATAATAAAATATACATAAATGTTCATTTTAAATAAACTATCACTTAATTTTTTTTAACAAAAACAATATAAATTATATAAAAAAATCTATCACATATTTATATTTATAGAACATATTTTTTATTTTTACCATTCCAATAAAATTATTTTTGCAGTGACCAATAAAAAACACAATTTATTTACATGATTATTGAAAAAATATTAGTGTCTTTCATATTTTTTTAAAGAAAACAATCAAAGACTAAAACAAAAGAAAATAACATATAATACTTTTAAATATCTTTTCATAGTTCATAAATATCTCACAATAGTGTACACTTAAGAAATTTCATTTTATTTATTAATAATATTAGAAAGATTTTAGATTTTATAATAATTAAAACTATTATAATCTCTATATATTGTGAGTATTTTTTATTTTACAATATCAATTTATTTTATATTTTAGAATTTGATATTAATTTGATATTTTATTTCTTTTATCACTCTATTTAAAATATATATTTTGCATCTTAAGTTTATGGAGGATGTTGAGGGAATTGTTTTCATCATATCATTGTAGAAAAGCTCTGTTTCTATTACTAATTATAACAAGTATTTTGACTACTCAATATTCACAACTTCTAAGAGTGTTTACATTCATACACATATATAATATAATTAATAAGAAGAAACCAAATACATCCTCCACCACCACCACCATCACCTACAGTACCTACATTTTACATTTTAGGCATAATGGTTTTCATAAGTGTGGCCCCTTTAAATATTAAAGTAAGATAAATAAAATTTTGTTCCCTTTTCGATTTCACCATCAAAGACTTAAGATTACATTGTTTTTTTATTAAAATAAATAACAATGACAGTACAAAGCATGACACCTGGACCACCCAACACATGTCAATTTCTATATAAAGATTAATATTTCTATATAAAGATTAATTATGGTAAAAAAATAATAATAACTAAATTCAACATTAACATAAAAAAAAATGACTTGTTGGTGACTTGCTATACCAAGTCATTATATTGACACATCATCATAATTATTAATACTCATATATGGATAGTAACTATTGAGAAGTCTTCCATATATATATATATATATAAATCATATATGATTCATGATTTAATTGTATCTCACTTTTGGAAGAGAATTTAATCTTCAGCCACGAAACTCTAAAGGCTTGGACCAATAATAGTGATTCATTCATTTATATATACATATATATATATATATATAAATATATAAATCATATATGACTCATGATTTAATTGTATCTCACTTTTGGAAGAGAATTTAATTCTCTTCAGCCACGAAACACGAAACTCTAAAGGCTTGGACCAACAATATATATCTATTCTTTTAATCTTGTAAACCGACTCATTTTTTTTCTTTCTCTCATATGTGTGTTGATCTCTTTTGAACCCGACGGCTCAGCGGAATGATTTAGTCGCAACTTTTATACCAATTAAGTGATACATTTGGTGCAAGTAGTTTGACGATAACTTTATGGATGAGGGCATCCAATTTGCTGGTAGAATGAGGGCATTCCATGGATGAGGGCATCCAATTTGTTGGTGGAACGAGGGCATCCAATTTCATTTATGGAATGAGGGCATTCCATATATGAATAGAGAAAAAAATAAATAAATAAGAGAGACAATGAACATCAAAATAAACAAAGAAAGAAAGAGGAATGAGAGCATTCCACAGATCCTTACCCTTGAAGCTTGTTGTCCTTTGCAGAAATATATCGTAGTATTTTTTTTTGTTTCTTTTCTCTCCTTCTTTCCCATATTTTTTTCAAAGTGTTGGTCCCCTTTTTTGTTCTCAACTCCTCCTATTTATAGAGCCTATTTTTAATTTTTTTTTTTTTTTTTAACTTCTCAACCCATGTAACGTAATAGGTGAGAAGAAATAGGGGAGTGGGCAGTTAAGAGAGTGGAGAGAGTCTCCTAATTTTGCTCTCAATTTGACTGACCATTTGTTTTTTTATTATTGTTATTATTATTATTTTAATAATCAATTATTTCCTTTCAGCCTTTAAAAAGAAATACTTGTATATAAAAAATAATAATTTATTATTTTTTTTTTCGTTCAACACGGACGGACAAAGTTTTTTTTTTTAATTTTATGATTTTAAGGAAATTTTTACTTTTTTACGGTTTTGCCTATTTTTTTTTCTTTTGTGTTGTTTAAGTTTATGAATTGTTGTTTTCATGTTGTTTAAATTTATGTATAGTTGTTCTGTTGTTGTGTTATGTCTAATTATTGCTTAGTTGTTTTCGAATATATATTTTGATTTTTTAAAAAAAAGAGTGTTAGTATGCAATGAGTTGACTTCTAGTTGTTATCCAACTGTTATTTTTTAATGTGTTAGTATGTAGTGGGTTGATGTCTAGTTGTTGTCCAATTATTGTTTTTTAGTTATTTTTTGACACTGTACTTTTATAAATAAAAAACTATGAAAATCATATTTTTTAAAACTTAAGATTGTATTTAAAAAAAAAATCAGGAACCGTAAAAAAATAAATAAAAACAACAAAAAATATATTTTTGAAAAACTTTTTTTACCTAAACACTTTCAAAAGACACTTATATTCCTATAAGTTGAAAGAGCTTAAAAGGGAAATTTTCCGATTTATGGGATTTACTCATACTATTTGCAAAATTGTGGGGATTTACTTTTCCAAAAATTTATGGGAATAGTTTTGTTGACTGCGTTTTTAGCCAACGACGTGAGAACGTCAATAACGACAAGCCTTCAAGAGAAATAAAAACGACAACAGACGGTATAATAATGAAAATAAAGAACACACAAGAGATTTTTATAGTGGTTCAGCCCCGATTGTCGGTAATAGCCTAATCCACTTAGAGTTTTGATTTATAGATCCGTACTCAAGATCAGATGGACTGAGCCAACTAAGTTTCTTCAGTACAAATTGCAAAAATACAATAATTCTCTCTTATTTCAGCACTTTCTCTCTCTCTAGAATAGACAGACCCAATTTTCTCTCTCTAGAAAGAAGAAGCAGAAGGAAGCCCCTCTCTCATCCCATAAGCTCTCTATTTATAGGTCTGGGATCCTCAACTGATATCCCCTTATGATAGGGATATTTTATTATATTTATTACATTTAAACATTCAAAATTCGAAATGTAACAAACCCCCCATTTGTGGGAAGAATGAGAGATTCCCGCGTATGTTGTTGAAGCTGACTCTGGGAATCTTGACTTAGTCTCCTCTAGCTAGTTGATCCACCTCCTACTGACCACCCATGCAAGTGTTGGTCGGACGTGCATGGTGGTAGGACACGCATGGTGGTAGGACATGTTTTCGTGGGTTGAACGTGCATGGTGGTAGGACATGCACTTCTTTCCTCTAACATGACACTCTCCTCTAGCATGCCATGTTCCCCCTTGAACCAATCTCCTTGGCTTCTCCTCGGACCAAGGTGGTCCGAGGCAACCTCCTTGGCACCTCACCTTGGACAACATTGAGGCAACCTCCTTGGCACCTCACCTTGGACAACATTGAGGCAACCTCCTCCATGACATCTCACCTTGGACAAGTTCAAGGCATCCTCCTTTAGCATCTCCCAAACATGTCCGATCGAACATTGTATAAGCTCTCCTTATCAAAATCTAAGTCTCCATCCTCTTGCATGAGACTCCTCTTCCTTAGCTACTTACCTTGGACACTTTCGAGCCAACACTTAGGAAACCTTGGGAGGCTTGCCTCCTACACACCCTTGGGGTTTCTTAGGACCACATCCTCCTTGGGGTCTCCTAAGACCACTTTCTCCTTGGGGTCTCCTAGGACCACATCCTCCTTGGGGTCTCCTAGGACCACTCCCCTTAGCTCTCCTAGAATGCATTCTCCTTAGCTTCCTAGGATGCATTCTCCAATTTTTGGGTATAACAAGTTTAAAAAAAAGTTTAGAGAATATGGGAATCGAATTAGTAGCTAAACAAAAATAAGAAACTTTAATTTAAAAGGAAAACACGTTAAACAAGACACGGGTAGATTGGGAAATAATGATCTCATCACTCCCAAAAACATACATTGACAAATTATCTCCCAAAAAAAGTCATTGATGAAACCGATCTCCATCTCCAAGCAGTGATGAACTCTGCAACAAGTTCTATAAGCTTCAACAACCTGAAGCTTGGACTCTTCGGCAATCTCCACCTCAAGAAAATAATCAAGACTCGGGCCACCTGTACATCCGACAATTGTTCAAAAATACCAACTCTGATCTCCACCTCAAGAAAATAATAAAGACTTCGACCACCTGCAACGACAACGACAATCTCCTAAAGCTCCGACCAACTATTTTTACTCTTCTTTTTCAATTTTTAGATATGATTTTTTATTTTCTGTGTCTAATTTTTTTTTTAGATCTGGAACTAACTTGTAAAATAGTTTAAGTTTAGGTAAACAATTACACATATTATTACAAATATACTTTATTCTTCTTGTGTTGCAGATCAAATATCGTTTATTTTCTTTGGATCTGTTTTTTTTTTCTATCTTCATATCTGCGATAGATAATCAGTTACTTTCACGTTCTGATATGTGTGTATATTTATGGGTTCTTTATGGTAACTGATTACATATGTTACTAACGTTATAGTTATTTTTTCTTCCTTTTTTAACGAAGTGTCTTTCTTCTTTTTCTTCAATACTTTTTTTTTTAAAAATAAATTATAATTGCTTATAAGATTAGATAAGGTCTTTTTTTCCTTGGCAAGCGATTACATATGTTACTAAAATTATAGTTACTTTTTTTTTTTTAATAAACCGTTTTTATTCTTTTTCTCCAATACTTATTTTTTAAATTTTTTATAATTGCTTTATAAGATCATATTAAGTTTTTTTTTTCTTCAAATTTGATGTTTTTTTCATATTTTATATAAGTAACCTGTCACTCATCTTATGGTAACTGGTTACCCCTCTTATAGCAGAAGATTACTTCTCTTAGTGTAACTGGTTACCCTTCATAATAACATGTTATTTAACCTAGATCTAGGATTTTTTTGTTCATATTTGAAATCGAGTAACTAGTTACCTTACCAGGACTTGAAAAAAACATACAATTTTTTTAAAAAAGAAAAAATTATTTATAATAAATAAAAATAACTAATAAAAACAATTCATATTTAAAAAAAATGCAAAACAACCACAGTAAATTTAATATAAAATTAGTTATATAATATTGATATAAATAAAATCAATCAAGCTAAAAAATAATAATTAAATTACAAAAATACCATTTTAATTTAGTAAAACTTGATTAAGAGATAAACCAAATATTATACAAAAATATGGGAAAATAAATTCACAACAGAAAAAATTCATAAAAAAAAAAGCCACAGAATAGGTTTTTTTTTTTTTTAATATTTTTGTAAACTTGATTAAAAAAGTCATATAAAATGTAATTTGCAATTAAAAAACTTAGAGGGGCCGTTTAGATGAAGTTTTGTCTTTTGACCCATTGTCTTGCGTGAAATCTAATTGTTGAATGTGACTTGACTACGAGTATCTCATCAAGATTAAAGATATTTTGGAAAAGTTCTTGTGGTGAAAAGAACCATGGTGGATCTTATTTCTCCTTAGGAGAGAGACTACTCGAAGATTTTGGATAAAAGGCCTTGGCTTATAAACGACGAACTTCTTAACTATCTATTAGGTTCAGGCCCACGAACTCCCTATCCTCTTCCTATCACAAGAGAACATCGTAACTTGGTGGCAAACCAAGTTGGTACAGTTGGAAAAGAAATCTTGAGTGGACATGGCGAGACAGGGTTTCATTGATTTTCAACTGACATTTTGGTGACACAGACCTTTCTCCAAGTATTTTCTCGAATCAAAATGACAAAGAACCCACATGGATTCAATTCAAATACAATAAATTATCACATCTCTATTTCGATTATGGTAATTTTGGTCATGTCACAATTCTATGTTCTTCTGTATGTCTCCCCTATTGGAGAAAAAGGGGTTGAAGGATAATATTCAAGACGCAAAGATCATCCAGGAATAGGTACTAGAGACCAATGCTGACCCATTCAAAAGGCAAATTGATACCACTAAGAGCATCAATAATCCAGAGTTGCCAAAATTATTTAAATATTAATATTTTTATATTCTCTTATTCACCTAAACAAAAAATAATTTTATAAAAATAAAAAATAAGAAGTAACGTTGCCAAAATTTGGCAATCTCTCTTGGCCAGTTTCTGACTTAGGGATTCACATTTAACTATAGCAACACCTCTAACATCAGCATTGGAGGTACTCTAATGAAGCCTACCATTGGGCTGATGGCGAGTATCCCTAATAATATTAAGATTTTGGACCATAACTTGGAATGTATCAATGTGTTTAGAAATCCTCTTTTTTCTGTTAAGGATTTTTATTGGCAAGACTAGCATGAGAGTTTCAACCATGATAATCCAAATTGGAATGAGTTATGGAAGTATCCCTTTCATGAGAGGTTGAAGCTAATCCTATGGAATATTGTTCAACAGGCTCTCCCCACTTTTGATGGACTTTCCTTCTAGGATTTTGGCAAGCACTAGCTACCTCTATGGTTTAAACAATATTTTGCAAAAAATCCATCTTTAGGTTCAGTGAGTTCTTAAATAGCTCTCGTGAGGATCTTTTGCTAATTGACAATACAAAGATACAAAGACAATCGTTAGTGCAACCTCACTTTCCCATTATTAAGGGTGTGTTTGTTTGGTGCGCCGTATTATATTGTATTGTATTATAATGAATTGTGTTTTATAGCATATTTTTATATAATAATATGTTTTATATAAATTTTTAGTAAAATATTATATATTTATATATAAATACCAAATATATTTATATATAAAAATATGTTATAAAACACAATTCATTATAATACAATAAAATACGATATAATACAGAATAACAAACGTAGCCTAAGTGTGTTTATATATTCGTTAATGCTTATTTTCTTTGTATTGCAGGCTCAGGTGGAGTGTTTTATGGAAGCAATCATTCATTCTGTGCTTGCTCTCCTCTACAAGCGAAAGCTAGGCTATTGATTCATGGTAACTGTGTTGTCCTAACTAACTTTTTCAATATGGTAGTCCTGCTGTAAAATTATTGGAGTGGTATATGTAGGGGAGCTACCTCTAATGTGTTGCCCTTTTTTAGTTTATATAAAGTTTTTATTTGGCAAAAAAAAATAACACAATTGAAAAAAAATTCTGGAAAAATAAAATTACACCATTTTCTTACAAATGCTTGAATAAAGTGAAAATAAATATGTTTATTTTTATAATATATATTATATAAATTCTTTGAACTATCAAAGCTACTAGATCTAAGATTATTTTATATTTGCCACCTGAAGATATAGTATAGAATATAAATGCTTAAGATTGACTCCAACTACAAATCTCATTTTGTTTTTATTGGTACAAGGGATGAGAATAATAATAAAAGAGAAAATGAATGATAAAGATAAAAAGTGAGAGATAAATAGATGAGGGAAAGAAAGAGTAAAGAGAAAATTATATGAATAGGTGGTTTAGAAAAAATAAGAATAAAGATATAAAAATTATAAAAGTAGTAATCAGGGAGTTTGGTTTGTTGGAATGAAATTGTATTGGTAATGAGAATAGTAATCTAATAGAATAAGAATAATTTAAAATTAATATTATAATTAAAGTTATATTGTTTGGTACAATAAAATAATTGTTGCATCTTTATTTTATCGACTAAGGTACACAAATAAAAGAGTGAAATGATAATTTTATTGACTAAGGTACAAAAATAATAGAGGAAGATTGAAAACTTGTTTCCATTATATATATATATATATATATATATATATAAATATCTTAAATAACAAGCTCAACACTAAAATAATCTAATTTAAAAATGTGTAAAACATGGAAAAAATAAGACAGATTTTACTTGCATGAGTTTGACATCGTTTGTAGTTTAAAAAATTTCTTGTATAAAACTTCCCCATTATTTATTAAATCAGTAACTGTAATGAAGTAAAAGAGAAACGATGCAATACTCAATACTCTCTCTTCATCATAGTTGAGATTATACCATTTTCAAATCATATAGTTGAAATTAAAATTTAAAAATACAAGCTACCCTAAAATGAATCGTGTCCAATGGTTAAACTTGGAAGTGCTTGTTAAGTTGCTATTAACCTCCGGAAACAAAATTCACTGAAAAAAGAAAAGAAAACCTAATACGAGGTCGTCAACACCTTGTACTAGATTAGATCATCTTTACAACCTCAACTAATGTTACAGTATATATACAGAGCCCAAAAAACAGCCTCCATTAATCGTAATACTACCAGTTCTCTTTCTACAAATTACTAAAAAAAAAGGTGTGAAATTGTACAAATGGAAATGGGTATATTAATGCTGCCAACAAAACATGGTCAAAGATGAGAGGGAAGCAAATGCTGGGAGAACTGAATCAACACCCCACCACTGCCAAAGGGGTCAAATCTAATTCATGGGTACCAAACCAACCATGTAGTTTTAGCAGCAACTATTACATTTTCTCAAGAAGACAAAGAAGCAACTTTCATGAAATGCCTGCTGCTCTTAACCACGATGTGTTTGTCGTGCCGAGCCATTCACTGCTTCGTTTATTCTGCTAAATACTAGTTTGAGGGGAATGCAAGCTATTACAGGCCCCTTTGGTTTCAATACCACTGCTTTCCTCTCTTCAGATTTCTTGTTACCCGTCAGTGAAGATAGTTTCCTTATCTTTTTGGTCAAAAGCCCAGATTTCTTTGTTTTGGTTGATTTATTAGGCGAACGCCGCTGCAAAATCATATGATGCTTTGTTGGAATTCTTCCACGTACTGAAGTTCGCTTACCATAACTCATTCGACCACCACCTTCCACCGGAATGCGCTCCACTCTGCTCAATAGAGTATCGCAGTGGCCATCCTCCAATGCCTCCACCGCAAGAGGGTGGCCTACAATAGCTTTACCATTCAACTTACTCATCAGGGAAACCAATGGAACATGAGGTGGCCTATAGTTGGCTTTCACCTCAACCTTTACATCATGTAATGAGGAATCAGATGGACCATTTCTGGTGGAAAAATCTGACATCCGATATCTAGAGTGAACCGTAAAGCGGGATTGACGATAAGGAAGTAATCGTTGAGGTGGCAACAAACCATCTTGCGAAACCTTCATCTCAGGAGTTGGCTCTTTCGTGCTCGGTTTCCTTTCAGACAGATGTTTGCCCCAGCCATGGGGACCATCTCCCTGGTCTTCAGCAACTGGTTTGGACTTAGCCTGTAAAGCACAGTTGTACAAACCCGAGGACCCACTAACGCCATTGCAATCAATTTTTTTATCGAAACCCTGAGGAAGTCCATCCAACTGTTCTGTACCTGCTGAATAAACATTGGATTCATCATCCATGTCAACGTGCTTTCTTGACTCTTCTTTTCTATTTTTACTTGTTTGTCTTGAATTCCTCTTGCCTTTCAACTGCCACTTTGAAGTGCCTTTCTCCATCCTCTGCTCCATGTCAGTATGGACAGCTTCTGAACTGGTACAACCAGTCTCGTTAATGCCCTCGTTTCTCAATGATACAGCTTCTGCCTGACTAATTTGACTAGATTGCCTTCTCAATGCACCATTTTGAGGTTTTTCGGATGAACAAGAAACAACTACAGGAGAAACACCTGACAGAGAAAGAAGTAAAACCTGTTTCAGCAAAATTCCATGCAATTCTACACAAAGCCCCATAACTACTGTTTAATATGTACTTAATGGATATGCAATTACAAAAAAGAAGAAAAGGATAAAAGAAATGGAAGAAAGAGATGTAGGCCTAGGAGTACTTGTATAGTTATATATCATCTAACCGCACATAATTGGTGTGTATATTTGGCCCATTCAAAAAATGTTTATGATGAAATGGTAAATTATACATCATTCATGAAGGACAACACACAAACAGATTCAAAATACAAAACAAAAATGAACACTTGCCACGTAATAATACCAAGATGCTCATGAGCATATGCATACTGACACAGCTCAAATATGGTTGATATAGGACTCGACTAGACATATATAAATAGCTTTTAAATACGATTAGCTACCAAACATAAAAAGTCTGACATGTACATAGATATAAGACCCTAACTCCATATTTCATAAAGAACCTAGAAACTTTAATGCACCAGAAAGTAGTTTGGATTCCTCCCAAGTCAGAACAATTGTCACATCCTCATTAGTGTTATCAATAATATCAGTTGACTTTTTGTATATAGAACAAACTTATTAGGGAGAAATCACTGGCAAACTCTAAATTATAAACATCTACATCTAAGATACCTGCAGAGGGCTTTTGCTCTCCACTGAATGGCACATCGATTAATCTTTCAGAAGAATCATTCTCAACAAATCCAGACAGGCTGGAATTTTCATTTTCTTTCAGCTTGTTGATATGGGAAGTATCACAAGCAGGTTCTGAAGTATTTAAAGAGGTCCCATTCTCACATGAACCTCCATTACAGTCTGCATTGTTGTTGGCCACCACAGAGAGACTTCTCTTTGATTCAGTAGATTCTAGTCCAGAAACCCTGCCATCAGATAACCCCTGGAGAGGTGAACCACATGAATTGGGAGCTTGGTCACAATTAACTGGAACAGAAACCATAGCTGTACTCTCCAAAACCTTTGTGAGTGGACGCCGACGGTTTTTCTTTTTCAAGAACTCATGGACATTTGCCACTGGAGTTCTCTTTCTTTTCAGAGAAGAGTTACCTTTACTACCATTTGCAGTAGTTCCATTAGACACACAGTTCCCATTGTTTGAATCCGATAGTGAAGCATTGTCTTGTTGAACTAGCTCAAGTAGACCACCAGCCTGGACCTTTCTTTTCGATGCTGTACCAACTCCCAGATCCTCAAGCCCTCTCATTCGCTTAACTCCTTCTGTTCCATCATCCTCTGAATCATTTGGGGTTCTCCTCCTTCCCTGCACAGATTGCACTTTAGAAGAACTGATATGATTTGGCTCTTCAAAAGATATACCAGATTGAGATAATTCCAGGGCTGAATCTGAATTCTCTTTTGAATCACTCACATAATCATCCATATTGCCATTTCCATTGCCAGAATGAGACATGGAAGGTGATTCCCTGGCCGAACTACCATTCTCACCACCCAAACTATCCATTCTAGGACTACAGTCTGTACGATCTTTCCCCAGTCGAGCATGCTCAATCTCAAGAGCATGGAGAATGGCATCTTCTCTCCGTGCATATTTTACTGCCTTCTTATTAGAACTAGCTGCAGACGCTTTTGCTTTTTCAATACAGTCATCATACTCTCCACATCGAAAAGCTTTCACCCTCTTCGATTTTTCAAGGTTATACCAATCTCTGAACCAAAAGTAACACCATCAGATCAGGTTTATAACAAAAGTATAAAACAGAAATGTAAACAATTTATCTAGGACACATTTATAAACTATGAGAGACAATTTTCATCAACATATAAAAAACATAACAAAGTCAATAAAAAAGGACAGGAACAAAGATCGTTAACTTTCATCACTATTCTGGAACAGAATGTCATACAGAAACATCACATCAGAATATAATCTCTAAGGCTACTAGCCCGAGTAAAAGCTTTTCCTTGAAGTTTAAAAAGTGCAAAACTTATCTATTCAAGCTACCTAAATATACTTTAATCTTCCATTTCATTCTGGAACAAAATTTCTATAGAAATAAATCAGTAAGTATAGAAGTATACTTTCTGAAGCTCCGCAAACTATCCAAACAAAACATTAACTCTTACTAACAAAACACAGACAAAAATGTGGCATAGTGTTTTTTCAAGTTACCATCCAATTCCAAACAAGAATTTAATGAAGTATACATACATACAAACAACATTGCGCCTTCCTAACCTTTACATCATCATTATAAATTAATTATGTTCTTTTAACTTGTGCTGAAAAGCAACATAACCACAGTAAAACAAAGACCAAGGAAGTGACTTGAGTGGTTCTTGGAACAGTCCAAGAGAATGAACAAGTAAAAATTGGTACATATCATATATATATACAAATCTCTTAAACACACAAACAACGACATTTTTAATTTCACAATAGCATATTATCAAATGAGCCGAATATAAGTTTATATCAATGAAGCAAGTCAATAAACAATCAAAACTAAGTTCTAATCCAAAAATAAATGAGAGAAAACGAACCCAATTAAAAAAAATATGAGAACACTTACACGCTTGCGTCCTCGCGACCCAGAAGCTTTACAGGGGTACCCGATCTCGGCGAAACTAAGCAACTCTCAGACAACTCATCGAGACCCATT
Source organism: Humulus lupulus (assembly GCF_963169125.1). Taxonomy (NCBI): domain Eukaryota; kingdom Viridiplantae; phylum Streptophyta; class Magnoliopsida; order Rosales; family Cannabaceae; genus Humulus; species Humulus lupulus. The sequence continues at coordinate 8,249,178 of NC_084800.1, forward strand.
ATCCTACCGGGCCACCATGACCCGTTTCTGCGGCGGACCCAAACCAACCCGCCTACCGACGGGTCAATGCCCTTGTTACTGGTCTCACCGGCGCTTCCCATCTCAACCAAACCCTCCTACCCAAAAAGAAAAACCCAAAAGAAATCGAACCCTGATTCACCCAAACAAAAAGCCAATGTCAACCCTCCATTTTCAACCGCCCCAAAGTCCCAAAAATCTCCCAGAGCCAGCGCCTAGCCTTCACAAACAAATGCACATCTTGTTTCTTGAACCTGAAGGGAACCAACTAAAAAAATTAAAAATAAAATAAAAGAAAAAAAAATCAAATATCGATCTCGCATACAGCGAAACTCCAACAAAAAAATAATAATAATAAGCAAACCAGAAAAATAAATAAATTAAATTTTCAGTTCAGTGGAAAAAGGAATGACCTTATACGAGGGTTTATAGCAAAGAAAATATGTATTAAAACATGGAAAGAAGATCTGGTATCTCCTTCCCTGAAAACCCAATAACTATTTCTTTAATCTGAGCCTTTTCTGATCTTAACGGCTTGATTTTACTCTCTCTTTTTTCTTCTTCTTCTAATTATTGTCTTGGAGCTGAGCTACGTTTTCACAGTTCACAGAGTTGAAGAGAGAGAAAGATAGAGAGTTTTGGAGGAGAGAGAGAGAGTGTGTGTGTGTGTGTGTGAGTTGGGTTTATGTTATGAAGTGTTCTGTGTTTGGATCAAACCGTACCCTTTTTTTTTTGGTATCTCTCTGCGCGGAGATGGATTTTTCAGAGATAGAGAGAGCGAGAAGATGCAAATGAGGTAGAAAAACCAAGAGAAATTAAAAATAAAAAATAAAACTTAATTATCAAGAAAAATAAATCAAAATCAAAATCAAAATATAATATAATATAAATATGAACAAAAATCATTTGATGTCGTATGTCGTTCGTAGCCTACAACTTCCTAAATTTCGCATCGTGTCAGCAAAAAACGACAAATGCACGAATAATTAAAAGCAAAAAGATTAAATGTACATGTTCCTCCTCCACTTTATTATGTTCTCATTATAAATTTAATCAAACTTGTAAATCACCAAACTTATTTTATTGATAATGCTAACATCATATCATAAAAACTCAAAAAAATTCAATGTTTTAATAGGATGATTATAACAACATTTGAAATCTACCACTTTTCACAATATTGGAAGAATTGTGATAAATAAGAGAAGTAAAAATAATAATATGATATAATTCTAAAGATACGAAAAAAGTAGGTGAATAAACCAATCCATAGCCTCACAATATACCATGTTTTTAAAAAAAATAGTATTGGATGTGAAATTGGTGTCTATTAATTTGAATAATAATATTTATTGTAAAAAAGAAAGAGTAATATGTGGATGTAAAATTTAAGGGATTTTTTTTTTTTTTTTGCAAAATGGTCTATTTAATTTTTATTTTTATATTCTAGTCTAATTTTAATAATTTTCTGCAAAATAATCTCTTATAATTTTGACAGCTAATCAAAAATTTAGACAGGTGATCGAAAAATTCAAACAGTTGGTCGAAAATTTTAGACAGCTAATCATAATATTTAAGTAACTGATAGAATTTTAGACAGATACTATTTTGCAAAAATTTATCAAAAGTATAAACTAGTGCAAAATCACTTAAAAAAATATCATTTTCACTCATTTATCAAAATTTAATTATAAAAGTATTTTTTTTTTGGAAAAGTATTATTACTCTATCACATTTACAGTAATTTATGGAACTTGTGTAATACTTCAGTGTTAATTAATATCATCAAATATTTTTCGTGGCATTGATTTATTTTTTCTTCCATATTTGTTTTATTATTTGGAAAAATAAAAAATAGAGAAGTGTTTTGATATTGTACAGACAAGTATTAAAGTTTAAGTTCTACACTTGTCCCACATGCCTAATGCCCCCACCAATCTACGGTTACGAAAAAAAGAAGATAATTGTGGCATAAGTACCTGATGTTTGGGTTTTGTACGCGGCATCAACTCAATGTTTATTTTTAGTGGCAAAAGTATCCAAAGTCAGTAAAACTGTAATTCCGTCAGTCTCCTCCGTTGGGCAGACATGTGTCACGTTTTTATTGATCCAAATCATAATTATTTTTAAAATATTATTGAGTTGGACCAATCACGAAGTGACACATGTTGGTCCAGTCATCACAAATGGAAACCTAACGGAGGAGACTGACGGAATTACATGGGTACTTTTGCCACTAAAAATAAACATTGGGTCTATGCCGCGTACAAAACCCAAACATTGAGTACGTGTACCACAAATATACTAAAAAAAAAGTATAAATCCTTTTTGGTGAATTACAAATGATCTAATTAACTTGATAAATTTTGATAAAATAAATAAATAAAGTAAAAAAGTAATGATCTAATAATACTCACCATATACTACTTTAGTTAAGATGATTTTTTTATGTTTCCCGAGACTTGAAAAAACTGTCCTTTTTTATATTATTATTGTTATTATACTACGAGTAGTATTGACTTTGCACTATGAAGAGTTTACATATGGTCAATGTGTTGACGTTTGCAAAATCCATTTATTTGTGAGGTAAATCTTTAGTGAAATATATTTGTCAAAATAAAAATATCTTTAGTGATACATATAGTGACATGCACTACTTTTAAAAGGTTGATTTTTTTTTGTTAAGCACCTTTAAATGGATGATTTTGGTGTGATTTTTTTTAAAATAAACGTAATCCAATTATTTTACTTTATGATAAAAGCAAAGATTGAAATGTATAGTTGCGTATGATTCCATTCTTTCTTAAATTTTTGTGATTATTAGAGTTTCTGTAATGGAGTGTGAAATTGATGATATATTGCTATAATATAATTCATTTTAAAAAAAAAAATTTGTTTCAATAATGTGTCAAATTTGACACAAGTTAAAAATTGTGTCAAATTTGGCACACAATATATAACATATGCATATTTTGTATCACCATAAATGTTTTTTATTTACTTTTATGTCATTTATATTATTTTAGTATTATTTTTAATAATCACCTCATTATTTTATTATTATCTTTGACTATCAATAATAAAATTTTAAAAAAATTAATAATTTTTTATATATTTTAAAAAAATATCAAATAAACATTAATAAAATATTAATTTTCGCATCAATTTTTATAATTATCTAATGGAGTATAATATTAAAAATTATGCCAAATATACCGCATGTTAATTTTTTTTATGCTAAATATAACACAATATTTACCTCACCAATTAGAAATGTTCGTGTGATATTTACTATTTTGGAATATAGTAATTGTGTATTACTTTTTATAAAAATAAATAGTAAGAATAGGGATAGCTTTTTTTTTTTTAAGAAAAACTAATAATAAAGTTTAAAAATATTCTCTTACATTTTTTTTAAAATAAGACTTACCTTACCTCTCCTCTAAAAACTTAAAATTATAAAATAGGTCACTACTTGACAATTGAAAACTTGGGGCTTGGGTGACGTTACTCATCTCCTAAAATAATAGTACCCCAAGAAAAAAAAAATCTAATTAAGGCAAGAACGACAATGAGATAGAAAAACGACAATAGAGGAAAAAGGAAAAGAAAATACAGAACGACGTGGTTTGGTAGGAGGGGTAGGGTTTGTTCAGTTGGAAGTGTGAGTAGGGAGGGAGTGTTTTTGCTGAGAAGTTGGGGAAGTACGAGACTCAATTCCAAACTCAGTCCTCCGAACAGCTCAATCCAAGAATTACATCGCAACCATGACGGGTAATTGATCAAATGCCTATTGTTTTTAATTCCCAATTACTTCAATTTCGGTTGATCAAGAAAGAAAAGGTTTTCCTTTTAGTATTTGTTTTGTTGATTTTATGAAAGGCGTGAAAAAGTTGTGTTTTCACAGCTCTATCTATTGAAAAAAATTTGGTTTTGAATTGTTAAATTTTCATGTGTATCCGTTGGGTTTTGTTGTGTGTGTGTGTGTGGGGGCCAAAGTTCAATTGGGATTGGTATATTTAATTTATTATGTGTTGGGATATTATGGATCTAGAATGATAAAAAGTTTGTTTTTTTATTAGAATATGTGAATTTTGCTTCTTAATTAATGTTTTAGGTTAGATTTAATCATTCTAAAACTTGTGTATGATAACAATGGTATTAACAGGAATTCTTGTATTTTTAATGGTTACTCATTTAGGGTGAATGTTATTGTTGAGATGATAAAAAGAGATATAGTGCATAGAGTTAGTTTTTTCTCTCAAAAGAAAATGACAGCCAATGAGAGACTCTTTGTGAGGAATTTATGTTCAGTGTAATGTTGTTTGAGCCTTCTATTTGAGGGAGGTTTTTGATTGTATTTGGGTTAGTGATTAATGAAATATTTCTTTCTTGATAAAAAAAAAACAATGGTATTAACATGGCATGAGTTATTTTGTTTATATAGTCGTTTGGGTTTTGATGATCCCTAAGAAATAGTTGCTACTGCTCAATTTCCACCGAAGAAAACCAATTGAATGCGTTGAGCACCAAACCCAAATCCAACCCACATGCTCAAAGTACTTAAACGTTGAGCAAACACAGCTGACTATTGGATAGAATGCTGAATATTTATCAGTGAGCTTAATACCAAAATGCAAAACTCAAATATATTTTAAATTCCAGTTCACCTTTTAAGGTTTCATTCAAATATACTTTTAAAATAAGTATTTTATCTAGAGATTGGTATATTTGATTTTAGATGTAACCCTACACTGTATTTTCTTAAAACTTTGGTCGCTATTATATTTAGTTTTGTGAACTATATATCCACAGACTATGCACAGGAGCAAGAGATGGAAATCGAAGCATTAGAAGCAATTCTTATGGATGAGTTCAAAGGTTTAATGTTTACTATGCTCATTACTTCATATATAGAAATTTTCAATATTTTGTCATTTTCTTCTTCCAAACAGTAAATTGTCACTGTTTTCTTATTTTGTGTTTGATTTTACATGCTAGAAATTCACTCTGGAGAGAGTGGGTTAAATACTTCCAACCGGTGCTTCCAAATAAAAGTGGTTCCACAGGTATGCAATCTTTACAGTGTAATTTGTTTATAGTTGCACTTGCACTGTTAGTGGTGCTCGCTCCAATTTTTGGAGGAAGTGATTAGAACTTAGAAAGATTCTGTTAGATTGTCAATGATTTGTGATGCTCTTCTCAATTATACTTGTTTATCTGTGTTATTTCCAACTAAGAACTCCCATTTAATTGTGGTCCTTTCCATAATATGACTTAACAAAGCATTAAAATAAGAATTCTTATGTGTACATATTCTTTTGTTCTATGTTCAACAGGATGATGAAGCAGATTTTGATTCTTCTCCAGGTTATTAATTTATAAAATTGAAGTTTGAATTTTTTTTGTTTTAATCATTGAATCTTTCGACTTTAACCTTGTGGTTTCAAAATATTCTGTTGCAGTTCAGCTAGGTTTGATTTTTTCGCACACAGAAAAATATCCTGATGAACCTCCACTTTTAAATGTTACAAGGTACATTCTGACTGCTCAAGTTATGCTTCAGAGAGCTACACTGTAATCATATAATCTAATATGATAAATTTTGTAATCCAAGAGAGGTAGCTCAAACGGTCAGGCTTGTAGTCTGCTCCCAAATGGTCAGGGGTTTGAGTGGTACCTACACAACAATTGCTATAGTTTCGTGCTCCTCAAATATTGTAGAGTTAGGCAAATAGCCCTGTTAAAAAAATCATAATTAATTTTGTAAGAGAACACTAATTTTTCTATTTATTATACAGATAGTATATCAATTGAAAGTTGCTTAAGGGGGGAATCCATGCTTTTTCTAAAATATACAAAAGTTTCAGCTAAATGTGTACACACACAGTAATTGGGAATTTTTTTAAATTATTAAAGAAGTGAAGGAACAATGTCTCACTGGTCGCCACTTAGATCATAACTTTTTTCTAGCAGTATTTTATTTTGCAGATAGATCAGTTCTCCCAGTCTTGTGCTGTTTAGATTAATCATTGATGAGAACATATTTTGGTTCCCCCAATAATAGTTATTTACTTTTCTATATCCAGTTTACGAGGAATTCGACCCGAAGATCTTAGAATAATGAAAGAAAAGCTTCAACAAGAGGTTTATTTTGCAATGCCCTGTTCTTAAGCATTTTTCTTGTAAAATATGTCTAGTCAAGTTAATGCTAGTAATGATTCCTACTCTTTGTAAGTGTAAAAATATGTTGATTTTCTGTTAATTTATTTGAAAAGTTTTTTTTTTTACTAAACTAAGGTTTACTCTCTTAACTTAGAGACCACATATAATATACTATCAGGTAATTGGTAGACTTTAAAATATGTGCCATGGGGATGAACAACTATAAGACATGATGCGAGTTCATTCATATAAGGCTGATTTAATGCCATACTAACTTTTACAGGCATCTGAAAATCTTGGTATGGCCATGATGTACACCCTTGTCTCATCAGCTAAGGAATGGCTCTCTGAACGATTTGCTCAAGACACTGACACTGATAATGCTGAAGCAGAAGAAGCAACAAAAGATGATGTATGTTCTTTATTCAGCATCTTGATACCTTTTACTCTGGAGGCTACAAATTTTCAGTTTATAATTGTGTGTTGTGAGAATTGAGTTTTACTTCTAAGCTAACCTTTTTGACGTAGTGGGACTTATTGATCGATTGTGGAAGGAAAAAAAGAAGTTGTCACTTGATTGTGTGTGTTTGTTTTCATTGCTAACCTCCCTGTTTGAATCAAATTTTGAGGTTCAATAGCCAAAAGCTGCTTTGTAAAAGCATGCTAAGCAAGCACCAAGTAGAGTTGCAAGCTGCTTGTCACCATGGGAATTAAACTTGACATGTCGCCTATGTATTGGCACTTATTTTCGTTCACTATTTGTAACTTTCATTGGGCGTTTGTGCTTATTGTGTCATGGACGTGTTTTATATTATATTTAAGGAGTTACTTTGCTCATTTCTTTACCACTCCTTTCTTATTTTCAGGTAATCATCCCACATGGTGAACCAGTGACAGTTGAAACGTTCCTAGCTTGGAGAGAGAGGTTTGAAGCGGAGTTGGCACTCGAACGAGCAAAGTAAGTACAACGTACAATTTCTTTACAAGGTCTAGTTTACAAAAACTCAAGCTCAATAGTATGATTGTAGTGCATACATCTAGTTGGAAATGTTATTAGCCACTCTTTTCTTGTATAAACTCACTGTTGAGGCTTTCCAACCCCACTCGGTGGCTTATTCAAAAAGTAGATAACTCTAACAATCTTGTGTTCAGCCTTCACTAGCAGATGTGTTCTAACTTTCAGGCTAATGCCCGAGTCTGCGCTTGCAGCACCTAAGGAAAAGAAGCTTTCGGGAAGACAATGGTTTGAAAGTGGAAGAATGGTACTTCTATTCTCCTAGATTTTGTTCCTTGAAGATGGTGAAATTTAGCATGAAACAACCAAAAAATCAATATTTACTAAGAAAAAAATAATGTACACACTTATATAGAATTGGCCATTCATATCCAATAATTTAGTCAGTTTCCTGGCAAGAATATGATCTTTTTAATGAACATGCAATACTAAACGTGCATCTTTTTTGCAGAAAGGTACAGTTACAGTCAATGAAGTTTCTGACGAAGAAGATGATGAAGATATTGACTTCGATGATGATGATGATTTTGAAGGTGATTCTCTCTCTATATGATAATTTTTTTCCCCTTTGTATAATATAATAGTATAATCAGATTAATTATCTCGGTTATATTGAGGTTAATACACATTTATCATCTGAAATTTTCTAATGTTGAAGCCATCTTTGTCTCCTTGTTGTGATGACAGATGACGAAGAAGATATGCTTGAGCACTACTTGGCTGAGAAATCAGACTCATCCGCACATTCGTCCAAGAGAGGCAACTGAAAGATAAAAGTTAGTTTGTGGAGTATTATTGATTGGCCTGAAAAAGTTGTACCACTTTTCTTGGTATTATCTTTGGTCGTACTCGGGATGATACATGTGTCAAAGGCTAAAAGAAATCATGTTGTAATTTGGATAGTTTACTAAGCAATTAAAGTCTTTATTTTGCATGAGGAGAAATATAAGAAAAGTTTTGTCATCAGACTTCAGACATGTATATGTATCTGCCTTCCTAGGTGTGTACTTTTGAGAGATGCTTCATTCTTGTTTTATAAATCGGAAAGCATAAATTATCATGGTCCCAAATATTCAAAACCAAGCTCATTACTACTTTCACTTTACTACAAGTTTCATACATTTTCACATAAACAAATAATGTCAAGGGTGTAAAAAATTACAACAAATGGCTAATTTTTATTTCAAATATTTTTAGTAGGACAAGAATGCGATATGCGCATTTACATCTCAACTGAGCCCCATACCGAACACTTGCTCAGCTTGAATTTTGGGGCACTTACATAATCATTTATAGACTCACTAAAGTTTACAACTACACAATTTTTTTGCATTATGCGTATACTTCAATTCTCTTCCCCACAAGCTACCCTTTTCCACGCAGAGCTATTATGCTGCATGTATGTTACAGAGAAATTTCCTATAACTTCCATTATAACATTATACCATTACCTGGCCTGTAACAAAAACAGTGATCTCCAACCATTTAAAACAATTTCCGCAATGTTCCACAGCTTGTTGCTTGCATCAATATCTCTCAATTAGCAGAAGCCATCTTTTGAAGAGTAATTAGGTTCCTCTGCTACATGGTTTGATTGAGCTTTTTCTATACACATCCTTGATCAGTCATGGCTTGAGCAACAGTCAGAAAAGCCGAGATGACAGCTCCATGAGCCAAAGCCCTGTGATGTTATTGGTGAGTTAGAGAAAAATTAAGTGTCCGAGAGCAACACAGTGTATGTATAGGGTGAATTACTGACATGGCTGCTTTTATGCAATGTCATATGGAGATTGAACTTGCAGCACAACTGCTTTATGCAAAGTGAGAGACCGGTGGAAGGAAAAATGAGAAAAAAGTAGCAAACAGGTTTTGATGGGTCCTTGTCTGTATTTTAGTCGAAAATGATGTCTTAAAAAAGAAAAGACATACATCTGATATAACAGAAGATATTGTCTAAGAAAAAATACTTACTCAGGGCTCTCTTTCTGATATCCAAAATCAGTTGCTGCTTTGAGTGCTCTCTGGTAAGTCTGTTTCATTGCTTCCTGGAGATTGCCAAACAAATGGGATCAGAAATCATAAAACATATAAACCAGTTCAAGTTCAAATCTGACAGACACGCTCCAAGGAGGATTTTTGCTCTGTAATCATGTTTAGTTGAAAAGCTCCATAGCTTGTCAATAGAATATCACCTGCAACTTAGATTCAAAGTCCTCAGGTGACCAGTTCATTGAATTGCACTCGTGGTTTAACTCAAGTTCTCCAGCAACAACCTGCGGCCAAGTAGACAGCATATCTTTAACACTCAGAAAATAATGGGCAAAGCCAAAAGCCATGTATATGAGGATGAGTATCACTACATCCCTACTATGTTAGCTGTTACAAACACTTTCAGGTTAATCACACAGTGACAAAGTTTTGAGATAATAGTCTAGATCAGACATCCCACTGAGAAATTATGCTTTGCATGTCATAGTCCATGGTTATCCAATTATTTCTAAACTAGTAATTCCGGATATCAAAGTTCTTATTAAGACTAAGCCTGTATTCGCTAAAACTAAATCTTTTATTAAGTTTAAGCGTGAATTGCATAGTTCTGATTGTGAAAATAAACTTCATATGATATCTAGAAAATGAAGGTCGCACCCCTCCAGCACCAGCAGCCACTGCAGGAGCAATGAGAACATTGGCTTTTCTCAAAACATCAATGGCTTCAGGAGTGCACGGCATGTTTGAACCTACAACATTCAGGGAAAAAAAATTCATATTCATAGTTATCTCTTGCAATAGTGAACATCCATTAACAGATATGAAAGAACCAAAATAACACTGCGCACATGTGCTGAGAAATCCCACCCACCTTCTACTAGTATACGACAGCCTGAATTAACCAAATTAATGGCATCAGATTGATCGATTTCATTCTGTGAAGCACATGGAAATGCTACATCACACCTCTCATTCCAAGGTTTTGCTTCATCATAATACTTGGATCTAGCATAAGTCTTTGAATAGTCTCTGCAAATGCCACACACAATATAATGGGGCCTAAAAGTTAATGGAGCAATTTGGTATAAAATGGTTTAGACACACACACACCTCAAGCTTCTTTGTTGTGCTTTAATATCTCTCAGGAAGGATATTTTCATATAATCAAATCCATCTTCATCCACCAAATATCCTTTCGAATCTGCACAAAAGATTTCTTCACAAAAGGTATCTACCTTTAAACTGATAATAAAAATAAAAGCTTCACTAGATTAAATTTTAATTTCCTGAATAATTAGTGGTCTTTAAAAAAAAGTAGGGAGTGGGAACAATATTTAAAAGTATGCAGATGTTGCATTGCACTCATTGAAAATAATTCAAAGATTATATAAAAGACAAAATTTATCGTGTCATTATAGAATGTATGTGCACAGCTAATAGCAGCTTCACATTTGTGAACGATTTTAATGTGCCAAGATCATTGATGACAGATCATGGGTACATCAGATCCACTGAGCTACAAATAAAAACTTGCATGTAGACCTACTTAAATATCTACAAAATAAAAATTGAAGTCACTTTATACCTGGCTCTAATGAGAAATGAATAAATGATTACATACCTGATACTGAGATTGGAAGAGCACCATAAGCAATAAGCTTCTCCAGAACATGCAATGCTATTTTTCCAGAACCACTTACAGCACATCTGGAGATTAAATTCATAGAGTATTTCAATGTGTGTTTCAAAGCTTAAAACAGCAAAACAAAAAATATTCCAGCTAAATTTGGTTAATTATGCTCCTGACATTTTCTTTACTACACTATATGTAAAGTCACATTTGTTCATAATTGATAAACATGCCATTTTTTGCACAATCTGGAAAGATTATGTAATTCCAGGTTTTTCAGCCATCATAAGTTGATTAAAAGTTGTGAAATTGAGAACAGAATAATTCCTAGTATGGTATAATGTTCCTAGACAACAAAACTGGCTCCAGATACTTGTGAATATCTTCTAAAGGTTTTTGAAGTAACAAACCTTAATCCTTTAAGCTCCTTATTCATGTCAGAAAGTATGAGCTGGGCAAAGAATACCTACAAAAGCATGGGAACTTTGTCAGCTTCTAAGCTGACCATGACAAAATATAGACTACTTTAAATTCACAATTAATTCAGATACCCTAATAAAGAAACTAAGCACTCATAGATAGGTAACATGAAAGAAACCTCAATTTCAATCCCATTCCCACCCACTACATGCTGAGTTCATCAGAGAGTAATGAAAGTGATTACCAGCCCATATCCAGTAGCTTCAGTTCGAAGGCTAGAGCCAGACCAAAATATCCTTGGCCCTGTAAAACTTCCCTGCATAAGTAACGCATAAATATGAAAACAAAAAAAAAATCATTTCTTATTTTCCATAATGAGCACATAAGAGCATATGAATGAGTATCTATATGTGTGGCCTTCATGTGCACATGCAGAGACGTACTTTCATAAAATAAGAATGAGATTGCCTCACGAAAAAAATAAAACTTGGGGAAGTAGTGATTAGTTGTTACAAGAATTGAGATACCTGATAATGGCCTGCTAAGCGTCTATATTGTCCGAACAGATAACCCATTTCCCGAGTACCAACACCCATTTCTTCAGAAGGGAGGTCCTAGATTGTACCCCAAAAAATATTAAACCTGACATGAAAAATATTCACATAGATAGAATACTAGGCTCTTCTCAAACTACCTTGTCAGGACCCAAATAGCGATAGATCTCATTCATGAAACTTTGGCAAAAGCGCATTACCTGCCAGCTTACATGTCATTACTTATTATTATCCATATCATTATTCCAGTACGAATGGAGATAGTGACATTCTATACCAAAAGACCTACCTCGTTATCACTTTTTCCTTTTGGATCAAAATCACTTCCACCAGCTGCCCCTCCTATTTTGTATGGTGATAATGCATTCTTTAAAGTCTGTAGAGAAGAAAAGGTCAGTTTTTAATGAATCAGTCGTAGAACTGAAGCGCCCTGATCTAATAATTCCAAATCATTGTGGTTGATTGAGGGATTTAAAATATATATCCCTATTGAATTTAAACAAGCTACAAATCAATACACGAAATATCCACATATCAAAAGCAATGTAAGGAAATATGAGATTTTTCATTTTTTTTTTATTTTACTCTTAACTATTATAATATAGAGGACAAATCAAACAAAGATACACTAAGTACCTGTTCAAATCCAAGGAACTTTGCGATACTTAAGTTCATCGATGGATGAAATCGTATACCACCCCTACAGGGACCTAAGGCCTGGTTAAATTGTACTCGAAAGCCTCGGTTTACATGTGTCTCACCTCTATCATCCACCCATGGAATTCTGAAGAGAATCATACGTTCAGGTTCTAACAAGCGTTCCATGATGTTGACATAACTGAAAACATGTAAGAGACGCATCTTTAGATTTCTTAAACCCACTTCAAAAAAAAATGGAATAAGCAGAAGATGACAAAGACAAATCTTTAAGAGAACTCACTGAGAATTTTTTGCAATCACTCTTTCTAGAGCATGAACAACTTCTTGCACTGATTGCACAAACTCAACCTCATGAGGATCCCTTTTAAGTGCAGCTTCAACAATTGATCCAGCCGTTTTTGACATAAGAGCTACAATTAAACAGAATCCGGATGCATTGTCAAAGAGATTGTAATGTAACATAATTAATGAACTCTAACATTTGCAGCTCATTCAAAAATTACAGGGAAAATGTAATCGGTAAACAAAGATCAAAACAATTATTATTCAACTCGAATATTTCATCTAAGTTCTCCAAAACTTTACAAATCCAACTATCACTGCTGGTCAGTATACATTAGGAGCCCAATAATTTTGACATGATAAGAAGTTTTTGTACAATAACACAGCACAAAACAACAAACTAAGGCCTTGATTGGCTAAGCTTCTACTTATGACTTTGGGCTTATCAAAAAGCTCTTCTTAAAGAAACTACAGATATAAACTTCACAGGGAAGAGCTTTTTAGACTAAAAAACTAAATTGCATGGTAAATCCAACCAAGCTTTTAAAATTGCTTTTACATTTTAAAGGCTCAAAAGTGTTTTTAAAAGCCTAGCCAACCACAGCCTAAGATCATTACTCACAAGGATCAACTTCTAAAAATTATTAAAACCAGAAACAAGTTTCACCGTTTTTTTATAACGCATAAGCCAAAGCACAAACCAACAGAGCACAACATCAAAGTAGAATGTCCTAAAGAAGGAATCTACAAAAAGAAAATTAAAGTGTTCAAAGCATACTGTACAAACCTTTAACATATATGGGTTTGTCAACAATAATTTTATCCTTAGAAGCCATCTGAAGTCGAAGAGCTTCTTTGTGAAGTAAACTGTTGTTGTGCTCTTCCAATGCACTCATCTGCATATTCCGGCTGCCCTCGTTTCCATAAGGGTTTCTTCTATGCTTCCTTCCATATTCTCTACAAACTGAACAAAAAATCCTTGCTGTCCCCTCCTTGACGTCAACATAAGCCCATTTATAGGTATCAGCCCATTCCTCTCTCCATCTTTTGACCACCTTCTTCTTCCTCTTTGCTGGTTGTGATTTTGACATATCCTGATCATCACTGGGGAGTTGAGATACCATTACCATATGCTTACTATCATCTTGCTCTTCAGCAGAAGGTTCTCGAGGTGGGCCACCAATAAGGGGTGTGTTAGAAAATGAAGGATCATCATCACCAGGACCAATTTCTAAATCAATTTCTTCACCAATCTCTCTGACCACCAAGTGGTGCCTTTGTGCCTGCTGAATCAAGTTCATGTCATCCATCGCAGAATTCATCCCTAATCCACTGACCGGAAGCAGCATTCAGCATAGCAATCTTTCGGACAAGTTACAACATAAACTCCGAAATGTCTGTTAAACATAAGACAAGAAACTGCTTTGTATAAACTGTCCTATTTTTTAATGCAAATAGTTTCCAAAACATGACAGAAATGAAATCTTAATCTTCAAAGTACCAATGTCACAAACTTCATTCGTTGGGAATTTTTGGAATACCCTTCCAAACCAAGCGCAGAGTTGACAGTTGGCTTAGCTAAGCTGAGCTACAAAAAGCACGTATCTTCAATTTTGCATTATTACTTACCCTGCAGCTTTTTAACAATTGATAGGTGTAAGTATACATAAACGTACACGCAAATCAAATCCAGTAATAAAACACAAAATAGCTCAACTACTTGGCATTTCAGACCTACAACATGATTTAAATCCTCTAAATCTAATAAGAGATTCAGAGACAATCAACCACCACGGTGTAATTCTATAAATACATGTGTTTATGGAACTGCAATTCCCTACTAGTCTAGCACTTAATGCTCAACTTCAGTTACCATTCAAGAATCCAGTCTACATAAACAAGACTTCTCAGGGACAGAATAAGCTAAGCAAGCAATTCGTTACACACGCACACACACACATATAAACTATACTTCTCCGGTCCGAAAAACAAGAAAACAAAGTTGTACGGATCCTAGCAGCCAAAATAGCATTTTAAAGAGACCCAATTCTCGTACAGCATAGTTTCCCAGGGTACCTTTGACTCTTTGAGACTCCCCAAGCGCAAACAACACAATTATCGATTTAGACAATCCTTAAATTACGCCAAAACAAAAAACAAAATAGATACGCATAAAGTTCAATTTTTTAGCTAATAGTCAAAAACCCAGAACTACAGTTGCAACAATTCTTCGGCTTTTATAAAACTATGCTATATCTTTCGATTTTAAACAGTACCCAGAGGCTAATTTACAATTTTAAGGCATACCCAGAAGTCAAGATCAAGAAAGATCATCGTGTACCGTAGAAATGGAAGAGAAGAAAGATGAAGTTAGCGACAACAAGTTGCGGTTTCTTCAGACTGAAACTGGCGCTTATTAAAAAACTGTCCCTTCTCCAAAACTTGAATTCATAGCAAAGCCAGGTCCAAAATTCTCGAACAGAAAGAGTGAGAGTGAGTGAGATCTTGCTCCGGCGGTAGATAATTTGGGCCTTCAATCAGATTCTTCAGCGAGAGAAACTGTCTGTGGATAGTTTAATGACCAAAAAAAAATGGAAACTTTACTCGGCTGCGAGAGGAGGTGAGTTCTACTAACTGCAATTATTTTTGTGCATACGTAATTATAAACAAAAATGCTAATTCATATTAAAATATTATCACTGACGAAATCCACATTTTAATCGTCATTTGTCGCGCGTGTTATGCACGCCTTTTTTCAATTGAGTTAAAAAATTATGATTTAGATTTACTTAAAAAAAAAACTACTATGAATATAATTTCAGTTTAAGTTTACTACCTTTTTGATATAAACGCAATTTTAAGTTGACTAATTCATCGTGGATTTTTTTTTAAAAAAAAGTATGTAATGTAAATAAAATATAAAATTATTTTTAAACCTCCACTTAAACTTAAAGCATGAGCATCTATGACTATAATGCAATATTAATAATAATGTAAATAGCTATTACACTAATTTCATAGTACCTATGAATTTTTTTGTTTGTTTGTTTTAATAAGACAAAATTAAGAAATATTTATATTATATATATTTTTGTGGTAATATTTATCTTTTTTTTAAGTAACATTTATCACGTTTTGATACAAGAGAATTATATCAACTATTTAAAATAAATAAAAAAATTAAATGTGAATAGTAATTAACAATGTTTGTTGATAATGGTTATATTTTCAGTATAGATTGTTACTAATATTAAAATTACATAAGAAATTTTAAATAACATCATTTAAGTAAAAAATTCGATATGGCTTCTTAAGGAAATTAAAATCAATTTGGTGGCAAATATAGTATTATGAATAAACCAGTATTAATATTAACACTTGTATATTAGAAGAATTGACTAATTAAATAGAATCCTGATTTATTAAATGACTCTCATTTGTTTAAATTAATAAACGGTAATAAATTCATTTATAATCAGTAAAGCATATAAACTAACCATGTAGTAATTTGATAAAAACTAGGTTTATAAACGGTAGACATAATCATTTCATAAAATATAATAAAAATTTTGTAATGATAATGCTTAAACTATATTAATCACTATATTTAAATATTCAAATTTTATTTATGACGGCAAAAATTCTATGATAAATATTTAAGTATTACTAACGGCCGTATTTTTTTTTTTGTTGTAGCAACGGCCATTATTATTATTATTATTTTACAGCTTGATATGATTTAATAAACAATTGTAGTAGTAGTAGTAGTTGTATTGTATAATATTGGAGTTATTTTGTTTAGATCTATTATATATATTTTTATACAATAATTATCTTAAATTTAATATTTTGAGATATTTATTTTATTTAGGTCAGTCAATTTTTTTTTTAAAAATATTCTTAATTCAGTCAATTAATTTGATCGTATTTTCCAATTATTTTGGCATTTTATAATTATATTATATATATTAGATTTTATTAATGTTATTGTGATAATTTTTTTCTTTATTATTGTTGTTCTTAATGTTATTCTAAGTTATTGAAGTTATTTATTGTTATAAGTTTTATTACAATGAATTGTTATGGTAAGCACTATAAATTTTGACAATTTCGGAAGATGATTGCAATTTTCAGTTTTAGTTATTGGACTCTTTTCATTAAAGCATCAATATAAAGATAAAAAAATTTCTTCTTGTTTCTTTCTAATTTATAAGTATAGTTTTTTCTTTATTCGTTTTTTCTAACTCATTAAAATATTTTTATTGTATTTCATTTTAATTGCAATTGATTAAACTTAATAGTATAGTATTTGTTATTACTATTATATTTTCATTGGATATTTGGATGTTGTACAAGAAAGATACAGATTTGTAGAGGTTGAATGTGTGTATTTAATGATGTCGCTGGTTCAGAGTTATCTATTTAGTATTTTTTTTGCACTTTGTTATATTTGCATAAAACTCTTTAGCTGTTGTATCTTCCTTTTTGTATGACTTCAAGTCTTTTTTATTAGAGGATATTGTAAAGTCATTGTAAAAAATTTCAAAAGTATCATTAATTCATGTTCATCATCATGAATTAATTGTGCATAATCTTTGGTTGGGTGTGTGAATAACTTATTTGGTTACTAGTTTCTAGGATGTATGACATTATACTATTTTTTTCAACATAATAGATTTCATTGCAACAAAAAAAAACAGTTAAATATCAAATAATTTTGTAAACCTATTAATTATCAAGCTTAAGGCTAGTAGAAAAGACCACACAACTTATCCAAACTTCCACTGCCACGAAAATAAAATATGATATTTTTAGTAAAAACAATTTCTACCCCGTATATTTAATGACTTCAAAATTATTTATTCCAAACAGCCGATATATAAACAAACAAAAGATTATAAGTCAAATTTCATGACTTATTTATTCCTCTCATAGACTTCTATATACACATAAAAATTTATTACTAAACATGCCTTTAGAAAAGTAAAGTTAGTATATTTCATTAAACTTACGCACAAAATTCTCATGAAATTTCAACAGATTATCCATTCCAAAAAAAATCCCTCAATTTCCAAAAGTGATACTACGTGACATATAGAAATCAAAGTTCATAGTATAGAAACTGGATTTTGTAGATCAATTGATATTATTCATTATAGCTGTCAGTATAAAAATGATGTACTTTGTATATATGTATAATCAGTCATTATTAAAGTGTAAAAAAACCACATTAATCATGATCGATTCTCTGTAAAAGTAATGACATCAAAAAAGGAAAGATAACAATTAAAGGGATTATATATTCAGTATTCACACTTCATAATTCCTAAAATAATTGTAATATACCTTGTGAATTTGTTCTCACATTATTTTTAACATTGTTTTCCCTTAGCTTTGGTTCGAGATCTACCAATGTTTAATTATTGTGAATAATTTCATCTTTTTTTTTGCTCAACCATCAACAAGATGTACGAGAAATGAGTTATAAGTTTGGACAGAACGGGTGTATTATTATACACTCGATTTCAACAACAACAATTATTTTAAAAAGTACTTAATGTCACTTATTGAGTGTAAATACTTGTGAATTTCACAAAGTACATTTATATTAAAAATAAAAAAAAAAGGCAAATGTGAGGATGAGTTGGTTCTCTCAAAAAAAATTTTTTTACATAAACATGGACATGGACATGACTCCTATTATCCTCTCCAAACTCCTGCCTCGTGAATTCACAAAATAGACAAAAGTATAAACAATACTCAGCAAAAATGGTAAAGTCCAAAACCAGACGATCAAAAACAAGGTCAGGCTAAACAAAAACAAAAAGCCTGATCCCAAAGGTACAACTACTTGGAGAAAGAAATGTACAAAAACAGAAAGTTGAATGTACACATTGAGATGAGTTGGGTTGGGTCGGGTCGGGCCGGGCTCTGTTAGGTTCTTCCTGGGGCTGAAGCTGCACCTGCTACTGCAGCTGCAGCTCCACTGGACTGGACAAGGGAACCAATTTCATATGGAGAAGATAACACTGTGACCAGGTTCCATCATCTTCAAAGCACCCGTCCAATTTTGAAAATAAATGATAAGTTAGGATTCAGCTCTCTCTTCTCTTCAATCTTTTGCATAAGAAACAGCGAAATCTTTAATCCTCTCCTTAAGGTGCTGCAATGAAATGAGATAGAAGATGTACAGAATCAGTTATTTGAAAACATCAAGCAAAAATTCTAGAAGGCTAGAATTTCGAAATGTTGAAATTTTCGAGAGGGTCGACAAAGTTTGCAGGAATAACCTTCAATTCTTCATGAAGCACCACAAATATTTTCTTCAGCCTCTTGTGTCTCTGCAGGTTACAACATTTACTCAGTCATGTAATTGCCAGTAGGAAAAAGAGCTATCACACCACACTACTGTTTAATAACCCATTTCAGAATTTCAATAAGCACCAGCAGTTGGATATATACTAATGCCTACTGTATTATTTACAGATCCTGAGGCTTAATATGGAAAATTGCAATTAAGAGATGGGAGATGTACAGGACGTGAATAGTGTTTTGTAGGTTAAAAATGGTGTGAAAAAGATAAATCTTGAAAACAACAAAAATAGCACAGAAAGAGAAATCGACTGCTTGAATTTTGCAGCAAAAATACTTCCAAGACTCATCGCTATTTGAACAATAGTTCAATTAAAAAGAAAAGAACAAAAAGACATAATGAATCGATGTCAGTATCCAAAGAAAAAACTAGCCAAGTATGCAAAATTGAGAAAGGAGATGCAATAAAAGACAAACTGGAATGCTCGCAGCACACATGGTTAAATATATCATATATTTATGTATATCATGGTTGTCTAACAGTGCATCTGACCAAGAAAGCAGTCACCGATAAATATCTTAAGACAAGGATCTTGGTTAAACACTTCAAGCCTAATATACCAACCAAAAAAAGTGTAGGAAATCTAGACGAGCATACCGTCCCACACTGGCGATATGAATCCTTCAGTTGCTCCAAGATGTTATAATATTTCTCCATATCCCTGCCTTTAGCAAACTCAAGGTCCTTTCCAAGTTGATCAAAGTCTTTCCTGCATTCAAGAAGGTGTATGCATACTTTTAAAATACATGAAAGCTGAAACATAAAAAATAAATGCAACTACACATTGAAGAAGTTCATCATTTAATCTAATTACGTTTCCTTGGCATACCTGTAACTATCTAGTATCTTGTTGAGGGAACAGTAAGAATCATATTTGTCATGATACTCCTGCACATACTCCTTGTATCTAACAGTGGGGAAAAAAAGAGTTAAAAATAAAACACTTAATCCAGCAAAACCAGCAGTAAAATATAACAGAAACCCACCCAAAAAAGTGTGGGGACAGGGGTATTCAGGGTTAGAAGCAATTAATTAACACAAAATTTCTACTTACTGAGAGTAATCTTTTATTGGTCCCTTGAGATCTGGCTCATCTTTTTCATACTTAGAGTAAGAACAGCTATTTTCATCTGAGGAGGAATCTCTTCTCTTTCGTTCACTATTATTGCCATCTGCCAAAATTGACTCATTTCGTCCATCAGTTAATTCTGCCACTGTATTAGATGTGCCTTTTTTCGTTTCTTTTATGGAGTGGGAAACTTGTCCTCCCCGTCTGGTTTCAAACTGCTGAGTAGCAGGTGCTTTCTTATTACTTTCTCCATAACCTTCCAGATTATTCCCAAATTTCACTCCATCATTTTGTCGAGAATTACCATTTGTCTCTACTTTGCCGGACTGAGGAAATTCGGCATTGTCTACTTTTGAATGGTACTGCGGTTGAGATTGTGCAACCCTCTGTTGAGACCGTATTGAATCTTCAGCACGGTCTTCATGATTCCTCTTTTTATTTGAGCCTTCCAAATTGCTTGGAACCTTGGCATTCTGGTCGGGTGAAGAGGATTTTAGCAAAAGTAAAGTTGCCTTTCCTGCAGGCTTCCCTTTACTATCTGAGTTCCAGTTGTCTGAAGCGCTTAGTTTATTCTCTGACTGTTTAAACGAGCTTTTTCTATCAAATTGCCTTTTAACAGGTGTTTCCTCAGGTAGGGGCTCACGAAGTTCACCTAACTCCAAGTCTGAATGCTCTCGTTGGAGTCTACTGCCTCTCCCATTAACAGCAGGGGATCTCTCAGCAACTGCTCTGTTATCATTAGGTGAAGTACCCAAAAATGAGCCAGAAACCTGTCCACCATCCTTAAACTTCCCAACTCCTCCACTGTGTTTCCTATGATGCAAATCCAAGGACACCGACTGTTTGCCACTCACACCACTTTCCTTCAAATTTCTTGAAACCTTTTTCTCAATAGCATAACCATCCTCATAATGAGCATCCTTGTGAAATTTAGACTTTTGTGAAGGGAAATCTTCATGAACGTGAGAACTCTTGTCAGAATGTTTACGGATGCGTCCCATGCTTTCAGCATTATGAGGTTTCTCTGATGAATCGAGAGCCTTTGCTGGTGCACTTTGTTCAAACGACCTTCGATTTGATTGCTGGAAATCTGCACTGGATTTTCCAGAAAATGTTTGGTCATTTACTTTCTGTGAAGTCAGTTCACCATTCACATCCCTATCAGCTCCATTTATGGCTTGAACGATGGCTCCCCTATTAGGGTCTTCAACAAGTCTGTCAGAAGGCAATCTGTGGAAACTCTCCTGGTAGTGGGCATCCCTACTACCAGAAACAGGAGGTTCGGATGACTTTTCTGTTTTTGACCTTTTTCCCCTCTCAAACTTGTTATCTGAGTGTTTTACCTCCGCACCCCTTTTGTGTTTTCCTTTAGACATCCTCTCAGAG
This sequence comes from Humulus lupulus, assembly GCF_963169125.1. Lineage (NCBI taxonomy): Eukaryota > Viridiplantae > Streptophyta > Magnoliopsida > Rosales > Cannabaceae > Humulus > Humulus lupulus. The sequence continues at coordinate 8,270,739 of NC_084800.1, forward strand.
CTATCTGATTGTTCATACCTAGAGCCATCCTTAACAACATTGCCCCCTTCATCAAACAAACTTCCTGTAAAATTTTGATGGTTTTGAAGCTTATCATGATCAGGCGAAAAGCTATTAGTTCTTTCTACAGGTTTCTCATCATATTTGGAAGGAGCAGACATACCAACTACATCTATTTCAGTCTCCTGTTTGCCATCAGGCCCATCTTTCTCTATCTCAACAGCCTCTGATTCATGATCATCTTGCTTCTCATCATTACCGCCCTGAATGGGCTTGCCATCAGGACTTCTCAATGGAATGGGCGATCTAGAAAATACAGGTTCAGATTGCAATTTATTCTTGGGCTCTTTGTCATCATCACTCGTCATAATATCCACATCCTCATCAGAACCCTCCTTACTGTTGGAAGACGCATCACTATCACTATCGCTACTACTCCCACTCCCGCTGCCAACTGGGCTTTTACTTTTGCTTCTGCTTCTACTGGGGCTCCCGGTATCACTTTCACTGTCACTGCTGTCACTTTCACTATCACTGTCACTTCCACTATCACTAGAACTGCCTACATGCCCTTCATTGTCAGAGACCTTTTTTTCACCAAAAAGATCAGGTGAATGCTGCTGGATATCAATTTTTTCTAACTCATTAGGCTCTTCTCCAAGCTTACAGTTGGACTGTCCTTGCTCATCAAATTCCTGAGATGGGACTTTGTCTTTAAAATCCAATTCTGACTCAAGTGTCTGATTATGCTTGTCTTCAGGAGCGGGTATCTGATGAAGGTTCTCATCTGGAGAACTGGAACATTAAGTAGATTCAGATAAAAAATTCTTAATTAGCTTTTATAAAAGCAGATTTACTGAATGTATCAAACTACTAAAAAAGGCCCAGAGAAGCTTTATCAAAAGAAAATGTGAAAACATCTTTCTTTCTTTACATTACATTCCAGTTTGAAAGAGAACAATAAGGTTGGGTCCGATAAAAATCGGTTGAAGTTCTACAAAACCTGCCTACTTGAAGAAATCCTATAAAGGATGCCTCCATTTCTAGATAAAGAGTATGGAGCTAACACAGAATATCAAAGATATGAGAACCCAAAATGTTCAGAATTTGAGTAAATGTATACCAACTAGCAAGGAATAGAAATGAGAATACAGAACTAAGAAAATTATTATAAGCACCTAGAAAAGGAATGAGGGAGCAGATAAATCATGCTGAAATGTTATGGCCATAACGAGTACAAGCTACCCATTCTCCAACTACTCTCCTCCCCAGTACTAGACACCCCAGACATTGCAACCCAAAAAATTTGTAGCTAGAGTTGTGCAGAAAATGGATAGTACTGTACAAGTGGTGATAGATATTCTGGTTGCTACTCTCTTTTTACTTCATTTAATTCTTTAATGCAGAAAAAAAAATTAACTTAAAAGTGAAGAAACTATAAGAGAGACATGAAGAAAAGTCAGATACCTTCCACTATCAGGCGAACGTTTTTTGGAGCTTCCTGTCTCCACTCCTGGTTTCAAGAGATATTTTCCAGGATATTGGAAAGTTGCAATCTAATGTCAAGATTAAAAATGAAAACATAAGACCACCTGATTTTATTTAAAAAATCATAAAGAGGGGGATTGTTCACTTACTTTCTTCATAATGGCTTCAATTTGCCTAACTGAGGCTGGAACTGAATCCCCAACAGCTTTCTCCAGAAACTATGCAAGATTGAAAAAGAAAGATTAAGAAAAATTACTCGAGAACCAACAGGAAAAGCATAAGTTACTTTTTTTTTTTAAAAAAAACATAAGATTAGACAATTTATTTTTAGCAGATTTAGACAAGTACAAAAGAAAAGAAAAAAAAAAGAGTAAATCTTCTACCAACCTTCAAGGTACACCCCTTTGGATTATCCATTAGCAAATTAATCAGCATACTCTGCAAATCCACTGAATTAGATCCAATACTGCTTTTACGTCCCACCATTTCCCGTGCTACACTGTTAGCCTTGGCTGGGAGTTCCTTGTCAGAGTTAGCAACAGCTTTGTCTTTACCAGTCATTTGATTGGGTATAACATCTACACTTGTTTGACTTTTGGAAATATTTACAGTTCTTAACGGAGATGCTACAGGACCAAATTGCTCTGGGGGAGATGGAAGTGGAGATGATGAGGGTCTGCCCTTGATGGTAGCTGTGGATGATATCCCATGTTTGTACACAGATTTGGGAGGACCTCCAACTGCAAGTGATGCAACCCCACATAATAATTTATACAATAAATTAAATTAAAAGAAGTTTATTATTGGTAGAAGAAACTACATCTATCTAAGAATATGTTATGGGCTCTAAAGCATAAAACATCCATTATTGGTAGTGGCAACTAAAGCTAAGAATATGCCATGGGACTAAAACATAAAACATCTAGATCAAGATTAAAATCTAAGAAAAGAAACATACCTACATATATATTTGAAAATAAAACTAGGATGTACACATTGCACAGTATACCACGTACCATTTTAAACCTAGACCCATCAAAAAATACAGTTGGAACTGAAAATCACTGACCTGGAGGTGGTTCAATTTTCCTTTTCTTAGATGGAGGCTCTTTCTTCTGTTTGAAATGCTTCCACGGGGTAGCTAGGAAAAAAAAAAGACACCAGAGTTTTAACATAGATCAATCACATTTTGATTATAACATCAATTCAAGAAAAATAACAAAGAATGTTCAAGTGGACTACATAAAATCAGCAATTCTAAGAAAATCAACGTCACTAATATTGCAACAATCTTTTAGTACAGATGAAGAGGGCAAGAAGACATCCAACGCTTCAATCTCAAAAACCGCACAAAAAGCATATTACAAAAAAATCTCCCTGATTCGTGCCCACAGATAAAAACTTACTCTCAGCAGCAGCTAGCTTCTTCTTTATTTGGCTGTTCATAGATGGGTTCCCATGGTCTAAGATGATGGCCCTGTATTCATGATGAATGTCAACAAGTTAAAACAAAATATTCCAGACATAACAATACAATGACAAAAACTAATAGTAAGTATGCTACAATTTCATAGAAATCTGGACATACTTGCGTGATTTATGCTTGCGTTCAGCTTCCTCTGAACGCATTTTAACATGGTTCGCAGTGGACTCGTCCAAAAATCGATTCACATTTACCTTGCGCCATGCTGCCCCAGATTCAACAAGCAAACCGTTTCCATCTTCACCGCTTTGCCGTTCTTCGTAAATATCACACTTATCACCAAATTCTCTTGACCACGTAAACCTAAACTCCTTCCCACCAACATCAATAGCCTGATGCAATAAGGAGCAACATGAAAAAAAAACTTCATTCCTAACGAAATTTATATAAACGTCCCTCCCTGGTACCAACATAATAATTGCTACAGTGACATATTTTCTAAAAGAAATAGTACAGTACCCATTAAACAGTTCAAAGACGCAAAACGCAAAACTAATCTAGACAGAACAAGCTTAGCCAAGGAAAAACAATAAGTAACGTATGAATTGAATGAAACTACATTGTTCCCCAAACAAAACATGGTAAGCAACGCCCAATTGCGAACTAACCATGAAAACAGGCAAGTTATACACAGTTACAAACCACAAAATATGGCAAAAAAATTGAAATTCTAAATCAGCACCTATTTGAAATTGAATTCGAGAAACTCGAAAAACGAACTCACATTTCCGTTGGGATTATTAGCTATGGTGCCGAATTTGATACGGGGGGTTCCGCCTTGGGCTTCGACACGCCTGATCTCATCGACCAAGTCGGGCGCCAGTCTAATGATCATGGCAAAAGCAGGCGGGTTATTGCCCGCCACTAAGCTAAATGACTCTTCAACGGCCGGCGCCGGAGCAATTGCTCCGGACGCGCGGTTTCGGGGATTGGAAGTTGAGGCGGAGCCACCAAGTGAGAGGCGTCCGGCCCCAGCTGACGCAGAGGAACGGTGAGGGGGAGGCATAGGAAAGGGTGAACTAAGTCGCTTAGCTCCGGCACCTCTTCCGGCGCCGGCGCCGCCCCGACCGAGCTTGGATTGACCACCGTACATTGAAAAGTTTTGGGCGGAGGAAAAGGACGAGAGCGAGAAGTGGCGTCTAAGGGGCGCGTTTGGTCCCGAAAACAACCCACCGATTATACACACCTGGTATATCCCTTGTTTTTTTTTCTGTATTTTAATTTTATTTGTTTTTATTTTATTTATTTTATCGGAGGTCAGCAAGGGAAGGTTTTACTTTTTGGAGGAGAGCCCTACCGCTCGGGATATTTTGTATTTCTTAATCGTTAAATAACAGTTTTCCTTTAGATTTTTTTTTTTATAAAGGTGAATATTTTAATTATTTAGATTTTTTTTTTGTAAATTTTTAAAAATTATAAATAAGTTATAAGGCTGAAAACTAGGTTAAGGTGCATAACACAAATTAATTACGTATACACTAATTTATTTTTAAACTAATTTTCGTTATTATAAATTATTTATAATTTTTTTTAAATTTACAGTATATTCTAAATATAAAAAATTATTCACAAATTAAAAATATAAATGAGTCACGCAGAAATTTCCTTAAATTTTAATTGTTATTATGAACATTTTCTCTTTTTAGTGTATAAAAATATCTTAAGAATAATTAATTTCATTTTTTATTTAAAAGAATAATACAAAAAAGGCGATGAACTACAATTAAAGTGGGGTTTGTATATCATTTTAAGTTAGTGTATTTAATATAAGTTTCAATGTGTATCTTCTAATTTTGAAAAAAAAAAACTTGTATTTTGTGCTTAAAATAGTCTCAACTTAATTTTGATAAGAATAATTTCAAATAGGACTAACATATAAAAAGTGTGGAGATAACATAAATTTTTTATTTTAACGATTTCTTTCGTTAAATTCAAATATATTAATATAAATTCAAAATTATTGATTTATTAATTATATTAATATAAATTCAAATGTTATAATATATCATTATTATAATAATATGTAATACAATATTAAATATTTAAGGGTTTATATTTTTTTGGACCTTATGTTTTTTCTCATTACCTATTTGGACCCTGTATTTTGACAAATTACTTTTTGGACCCTATGTTTTGTAAAATAGTTAAAATAGAACTCTAAACTCAATTTTGATGAAGAAAAAATTTAATATAACAATACAGTTTTTAAGAATGATTTTATTTTTATTCTGAATTGTTAGTTTGGTAAATTATTTATGATTTTAGTTGATAAAACATTGACCAAAATCAGGTTTATGATTCTATTTTAACTATTTTACAAAACATAGGGTCCAAAAAATAATATGTCAAAACACAGGGTCTAAACAGGTAATGAGAAAAAATACAGGGTCTAAACAGGTAATGGGAAAAAACACAGGGTCCAAAAAGGTATAAACCCAATATTTAATAATTATATCAATATAAATTCAAATGTTATGAAATATTAATATTACAATAATATATAATACATAATGAATATATTATGTATAAGTGTCGTGTGTGTATAAATAGTATGAATATGTAACTAAATAATAAATTATAATAACATTTATCTTCTATCAATAATAAACAAGTTTCTTCTTTTATCATTATGGTGTGATTTGAATAATATAATAAATGTTTGTATCTTAAATAGGGTATGTAGTTTGTGATCTAAAATGTTATCATATTATTATTATTTTTAAAACCATAAACAATATTTTGGTTTAACTTTTCTTTTAATATGTTTATGTAATTCTTTTATATATAATATTGTTTATTTATTTAAAATTTATATGATAATTATAAGAACTTAATAAAAATAATTAATAAATTTTATAAATAAAACTAAGCAAACATGCATTGCACGTTGCTTGCAGCTAGTGACTAAAATATAACTAAAGAGTTTAGTTAATTAAAAACTTAAAAAAATATTAATTAAAATAAAAAAAAATCGAACTAAACCAAACCATATTTAAAATTACAATTAAAGCCATAATTCTAACATAAATTACTACTATCACTGCATATTATTCTTCCATTAAAACCCTATACATATAATATATTTTTTTCTTTTTATTCCATTAAAACCCTAAATCTAATAGCTAAAATATTAATTCTTCTTTTCTCGAGACTTGCAGCAGAGGACAACAGGGTTGGGTTCATGGGCGCGAATCTTCACCTTAAGCCAATAGGCTTCTAAATGATGGGGCTAGGTTCATGGGCGCGAATTCCAAATACGAGATGAGTTGACATAGAGGTGGCAGAAGGATTGGTGTATGGTTGTTTTATCCAACCAACAAATTCCTCATAAACACAAAAAAAAAATGGCCAATTTCAACTTTGCCCATGCCTTCACCCAGCTTGACTTCATCTATGCCTCTAAGCTGCTTGATTCCGCCCTTGCCTACGACAAACTCAACACCGGCCAACTCGATCCTTCAATCTCCTTTCTTATGCACTTTGGTGCTAAAGTTTGCGGAGAATTTGTAATTGTGGTGCAAACCTCATTGTACCGCTTCTTTATAAATATATCAATTTTTTATATATTATAATTTTATCATTTAAAAATTTTAATTTAAGATTTAATTTTACACGTGTTGTTTAAACTCTAGTTATCTTATTCAAATTTGAAATGTTGGTTGTATTACTCAAATTTAGCGTTGAATTATTTATGCAATTTTCATGAATGTGGAATGTTGCTATTTTATTTTTATTTTTTATGTTTAATTGCAAACCGGTACCACCTCACATTGAAGATTTACGATGCATAGCAATGCAATTTAAGGTCAAAAGCGGAGTAGTCGTGGTTTGAAAAATTGCTCAAACCATATGTACAATGTATTAAATTAAATAGCCTTAAACAAACTACACTATCCCTACAAACCACGAACACTCGGGGGCGTTTGGTATGGGGTAATCCTAAGGTGGGAATGAGAATGTGGAGACAAACCCATGTTTGGTATGTCATTTTTGACATTTTTAGCTGATGGTTTTATTTTTCCGTGGGGTTCACGTGACTTTATTTGGGGGTAATATCTTAACTTAAAAATATTTGAGTTTTATTTTACTCGAATCTCAACTCTTCTCTCAGACATATTTCCTATTCTCTTCATCTCCTTCTAGCTATGAAGCCCTAGCTGCCTCTTCTCTTCATCTCCTTCATCAATTCTAGTTGAACCAGGTATGAAATCTCTCTCTCTCTGATTTTGATTGAAGTGTTTGTGTATGCTTTGCATTTTTTTTTGTCTATGATCTGTAATAGTTGAACCATTTTTTTTTTTTTTGCTAAAATAGTTTGTTGAATTAGTTCGAATCTGAGTTTTGTTGATAATAATAAGTCATTTTTGTCATACTTGTGCTCCGTTTTGTGTTTTCTCGCTCTGTTTTCCATGAGAAGTTGTTGATGATGGTAGAGTTGAAATCTAGAGGTGGGTTTAGGATTTTAAGGTGATCATTATTCATATAAGTTAAGTGGGCAAAGTTGATGAGGTAGACTCCTCCTCCTCAAATATTTGCACTGTGCTCTATGTGTTGGACATGTGCTCTATGTGTTGGACATGTCATAGTCAGTTATAAATAAGCAAAATGAGTTTGGGCAATTTCATTTGAATTTTACACTTATCTCTCTATTAAGTGGAAAATCATTGGGGATGCAGAAATAGAGAGTTGCATGATCAACATTCCAAAACCGCTTCAACTCTTAAAGTATATTGGAGGACATTTTACTCCAATATATAATGTTATTTCGGACATGTATGTTATTTTTTGTTTAATATATACTTTGCTATTATCTATTTTCTCACTTATGAATTAATTACTATATATGATATCTATATTTTTTCTATATAAAAACGTGTATATAAGGAAAATTCTTGATTTTAACGGTTTGTCTTGTTAACTTTAATAAAATATCATAAATATTTAACGAAATATACTTTCAAAACTAATAAAAAATAGATATTTATTAATTATATTAATATAAATTCAAATTCAAATGTTATAAAATATTATAATTATAATAATATATAATACAATAATATGAATAAATATTTGATAATTATATTAATATAAATTCACATGTTATACAATATTATTATTATTATAATATTTAATACAAGACTATATATTTAATACTTATATTAATATAAATTTAAATATTATAAAATATAATTATAACAATAATATATAATACATAATGCTAATTTTTGTTAAAAAAATTATCATTTATATTTAAAAATGTTAACACATTATATGTATTTCAAAAATAATAATAAACAATATTTTGGTTTAATTTTTAATTTAATATGTTTATGTCAATTTTTTTATATATAATATTGTTTATTTATTTGAAATTTATACGACAATGATACAAATTTAATAAAAATAATTAATAAATTATCTATAAATAAAACTAAGCAAACGTGCATTGCTTGTTGCTTGTATCTAGGATATACATCTCTTCTATATAAAAAGTGTGTAGATAACATAAATTTTTTATTTTAACGGTTTCTTTTGTTTACTTTAACGGAATATTCTAAATATTTAACGAAATATTTTAAATATTTGGCGGAATATACATTTAAAATTAATTAAAAATAGATATTTATTAATTATATTAATATAAATTTAAATTCAAATTCAAATGTTATAAAATATCATTATTATAATAATATTTAATATAAGACCACAAATATAATAATTATATTAATATAAATTCAAATTCAAATGTGATAAAATACCATTATTATAATAATATAAAATACATGACTAGATATTTAATAATTATATTAATATGAATTTTAAATATTATAATAATATATAATATAAGACTAGATATTTAATACTTATATTAATTTAAATTTAAATATTAAAAAAATATTGTTATAATAATAATACATAATACATAATCTTCATTTTTATTAAAAAAAATTATCATTTATATTTAAAAAAGTTATCATATTATATATATTTAAAAAAAAATCATAAAGAGTGATTTGGTTTAGTTTTTCTTTTGATATGTTTATGTCATATTTTTATATATAATATTGTTTATTTATTTGAAATTTACATAAGAATGATATAAATTTACCAAAAATTATTAATAAATTATATAAATAAAACTAAGCAAACGTGCATTGCAAGTTGTTCGTATCTAGTAAATATATATTTATTAATCTCAAATTACATTTTTTTTTCATTAATTCCCAAGTCCAAAGTTAATTGTCTTATGCACTATTTTAGTCATATATAGTTATACATATATAGAAAATTTTAGAAGCAAGGTTGCTTAAGGAGTTTTACGAGTTGCTTTATAAGTTGTTTAAGTAATTTTATAAGTTGCTCAACATGTTGCTTTATTGGTTGCTTAATGAGTTACTTTAAGAGTTTTATGGGCTTCTTAAAGAGTTTTATAAGCTGTCTAACAAGTTGCTTAAAGAGTTTTATGGTTGCTTATGGAGTTTTACGAGTTGGTTATGCAATTTTATAAGTTGCTTAACATATTTATTGAGTTGCTTAAGGAGTTTCATGGGTTGCTTAACAAGTTGTTTTGAGAGTTTTATGAGTTCCTTATAAGTTTTATGAAATACTTTATAGTAGGGCTGTGTAGAAATTTTCCCAACCCGAATAATCCGCCCAAACCAATCCGAAAAAACCGCCAAAAAATGCAACCAGAATAAACCGTCCAATTGTTACATTGGGCAGGTTGAAAATAATTATCAACCCGCCCAATATAACCCAACCCGCCAAATTAAGAATAAAAATATATAAATTAATTAAGTTTTGTTTTAATTTTTTTACTATAAATTTAAAATATTGTTTTAAGCTTAAAAAGATAAATTTCACATTATTATTACTAGTATTTAAAAGAAAAAAATTACAAAAATGTAAAAAAAAAAAATACCACTTTTGTTTGGGCGGGTTGACCCGACCAACCCGCCCAAAAAAAATATCATTTCAGTTTGGGCGGGTTAACCCGACCAACCTGCCCAAATTATTGGACGGGTTAAAAAAAAAAATTTATTAATTGGGCAAGTTACGGGTCACTTTTGCTAACCCAATTATAACATTGAACAGGTAAAAATACTTTGTAACTCGACCATCCCGCCCAATGATTAGCCTACTTTATAGGTTGCTAAAGATTTTTAAGGTTAATTTGGTTGTTTATACAAATTGATTTGGTTGCATTAACAAATTAATTAAGTTGTTTTTTTATAATAATTTGGAAATTATCAAAGAAAGACATTCAATTTTTGAAAAATTATATAAAGAATTAGACTTATAAAAATAAAATATCAACCATACACCAATTATCTCTCAAGTAGAAACACATTGTTTTTTGCCGTTGTCATTAAGTAGCTAAGAGAGCAATAATAGCACAAACAAAGAGTTTGATGATATATTAATTATTCTATCATTGTTTGTTAATACTAGAATAAAAAAATTGGATATTCAAATTTACAAAAAGAATTATGTGTTGTTGGTGTTGCCCATTTACAAGGTAAATATATTTATATGATTGTCTATAAATATATATATATATACATAATAGATGACTTTGCAAGTAGAGAGTCCTTGTTAATTGATAGAGAAATCAGTAAAAATGAAATGATTAAACTAATAAAGGTGAAAAGAAATAAATGAGATAATAAAAATGAAAAAATAAATAAATCAAGCGTATATAGGTAAATTCCTTTTTAATTATTTTTAAATAAGATTTGTACTGTTTAGAACATCTGATTTAAGCAAGATAATATATTTATCTATAGTTTAAACCATCAATTTTTCAATTCAAAATAGATAGCTTATTTTTGGTCAATTTAATTTTTTAAGATCTAAATACTCTTAATTTTTTTTGATACTGTTAGTGTTTAATATAAAAATAGGATAATAACATTTTATAGTGTTAATACAATGGCATTGTCCTTTATGTTATGATGAAGAAGAAAACATATAATTTAGATCGATTTCAATTTTTTGGTTGTCGTTTGAGGTTAAAATGACAGAACATTTAAGGAAATGACTACTTTATCCTTACAAAGAATTTTAAAGTATATTTTGGATCCGAATTTTTAAAATTATTTTGCATAATAGTTTAGTTTTAATATTTTTTTTTGCAAAATTTAAATTTTAGACTGACGTCGTTTAGCAAGAAAAATAATTCAGTTTAAAAAAAATAAAAATAAAACTATTTTCAACAACTTTTCGTATATAAATTAAAATATCCAACAATGCAACGACACTTCGTTGAGATACTTGCCCTCTCTCCAAGCCAAGTTCTGCAAAACCCGAATACCCTTTCCTTCTTCCTCATCGATACTTGAAGCACTCGAGCTCTTCAACCATGATTACAGGTTCAATAACCTTTCCAGCTTCATTTCTATGTCTTAATTTCTTTGATTTACTCGTGCCCCAACTGGGGATTTTTATTTTCTCTGGAGTATTTGCCTTGCTTGATATTTGATATGTGGACGAGTTGCAACTTTACTTTTATCTTTATCTTTCTAACAATCGAGGATTATCTTTATCTGATACGGGCTTTCATATTCTTCGTTCATCGATGTATTTTAGAAGCAAATATAGCTGTTTTATATGGAATATATTTGAATATTAGATCTGGGTAATCGAGATTAATAGATTTCTCATATGGGTGTTCAAGGATTTTTAGTGTATGCAATGCTTGTTTATCATATTCGTTTTAAAGAGAGCTAAACATACTAGAGTTCTCAACCAAACTGAAACTTAAGCCTTTGATTAAAAAAAAAAAAAGTATTGGATAGCAAAGTATGGAAATCAATGTGGACAATGAACTTTAGTTGACAGTCTTGTAGGTTTTAAAGATTTCAAAATAAATGTTTTTGACAGTTCTAATTACTTTTACAGTGAGTGTAAAATGGCAAAAGGAGCTCCTTAAAGCTGTGGAAATTGACACTACCCAGCCCCCTTATGTGTTCAAATGCCAGCTGTACGATCTAACAGGGGTACCTCCTGAAAGGCAGAAAATTATGGTTAAAGGTGGTTTGCTGAAGGTAAAAGTTGGGTGGTACATATGAAATGTCTTAGTGAAATCGATCCAGTTATCTATTTTTTTTCAATCAAGATGACAAATGTAATTCGTGTAAATCCTTATGCATATGGTTGAATAATACTCTACGTGATGTGTCTAAATCAAAGTTAAATCACTGATTTTTTCCCACAATGCAGGACGATGCAGATTGGTCAACCTTAGGAGTAAAAGAGGTGATTATGTTGTGGTGGTCTGTTTGTCTTTTACTGTGCTTTTATTGTGCTTACTGATATGTATAACCTGTACTTTGTTTTTTGTTTCCTTTTCTGTATAGGGTCAAAAATTGATGATGATGGGAACCGCAGATGAGATAGTAAAGGCTCCTGAAAAGGGTCCTGTTTTCATGGAAGATCTTCCAGAAGAAGAACAAGCTATTTCTTTGGTATAGTCACGACAGTTCATTATAAATGTGCTAATTGATGCACTCTCACTTTATGAAAATAACTTCTGCGTGATGTTTCCCTCTGACCACATTCTCCAATTGCCTTATGCTTACTTGTATTTATGCAAGGTCTGTAGTATCTAGTATGAGACTTAGAGTTTTGTTACCATTTTTTTTTTCATTTTTAGGATTTTTTCTGTACTTCTGGTTGTTATTAAGTGGGGTAGTAAAAAACTTTGTTTGTATTATTTGTGAATAATTAACATTAATAATCTGATATTGTTTAAGATCTTGCGAAACTGTATTTTTCTTTCCTGCTTAGCCTATCTTTAAAAGGCTGGTCCTTTAAATTAACATCACCTTCTTAATTTTTTGTTTCACCTTCTTGATTGATTTTTTTAAAAGCTTAGTTTATCATTCTCATTTTTTATTATGCCCCTAGGAATATCACTTTTTTTTCCTCTTTAATTTCTTCCTTTGCATCATGATGTAATATTCTCTTCCAATGCTTTTTGTGATTCCAGGGTCATAGTGCTGGCTTATTTAATTTGGGAAACACCTGCTACATGAATTCCACTGTACAATGTCTGCATTCTGTTCCAGAATTGAAGTCAGCTTTAATAAAGTGAGTTTTTTTTCCTAGCAAATGATGTTTTTACTTTGAGAGTATTTCAGTGACGAAGATGTAAAATTGTTCTTGCTCAGCTATTCACAGTCTGGGAAAAGCAACGATGTGGATCAGACTTCTCACATGTTGACCATGGCAACCCATGATTTGTTTAATGAGCTGGATAAAAGTGGCAAGGCTGTAGCGCCAATGCAATTTTGGATGGTTTGTTATTTTATTTCACTTTGTTATTTAAGATACTGTACTGGCGTTTATCCCAAGCTCCTACTTCTATCGCATCGTCAAGATTAATTTGAATGATGCCTACAGTGAATAAAAATTCATAATAAGTTAATGGTAAACTTTTCTGGTAATAATGGGTTGTATCATAAGTAAATCCAACCTTGTTTCTAGGTAGAAAGCTACACTCTTAGTATTGGCATTTTGCTGTCTTAGAAAAGACTTCGTTTGAAAGAATTTTAATATCTGTATTAAATTTTGGCCCAAATTTGAGCTGTTCATTTTGTTTCTATAGCCTTTTTTATTTTAATAACATTTGCTCAGCACCTAGAATGCAATAGCTGATGCGTTAGTGACTTTAAAAAACTTGATCTCATTAGTACTTTATATTGCAATTTATGCTGTTATATTCTTAATATTTTTTTTCTTGTTTTTGTCATCTTAGGCACTTTGAGGGGCCTAGAATGTCCCAAGAGAGCTCCCACTCTCTACAATTTCACTCACTAATTTTCCATGCTTTCCACTCAGCCCCAAACACTGATTATATACCCGATTTGTGTGTGTCATCCTTTTGTCCCATTTCTTATGCTAGCCACTAACCTATAAACATGACACCTGTCCTCTCAACCAATCCCCTTAACAAATAATTAAATGAGTCTAATAGCCAGCTGTTCATGCTTATAATGCAGCCTAACATAAACTTCTTTTTGTTGTTTCAGAAATTGAGCAAAACAGAGTTTTCTATATAAAACTGTCATTGCAATCTCATCGAAACTATTATTGTAATCTCATAAAGGATTTGTTTTGGTTTGCTGTTTACTGATTAATGCAAATGTTGAATGATGTTGATTGCAATATTCTTGCAGGTATTACGTAAAAAGTACCCTCAGTTTGGTCAGATGCATAATAATTACTTCATGCAACAGGTTTTTAAGTTCTCTTTGACTAATTGTAACTTTACTGCTTTCTTAATCTGATATTAGATTGATCAATTCAATAAAAATCTGTAATAGGATGCTGAAGAATGTTGGACCCAACTTCTATACACGCTCTCTCAGTCTCTGAGGTCAGCAGGTTCCAGGTAACATATATTATTATTTTTCTGTTTAATGACATATAGGAATGAGTGTGCTTGGGCAGTCTAGAGACTGAAACATTTTCTTTAGCTACTGATAACATGTCTCAAATGACCTTCATTCTAGGTCACCCACCTAATTTAATATTCACCTGGAACTCAAACAAGTGATACAAGAGAGGAGAGGGCCCTCTAAAAGCTGTATTGCTGCTGTTGTTTCTAAAGCTATTAGCTATCTATGATTTGAACTTGACCATTTTTCCTTCATAGAATTCAAACCAGCTTTTTATACATCAATCTGTTGAAGTTTAGTAGCATTTTTTTCCTTGGATTATTTTATTTGTTAGTCTGTTCTAAAGTGTGTACTTATTGACATTGTATTAATTGTTATCATGTTGTCTTGACAGTGAAAATCCAGATGCAGTTAAGTCCCTATTTGGCATCGACTTTGTAAGCAGGTTAGATATCTGCAATGTATTATTTTTTATTCTAACTAGAAACTAAAATATTCTGCAGATTAAAATTTCATTAGAGATAGATTTATGTGCTTCTTAATCTTGGATTAAACTAAATGTTTTAGTAATGTGGCTTGGATTTGCAACTAAGAGCTCATTTAATTCTACTTGTCAACTTATGTGTGCTGCTCTTTTATATTGTTCGCAATAAAGTGGCTTTTTCACGAGCACAATGATTAGAATTATGGTAGGAAAGCCATATTTCGCAATGTCTGAAGCCTCCTGCTAACTGTAAAATTTCTTTACTATTGTTGTGCTGGGTTGCTAGGGTTCACTGCCAGGAAAGTGGTGAAGAAAGCTCAGAATCAGAATCAGTTCATTCCCTTAAATGCCACATATCTCATGAGGTGAACCATTTGCACGAAGGATTGAAACATGTGAGTCTAATAACATTCCGAAGATTATATTACTGCATGCATTACTTCTTCTCTATGGCAGTTACAGCTTGATCCTTTTATTTTGTTCTTGTCCATGCCTCTTTCTAAATTCTATATGTGCATCTATCCCTTTCTGTAAGCAATTCATTTATTTTTCCTTTTCATTCTAGTAATTTATGTGAAACATTCTTTCTTTGTTTTTGTGATTTATGTAGGGTTTAAAATCAGAACTGGAAAAGAATTCTCCTTCTTTGGGGCGTAGTGCAATCTATGTGAAGGAGTCTCGCATCAATGGCCTGCCAAGGTAAAGATGGCTCTGTCCCCCTTATTTTCTTCCTTTTCTCTTAATACACACATAGCCTTGACAGACAAGATTGCATAACTTTTTGACTTGTGTCAATACCCAATAGAATTCCCTCTTACCTCTTTATGTTGGTTGTATTAACCAGATTGATTAGGACCTAACATTCATAACGAGAGAGGAAAAAGAAAGCTCTTAGTTCTTGCTTCATTTTCATAGCATTTTTTAATCTTTTTATTTATTTATGAAAATCTCCACCAATTATTTCACTTGAAAATAAAAATAGTTGCGTTGGCGAAACTTCTTAGTTTTGAGCAGTTCCTCTTACTGCTTCTAACTTTTTTTAAAATTTTCAAAGGTACTTAACTATTCAGTTTGTTCGCTTTTTCTGGAAGAGGGAATCAAATCAGAAGGCCAAGATTTTGCGGGTGATGCTTCTTTTCTTTCCTCGTGACATACAAATGCATAATGGAATTTAGTTATGTTATTGATATGTTAACATCAGTCTCCGAATGTTGATTTCCTTGATGAGGCTAGAAATTGTTCATATGCTATACAGTGATTTTCTTAACACCAACTGTGGTGTGCATCTTCTTTTTCTCTTCTTTTAATGGAAAATGTTATCATCATTATTCATTTACGTATCTCAGAAAGTGGATTATCCTTTGGAGTTGGATGTTTTTGATCTCTGCTCAGAAGAACTTCGCAAAAAGTTGGAAGTTCCTCGTCAGGTACCTACTTGTTCATGAATTTGTATAAACTTGAATTTTCATTAACCGCACACAATATTGATGGATGCTCTTGTTCTGTGATGTCTATTTTGATTTCTGAAAAAGAAACTGCGGGATGAAGAAGGCAAAAAGCTTGGTCTGAAAGCCAAGGGCTCTGCTTCAGAAGACAATGATGTCAAGATGTCTGAGGCAGAGGTAACTAACTATGCACAATCCATCTACACAATATTTTGAAAGCCCATATGTGATTTTGTGCTCTAAGCATCTTTTTCTTCTACGTACAGGGCTCCTCCAACGAAAGTGGAGAACCATCTAATTCTAAGTCCTCTGAAGGTAATAATTTCTGTATTTTAGACAGGTCACTGAATCCCCTGATGCTGGTGCTCGTTTTCACCTTTTTCACTGTTTGGCTCATCCTTCTGCAGGTGGTCCATCTGAGAAGGAGACACAATTGACCGGAGTTTATGATTTGGTTGCGGTGTTGACACACAAGGGTCGGAGTGCTGACTCGGGGCATTATGTGGCCTGGGTCAAGCAAGAAAGTGGTGAGTTGTATACAATGATGAGTTAGTTATATGCATGAAAGGTTGTCTGCATCCCAGAAGTTTCAAACTGATCCATTGTTTCATTTTTGGACTTAGGGAAATGGATTGAATATGATGATGATAATCCCATCCCACAGAGGGAGGAAGACATCACAAAACTCTCTGGAGGAGGTAAATTAAACAACTCCCAAAAATATTCCACATGAAAATTCTAGTTACTGTCCAACTTTTCTGATCAGAAGGTTTCTTATTTCTTCAGGTGATTGGCATATGGCCTACATTTGCATGTACAAGGCCCGTGTTGTTCCAATGTGACTTTCGTTCTCATAAATCAATTGAATTGGAGATCAAGACGGCCATTTATATTCTATATATCTATCTGTGTACTGTGATCATGATATATAGTCAGAAGATTTATATTGTTGTAGCTCATCTGTACCATTAGACATTTCAATTTGTTCTAATTGTGCGTTGTAGAACCGTATGGTTTGTCAGATGTTTCAATTTGTAGTGGTCAAATTTTGATGGTGATAAATTGCACGTATCATTAAGAAAAATTACGATTTAAAAGCAACAACTGAAAGGCTTTTTTTATTTGCAGTATTTGCGCATCTCAGTCAGTTGGCTCGGCCATTTATCTCATTAGTCAATGATATACCAGAAATTCTTCTTTTTTGTTTTTGGGAAATCTATGGTACATCACTGGTTTTGTGAACTACATATACCTATCGATTGGTGTTGAAAATAAATTTTAAACAACCTATTACATGCGTGTTTATTTTATTTACTAGTGAGAGTGTACATGCAACTGCACGTGCTTTTACCAAATTAGTATAAGACAATCCTACGAAATTAGTATGAAACAGTTTTTGATTGTGCTGTAAACTAAATGATCCTTTTTGATTGTGTTGTAAACTGAATGATCTATCTTGCTTTTTTGGCTCTTAGTTAAAAAATGTATAATCTTAAATATTAAATTCCACCAAGGTTGTATGGTTCAACATCACGAAGACCAAATCACAATATATACCTTTTTTTTAGTGAAATCACAGCATATATATATACTTAGTACAATGTAATATGCTAAGTTTCAGTTGGCTATCATTTATGGATTCTTTGTAGTTCTTTTACTAAATATTACAATAAAATTTAAGGCTGCTTTATAGTCTTTTGTATATAAGACATTCTTTTATTCACTTAGTGATTCTACATCCACTTAAGCAAATTGAATTGATGTCCTATGATACTACAACAAATGAATTCAGCAATAAATCTAAGCTATGAGCATTATCATATGCAACCAGGGCCGTTTTAAATATTTTGGAGGCCCTGTTATAATCTAAAATTTTGGGCCCCTAAACAAAAAAAAAAGTTTAACAATTTAACATCAAAAGTGGGATTGGGAATAGAAACAGCCTTTAGAAATAGAACTTAATAATTGTTCATTTAAAAATGGAAATAATGTTTCATTTCATTTATTTAAAAAAAAAAAAACTGAAAAGGTAAGTAAATAAATTGGGTCATTTAGTTTATTGGGCCCTGGGCAATAGACCAGGTTGCACAACCACATAGCCGGCCCTGTATGCAACACAATACTTAGAGCATCACCAACCGAACGGTATTACTCCATATATATATATATGGGGTTGGTGTGCATAAATCCCTCCAACCAAACAGTATAGGTTACTGCATTTAGCTGTGTGTCAACAGTGACAAGGCATATATGCCGCGACAAATTTTTTTTTTAATATATATATTTTATATATTTTTTAGAAGATAAATATATTTATATCTTATATATCTCTTCTATATAATAAGTGTGTAGATAACAAAAATTATTGGTTTTAAAGGTTTTTTATTTTTTTAAGGTTAACTTTAACAAAATATTCTTATATTTAACAGAATATTCTTATATTTAACTGTAGTTTGTAGTCACTTAAACTTAAATAAAATAAATAATAAAAAAAAAGAAGATATTTTTGAGATATTTTATAATGATAATTATTTTAAAATAATAAATAATTAAACAAATTAAAATATGATATTTTTGATATATTTTACACTGATTATTATTTAAAAATAATAAATACTTAAACAAATTAAACTATGATATTTTGAGTTATTTTACAATGATAATTATTTAAAAATAATAAAATCATACGTTTTATAACTTAAATAAAATTTAATTAAATTTAAACTCACTTATTAGAATAATATCATATTAAATCTATAATATAATCTACTGTCAATTAGCAACAAATTGTTTTTTTTTTAAATTAGCAAGAAACTTAAATTTAAAATCCACGTGTAATATTTAATATTACATTAAACATATAATATATAATCTCTTGTTGTGACTTTCAAATTCAAAAACTAGAACAAACATTAACTTAAACAAAAATAAATAAATTATTTAATTAAAATAAAATATTTATTTGAAATTTATATAATATTAATATAAATTTAATAAAAATAATTAATAAATTATATAAATAAATAAAACTAAGCAACATACATATTGCTTTGTATCTAGTATATATAAACATATGAGTATTATTTGGGTCTATATTTTATGTTGGGTTTTTTAAATTATAAATACACATATAATTTAATTTTCTAAATAAAATTTCAAATATTTCATAATTAATTTTTTATATAATTTATTTTAATTTGTGTGAAAATTCTTACTCTACAGAAAATAAAATTAACATTGAAATTGATTAAATATACAAAAGATAATTAAAATATTACAAACTTACATCCTAATATTAAAATCAAATACACCAAACATAAAATGGAAAACAATATATATATATATATATATATATATATATTTATAGAACACCAAACATAAAATGGAAAACAATATATATATATATCAAATACACCAAATAGGAAAATGTAATGTGTTACTATAATTTTCAAGTTTTAATATTTATGAAATAAGTTTCATGTAATTAATAATGATATTTTTACTTAATTGATTAATTAAATAAATGATAAAATAATATAATAATAATAAAAAGAATATTCTATTTTATTAAAAAATAATATAATAATAAAGAAAATATTTTTTGGTGTAATTTTTGGTGTTGTGGTTGGAATGAAAAAAAATATGGTACTAAGATTATTTAGTTTTGGTGTTGGTGCAACACCATATATGTGGTTATGGGTTGGAGATGCTCTTATACTAAAATTATCATAGAAATAACAACTCGAATTAGAGATAAATCATGAACTAAAGGATAATCAATCAAGCCGTCATTAATTTACAAGAACAAATTTATTCTCCTCTCAATAAATAAGGATTACCAGCAAATAATCAAGTACATAAGTGATGCAATTTTTTAGAATTGAAAATAGTTTGCTTTTCTCTTGTAAATGATGCAACATAGTCTAAGAACAAAAATACATTTATGCATCAAATTTAAAAATAGAGAAAAGAGTACATTTATAGAGTACAATGGATAGTGTCACCAACCAACCAGAAGTGAAACATAGGATACCAAGACAACAGTTAGAGACCACTCTCTAACAAAAGCAATCATAATTAGAGTTGTAAATACGGACCGAGCTTTCTAGCATGGCACGAAACTGGCACGAGTCCAGGAGGCACAAGCACGACACGGCACGAAAAAATATGGGCCTGGGCCAGGCACGACACGAATTGAAAATTGGCACGGCACGATATTGGCCTGAGCACGGCACGGCACGACAAGCCCGAAGACACGACATGAAAGCACGAACAAACTAGCCCGAAAGCACGACATGATAAAAAGCCCGATATTTTGACATTAATAATCATAATAAATTTTTATTTGTCAATTATTAATAAATTAAAATGATATTAGAAGTCTTATTTTTCTCAATGCTTATATTTTTATAATTATATTAATTTATTTTAAGATTTGTGAGTTAAATTTTTTTAGCATTTATTAGTAGCTATTAAAATTCTAATAATTATTTTTGATATAATTTTGTGTAAAATATTGTTAAAAAGTATATAAATATATCTAAAATTATAATTTAAATAAAGAAATGTATTTGGTTTTGTGGTAAGACCATTGATGGTTAAAGAGAAGGTGAAGGGTTCAATTCTCCATCCTCACAATTTTTGGCAATAAGGAAAGTGGGTCAGCCCGATTTGGGCCCAACACGGCACGACATGGGCCGGACCTACTCTTTAAAAAATGGGCCGGCCCGATCTGGCACGAATTGAATATGGACCAGACCCAGCCCGAATTTATTGAAAGCACAAAAATGTGGGCCGGTCTTGGCCGGTCCGGCCCACATTTACACCTCACAATTCCTCCAAACAATGTCAATGCAAACTGTATAAACTTTCTACCTGCAAAACGTACTATGTAGTTCCTAAATGCACAACATTGCAGTGCACATTTTTCCATTGTTTCAACAATTAAGATTGCATCTTGGATATAGTGTCACCAGCCATTCTCCCCATGATTTCGCCTGTGTTCATCTTCTTATTAAAGAAATTCATATCTTGTCTCAATATAGTTTTCAGGTACAAACTTCTTATTCTTACTACTTGTCTCTCCCGTGTGGCCATCCAGTAAGCCACCTCTAAACAACATCAAAAAAGAATTGAGTTAATGTTGTATCAAATAAAGGAGAGATGGAAGAAAAGACAGAATTCTTAGAAGTCTAAAACATTGATTGGAATATGGTCAGTGATTTCAGCACAGAACAGTAAGAACTTTTGTCTCTAAATCCCAAAAGAAAAAGGGAAAAATAATCAAAGAATAAAAAAAAAAATCAAAGCTTCTGAATCTGGGCTATGCCTATAGGGATTACATTATTGGAGTAATAATTAAGTTATAAATCTAATATATGGTATTGGTCTACTGCTGAACTGGGAGTACTTTAGGTATGGCCGAAAGATCAATGTTGCTTGGCATTTTGAAGTAGGCTCTAGTGAAAGCAGACTTCTCATCAATGGAAATGGTGTCAATTAGGCTGAGCAGAACCTTCTCAAACTCCTCACCATCAGTCCATTCATGGATTTTGGACTTGATGAGAAGTGGGTTCTTGGAAATCAAGTCCCATACTGGGAAATTCTTCCTTGGCATCACAAAGTCACTCTCTTTCAGCTTCAGGCTTGGGCAGTAGTCACCAGCTCCATCACCCAAGTAGATGATTCTTTTGTTGCCTTCAGCTGCCACAGAGGCCTGTATTCTTTCTATAATCGCACCCTGCAAGTTGGAAAAGTATATGATCAATAATTACGATTAGGAAAATTCTTAAGAAAATATATATTCGTAATATTATGTGGGGTCATTGTCACAGAGCAAGTGGTCAAAATTCAAGGTTTACTGGCTGGTTTGGTTTAACAAGTAGTTAAACAAAACTGAGCAATATGTTCCACTTCCAGCATTAGTGGACCCAAATTGACTAAATTTTCTTGTTCTTCTTTGTATTTTAATGAAAAGTTTCTGGAAATTGTAAGAACCTGCCGCTTATTATTAAGAAACATAATTAGACAAAAACTATAGTACATAATTATATATATAAATACCTTGCACATGTTAGGAGGGCAGGTGCCAGTAGTGCAGCCATGTGAGGAGTTTTTGAAATCATGAAAAGGTTGAATCCGAAGTCTTCCTTGTTCATCGACAAAGCTGGGATTTGTGTTGATCTCTGAAAAGTATTCCCTTAACCCAAGATGCTTCAGCATTGTCTCAATGAAGAACAGATTTGCATCGCTAACAATCCTCAAATCACACCTGAAATACATAAAAAAAAATATAATAAGAAAACAAATTCATATGTGAAAAGCGAAAACAGAGAGAAATAAGGAAAAAATAGAAAAAATTCTTATACGTACCCAAGAGCGTGAGCGGCCTTAATGGCAGGGACAACTCTGGGATGTATGGGGATCCGATTAAGAACCTCAGCAATATCCTCAATGGTTTTTCCTTGTTCATGAAGCTCCTTCATCATCCTATCCTGAAATTTTTGTATTTTCAAGTTTTCAAACGGTCAGAAAACAAATAATAACACATTAAACAAAGTAGCAGAAAAGAAAAATGCAATAACAAAAATAGTTTAATTACCATGAGAGAGTTCCATGGCATGGTTGGGAGAAGCTGATTGAAGAGATCTGTGGCACCCAATTCATCGACGACCCAATTATCGCTGTCACATTCGATGATGGTCTTGTCAAAGTCGAAGATCACAATGGTATTTCCGGCCATTCTTGTGAGAAAACGACTAACTTTGCGGGAAAACGAAGACGAGAAAACTAATCAAGAATAGAAGCGCAGAAAAACAGTAAGAACAGGGATTTTTTTGTCTGTTGGTTTGGTTTGTGAGATGTGAGAAAAACAGTGGAGGAGAGTGGTTTATATAGTCACGGATTTGGGTTTGTATTTCGGAGAAGGAATGATTTTATTATATGAATAAAAGAGTGTCACGTTCCAACAATGTTCGTATAAAAATGTACGTACAGTCGTCAGATTTGATGACTGTTTTGAGTTTGAAAAGGTTGACCATGTGCTGAATGTGTTATTATTATTAATAATATTAGGGTTAGGAATAGCAAACAACGCGGGTATAAAATAATATTCTAGTTTCTAGAGGTATAGAATTGAATTGAATTGAATTTAAGTTGAATGAAATCCAAGAAGAGAAGGTGGGAATATTCGGAGGATTATTCTGTGTCTGCCCCATATTCTAATTAGGACTAATTCAAGTTTCTTTTAATTAAATGGTAATCGAGTTTGTTTTATTTTTACTATTCTTTCGGAACTTTTTTAAGAATTAATTGTTATGATGATTTATGAGATGATTCTAATAATATTAACAAATTTTATTAGATTCAATTCAATAAAATTAAAGTTCTCTGAACTTCTACTACTACAACAACGTGACCTTTTAAAAAAAAAAATTAAACTCGCGAGGCGCGAATTCTTTATTTGAGAGTTTTAAAAAGTAAGATTTGTTAGGATTCGCAATAATATTTTTAGGGTCTGCATTGCAACTCCTGAAAAGTTTTATTTTTAATTTTTAAAAAATTAATAGGTAGCTAGAGCTCCGACGATGACGGCGGCACCACCACCCCACGGTGGTGGTTCGGTCCAATCCTTTAGTGGGTTTTGAAGCCCAAAGCACAAAGAATACAGTGGTGCTGGTCATTTGGCTCGGGGTGGCTCGAGGTGGTCGGAAAATGCCCAAAACGTTTTAGAAACTCACTTAGTCGTCGAACTTTGGAGGCTCTGTCAAGGGGCTAGGGGGCGCGTGCGGCTAGATGCTCGTGGGGTTGGGGGGTTTCGGGGGCTGGCGAAGATGCTTGGGCAGCGCGTGTAGGCAGGGGGTGGTCGGAGAGCCACCGTTCGTCTAGTGGCAGCAAGTTGCGAGAGAGAGAAAGAGAAAGACAAATGGGGGAAGAGAGAGGGAATCCAAGGAAGAGAGAGAGAGAATGGGTTGAGTGTTTTTTTTTTTTTTCTAATTTAATATATAATAAAACTTTTGTAAAAAAAATATTTAAACTTTTAGGACACACATAAGTTTTTAGAGCTCGCAGTGCGTGTCCTAAAACAAATTTTTTAAGAACTCTCAATGAATGTCTTAAAAAGTCTATGAATTTTTGTTAGAAAAAATTCAAACTTTTAGGACACACATCAGTTTTTAGGGCTGGCACCGCGTATCCTAAAAGAAATTATTTAAGAACTCTCAATGAATGTCCTAAAAAATCCAGGAGTTGTTTTTAGGGCTCACATCTAGGTGAGTGCCCTAAAATAGTGTTATAAAAACATGTTATTGTAGTAGTGTTCTTTTAAATTTCATTAAGTAAAAAATTAGTCATTAATTTAAAAATAAAAATAAAAAATCTTTCCTTACCCGTGTATTTTATTATAGGGGTGCACACGGGTCGAATTTTTGGGTTTCAAGTGCATCGAGTTCGGATTTTGCGGGTTTTGGGTGGAGAAAAGTGGTACTGAATATGGTATGATTTTTTTAGGTTTTTGTTCAAATTCGGGTTTTGTCGGATTGGGGTGGGGTCGGGTTCGGGTTGGCATGACAGTTGAGGATTGGTTTCCATATTGGAATAATATGGAGATTGTGAATTGAATCTTATTACTTACATAGTTGGAGAAGGTGATGAACAGTTCGGGCAGAGCTGTCCTGTGTGTTTGGAGGAATTAAAAGTGGGAATGAGCTATGCACATATGCCATAATGTTTACGTTTGTGTTCATGTGGATTGTATTGTTAACTGGCTTTGTCGAAATCATTTTTGCCTAATTTTTTGAGCTTAATTATTTTGTTTAATTTGGTTGTAACATGTTATAGTTTAATATATTATGTTATTCAAACAATCACTCTTTGAAAATGTACCTCAAAGTAATTCTTCAGATAATACGACAACAATATTTTTACTTAAATCATATTGTAGATTTGAATGATTTATCAACTTCTAATTTATGTTATGGGGTTTACTTATTTCAAAACCATTAGGCTTGTTTGGACCTTGGATTTTATTGTGGAAAATTTTTATGAGGGAAACTAAAAGGGAAAAAATAGAGGAAAATATTTTCCACAAATTTAATTAGAGACTTTTTTTTTAATATTTTATTTTTTTGTAGATATTTATAATTGTTGTAAATTTTAAAAAATTTACTTCATTTAAGTTTTAATTTTTCTAGAATTTTTTTTTAATTGATTGATTTAATCAAAACATGAAAAAATGAAATACTTTGGATTTCATTTTTTCCCTTTTAAAATCTAAGATCAAAACAATGTCTTAGTATATAAAAATATTATCTAATTAATTTTATTTGAATATTACATTATTTCTAAAATATATCGTACATTGCAGCACGTATTTTCTACCTAGTATATTAATATTTGTATAAAACACAAAAGCCTCAACAACATGACTGCTAGATTCCAAATGAATAATTATATACAAAATATCACATAATTACTTGACAGTTTTTTTAGCAATTCATATTTATTTAATACAAATTTATTATTATATACCCTATGTTTGATAAAGGAGAAAAAAAAGAGGAAAAAAAAGTGTTCAGAAGAAAAAATATATATTTGTTTGATGGAGAGAAAAGAGAATGGAAAAAAATTAGTAAGGCCACCAAATTTTGTTCTTCCACAAATAGGGAGAAAAGTTAAAAAAAAAAGTTTTTTACTATATATATATAGTAATGAACTTACCAATTTATCTGAATGTCTTATTAAAAAAATTATACAAAATTATTCAATTATAATTTTATTTATTTTTTCTTTCTTTTTTCTATTGTTTTCCACTCCAATTTTCTGTCTCTTCATTTTTTTTATCTTCTCATTTTTTTTCCTCAATACCAAATATAGATTTAAAAAACAATACCAATCACTACAGATCATTACTCCTTGAATTCATTAATTAATTTAAAATTCTATTTGCAGATATAATAATCTTTAAGGCGTTGCATCTGTTATAGTTTTTAGGTCGAGAAATATTTTTAGTTGTATATTATAATTATTTAGAGCAACTTACACATTTTTTAGAAATTTTAAATAATTTATAATACTAAAAACAGTGTTCAATTAAACTATTTTTAATGCGTTTATTTTTCGACACTTTAAATTATTATTTATTATATATTTTACAAAATACTATAAATTAATTAAAATATACACCCCATAACACAATTACAACAAAAATCCTTTATGAGCGAGCCGCAGCGGTGTGACATATATACACATTGTATTTTTCTAATATAAAAACATAGTTACGTACGTAGAGCCAAACAACGATCATGGGATGTGACATGAAGAAATCATGGTCAAGCAGTGTCAGATCAAATATTAGGCTGACAATTTTGTCCTTTGATTAATTCTTTTCTTTGAGTTGATACTGTTTTATTAAATAAAAAGAGAAACCGATAGTAGAAATTAAAGAGGGAATTCTTAGAAGTATAGAGTCTAAAGACATTTATTGGAATTTGGTCAGTGATTTTAGCACAACCACAGATCAGTTAGCACTTTTGCTTCTAAATCCCAAAAGAAAAAGGGGAAAAATACTAAAAAAGTTTAAAAAATAAAACAAAACAAAATGATATGAAAGCTTTAGGATCTGTGCTAGGGATGACATTAATTACTGTAGTATAGATCTAATGTATTTGGTATTGGTCTACTGCTGAACTGGGAGTACTTTAGGTATGGCCGAAACATCAATGTTGCTTGGCATTTTGAAGTAAGCTCTAGTGAAAGCAGACTTCTCATCAGTGGAAATGGTGTCAATAAGGCTGAGCAGAACCTTCTCTAACTCTTCACCATCAGTCCATTCATGGATTTTGGCCTTGATGAGAAGTGGGTTCTTGGAAATCAAGTCCCATACTGGGAAATTCTTCCTTGGCATCACAAAGTCACTCTCTTTCAGCTTCAGGCTTGGGCAATAGTCACCAGCACCATCACCCAAGTAGATGATTCTTTTGTTGCCTTCAGCTGCCACAGAGGCCTGTATTCTTTCTATAATCACACCCTGCAAATTGGAAAGTAGTAGAATATGATTAATAAATTATGATTTGGAAAAATATACACATAGTATTAATTAAGTGGGGACAGAGTCAGTGTCTAATAAGTAGACCAAGTGGTCAAAATTCAAGATTTATTGGCTGGTTTTGGTTCAATATATATTATTTTAACAAAACTAAGGACTATGTTCCAACATTTGTGGACCCAATGGACTAATTTTTCTTTTCTTTTCTTTTTTTGGATTTTAAGAATTTCTTAAAAGTGTGAACATGATCTGAACTTTAAGAATTATTTAAAAAACTCACCATTCCTCCTGAACAGATTAACATCAACAAAGAATAGACAAGAACTTTATTAGCATACAATTATATGTTATGTATACCTTGCACATGTTAGGAGGGCAGGTGCCTGTAGTGCAGCCATGTGAGGAGTTTTTGAAATCATGAAAAGGTTGAATCCGAAGCCTTCCTTGTTCATCGACAAAGCTGGGATTTGTGTTGATCTCTGAAAAGTACTCCCTCAGCCCAAGATGCTTCAACATTGTTTCAATGAAGAACAGATTTGCATCACTCACAATCCTCAGATCACACCTGAAATATATCACAAACACAAACATAAATAAGAAAACAATTTCATGGAAAACGAAAACAGAGAGAGAAATATAAGGACAAAAAAAAACAAGAGTAGTCTTATATTTACATATATATTTACGTACCCAAGAGCGTGAGCGGCCTTAATGGCAGGAACAACTCTGGGATGTATGGGGATTCGATTGAGAACCTCAACAATGTCATCAATGGTTTTTCCTTGTTCGTGAAGCTCCATCATCATCCTATCCTGAATTTTTTTTTCATGTATTTAAACCGTCAGAAACCATATAATAATTGTAGTATTGGTTTTTAATAAAAAAAATTGAAACAAGAAAACCAAGAGAAACAAAGTATAACAAAAGAAAAATGCAATAACAAAAATAGTGTAATTACCATGAGAGAGTTCCATGGCATAGTTGGGAGAAGCTGATTGAAGAGATCTGTGGCACCCAATTCATCGACGACCCAGTTATCGCTGTCACATTCGATGATGGTCTTGTCAAAGTCGAAAATCACAATAGTATTTCCGGCCATTCTTACGAGAAAACGACTAACTTTGCGGGAGAAAACGAAGAAATAAAAGTGCAGAAGAACAAGAGACTATGTTCTTATTTTGGTGTTTGTGAGATGTGAAAAAATAGGAGGAGGAGTCTGCTTTATATAGACACGGATTTGGAAAGGAATATTATGTGAATAAACCTTTTTGTTTTTATTTTTAAATTTTGAATTTAAAATCAATTAGAAGATTTGCTTAGACTCCTAAGCGATAAATGCATGTCACGTTCGAATAACCTTCTCCTATAAATTTTTAGAGCCGTCAGATTAAATGACTGTTTTTTTTTAGTAAAAAAGGTTGACCATTTGTTGAATTGTATTTAGGTTAGGAAATGGGAATAGAGAATAGGGATTAGGAAAAGCAAAATAGGCGGGAATAAGATAGAGAATATTCGAGAGGGTATTGAATCAAATTGTAGCAAAGGCGAGAGGAGGTGGGAATATTCGGAGGAAGGTCCAGTTCATTATTCTGTTCTGTGGCTGCTTTCCTAGTTAGCCCCATCTACATTTATCATGCTTTGCCTATATTAATTTGCTATTAATAGTTAGAGAAATGTCTAGTGGTCCCGATACGAAGTTGTCAAACTATTTTTGGTGCAATTCAATATCAAGACCCACACAATTTAATTTAATAATAAACATGAAATATTGCTAATTAATTATGAAGAATGATCTCATTCGTTGTTAGAACTTAAGTTGACTAATAGCAACACTCTAATAGATAGGTTCATATTACCATGCTCAACACCACTAAATTTTAATATTCTAAATTAAAATATATGAAATTGATGAATATTACAAAATAAATATTAAAAAAGAATTGGCATGTACAATTTTATTTAGACGAAGGGACTCCGTTTCTGTATGCTGGTGTTCGTCTTTAATTTTTTTGTTTTATTTTTTAATTTTTTAAATAATTTTAACTTATAAGTCTTGTTTGGTTTCTAGGGGCTCTCATTCGGTTGTAGTGCTTTTTTTTTTGTCTAAATTTAAGAGGAAATTCTCATTATTATTAGTAATTTTTCTTTGAAAGCTGCTAACAAATTGGATTGTGTGTCCTTTAGCTAAATAATAAACTTTTTATATGGAAAACTAGTAAGCATGTTTACTAATCATCGGCAATCAGAATGATACGTGTTGTAATCATTCTTATTTATTTGTTTATTTTATTTATGGTGCATTTGGAAAGTAATTATGTAATTAGAATTGATTGTAATTTAAAATAATTACTCAATTTGGCTTATTTATCTGACTATGTAATTACACAATATATATATATATAATTAAAGGTAATTGAGAGGTCTCAATTACACTCTTTAATTCTAATAGCCTCATGAGAATTAGTATAATTACACCGTGTAATTACTAATTACTATCAATTTTAAATAGTATTTATCACATAATATTCTTTTTTGTGTAATTACTAATTGTTTTGCCAAACATGGCAATATGAATTCATAAGTGATTATCATTTTACATCCAAATTGTATTTTAAAATATAGTGGAATTACTCATATATGTAATTCATACCCTAGTAATTACATGACCTATAGTAATTACAAAATTGTTTCCAAACACACCCTTAGTAATATGAATATTTTATGGGGCCCACATAAATTACGGGTAATGGATTTCTATTTATTTTATTTGATTTTTATTATTAAAAATTAAAAGATAAATTTACCCTTACAAAATCTCCTCTTTAAAAAATGAGTAAAAATATGTGTATAAAAAATATGCACATAGACATTACACACATTGATGGCAAGTTAACATAACCAATCATATTTATCAATGTTGTGACCCACTATTTTAATAAACAGTACTCCATCACTGTGTAATATTTGAGTGAACATATCATTACTTTTAAAAAAATATACATTTTCCATAAGGTACAATTTAGTCAAATTAAAGCATTCTGATTATCTTTCACAGTTATGTAAACAAAATAAAATGTTTTCGATTCTTTTCCCGATCAGTTTACCAAACAACATAATAAAATAATAATTCTGATTTTTCAATATTTTATTCTCATTGATTTATTCCGATTATAATTACAGTTTAGTAAAAATAGTAATATTCTTAAGTAAATGATAATTGAGTTTTTTCTTTACTATTATTAATTATTTGGGAACTTTATTAAGATTATTATTATTATTATTATTATTATGTCGTCTTTTATGATAAAATAAATGTGAAGAAAAACTAACTACGTCTCATACTTGGCTTAATTGGTGATAAAGATGCATTATCCTTTGTATTTGTATAATATAATTCTAGTGTTCCTTAGTGTGTGGGTTGGAACTTGGAAATCGTTATCTCCACGTTAGACTAGACTAGACTAGACTAGACTGCCAAACTTAGAATTAATTATAGATATATTACATATCCCTTAATTCATCATCTCAACTCTCAACACACGCAAGAAACAAACCTATTATTTTAGAACTAATTTTTAAGATTGGCAATTTATGCTATATCACCATGTTTTTCCATGAAAAGATATATCATAAAAATGCACCAATTCAAACAAGATTAATAGATTAACTTTTGGAAAATTTAAAGGCTAGCTTGATGATAATACCATAAATATAATCTGCAAAATAATTTATTTTATTAAATTTGATAATTTTTTATGAATAAATATGATTAAAATTTAAAGATATTCTATGACATTTATTCTTTTCCTTTTCTCAACTCTTTCTAAATAAATTCTAATAGATATTAAAAATTCTAAAAAATTATTTTCACACACTTTATAAAAAGATTTCATCAACTACATACCAAATTGCCCATTAATAAAAGAAAATTGAAGATACTTGGGGGTGTGGGAGGGGTTGGTGTTCAAATCCCCCTTCTATATAAAAAAAATTAAAATTATTCAAAGAAAATTGAAAATATAGTTTCTTTTCTTCCTCTTATATTATATTATTCGTTAGATTTTTTCTATCAATATTATATATTTTTAACTAAAACAATAATAATAATACATATGGAGAAATACATATAGTTTATTATTATTTTATACAATTAATCTAATTTTTGAGTATTAAAGTAAATGTTTTGAAGGAGATGATTTTTTTTAAATATATTTTTTTTTTGTAGCAAGAATTATATATATGTTAGGTATTTAAAATTATGAAAAATATTTATGTCAATTTACATAAAAATATATTTATAAATAATTATAAAAAATATGAAGAGAAAAAAATAAAAATAATAAAATTACTAAATGTGGCCATATAGATATAGAAAAGTGATAATATTTCTCCGTCCAAGTTCAAACTTCACATTCACCTAAGTAAATATATTTAAAATTTAAATGAATAAATATATAATAATAATCTCTATAAAAACCTTATTCATTTACGGCAAGAGTATCATATTCGAATCAATCAAATAGTATTAACATCAAATTTATTTAGAAATATTTAAGTTTTTTTAATTATGGTATTTAAATAAGTTTTTTTTTTTTTTTTTTTGCGGTAAAAATATATTTTGTCACACTTTCTTGACAATCATAGATACATATCATTAATTGCAAGAACAACACCTATATGAAAACTTCTAATTAGTCCACATTATTTATTATTTAATTTTATTAAAAAAATTCATTTAAAATTTAAATAAAAAATAATTTAAAATCAAATAAATAATTAAAAATTACAAAATTCTTATTTTTAATAAATTAAGACTAGAAATTATTAAAAAATGAAAAACTAAAAATTAAAACTAAAGCTAAATCTAAACTTAAAAAATTAAAAATTAAAATAGAAAAGTATTCTCTCTAGGGGTTTTTGTGGTGCGGTTTTTCTCTAATTTTTTGGACCGCACCGCATATGCAGTTTGAACAATTTTTCAAACCGCAACCTGCACCGCATAGACATCTGTACGCCCTGGATTTCCCACGGGCTGTTTAGCAGGACGATCCTCGGACTAAACATGATTTAGCCCGAGGCTCCCACAGGCCAGAGGCTTTATCTTCAGGACGGGCCCTTTCTAGCTCGAGGGGATGGAGCGTCCTGCTCCCTCCTGTTGTTCCAGGAGCTGGGAACAACATCCGACGACCACTGACGGATCAGCTCGGGTTATGGATTGCTCCGGTAGCGAGCTTCTCAGGAAGCTCTGACCCTATGGGAAGTCAACACGCAAGATAAACGTGCATAATCCTGCCATCACGTGTCCGATATCCCCCTGACTTCTCGGACACACCGCAGGAACGTGCGTATTCAAACACCCACGGACGGGTTGGGCAGTGCGGCCCATTATCTCCTTCCATACTGATTAGACCACACTTATGTGTCAGGTTTAGGAAGTAATCATGAATATCACAGACTTGATATGACAAATGGTAAGGTCACGGGATGACCTCCCTACCAATTTCCAGGTGCCTTCTCCTATAAATATGGAGACCCTGGGAATTGATAGGGGTTGGAAAAAATAGTCTTGTAAGAACTATATATTTTGTAAACCAATTACCCAGAAAAGATCAATAATATTGACTAGTGGAGTAGAAGGATTTTAACCTTTGAACCACTTAAAAAACGTGTTTAGGGTCACCTAGTTCTTCTCACAAAGATTTCATATCTGCGGCGGTTCTACTTTTAAGTACTAATCTCTTTCTCTTCTTCTCTTAATTACCTGTTGCCGAAGAACCGCGTCAACAGTTTGGTGCTTTCATTGAGAGCAAGTCCAATTAGTACTACCACAAACATACAACTATGGTGACCACTCGATCCAAACATGGCAACGAGACAGAACAGCATGATGGGCAGGAGGCCCACCATGTTGCCCTCCCCGAGGAGCAAGTTCCTGAAGTCCAGCAAAGGCCAGGAAAGCAGCCGGCCGGCCAAGACGACACTGGTAGTTCGACGCCCCGGCCGCCTAATCCGAATCCAGGTTATTATACTGTGGTGGAGATGGAGAATGCTCAACTGAGGAGCCAGCTAGCAGCAGCTGGTCAGCAAATCCAGGATATTCTGAGTCGACTACCCCCTCTCACAACCAACGGTAACGTTGGAGAGAGGCAAGGCGAGGCTCCTAAGTCTCGCCGGAGTAATCGATCCAGGTACAGCCGTTCGGTTAGGACATCAACCCCTAGCTCTCAGCCTTCCTCGAGGACACCCGGAAGAGATAGGGGAAATTCCCAAAGGAGGGCCGAGGAGATCCGGAGACGTCAGCCCGTCCCCGAAGAGCGTCCAGTTCCTCGTCCAGATCGCCCAGCGCGAAACCATCAAGCTGGCAGGGCTGAGAGGCCCCCACCAAATTTAGTCCGTCCAGACGGCACTAGGATCGCCTCTCCGGTCAGGCATCCTCCTTCTCCCATCAGATACCCGTCTCCTCAGCCCGTCCGAGACATCCCGACCTACATAAATAGTAGGAGAGACCCGCCATCGGCCGGGCCTCCCCGGCGCAGCAGGGTGCCGGGGGAAGGATCAGGTCGGAGCCGCCAAAGACGCACATCGAGCCTGTCCAGCAGGAGTCACTGGACCGGTAGTGCACGGAGTGATCTTTCGGGAGGAGACCTGCGACAGCGACTAAGTTCAGCACAAAGTCACCATAATACCCAGGGAGGCGACCTTCGAGATCGCCTCAACTCTCACAGAGAGGATCGAGTTAGGGATGGTAGCCAGGCCCGCTCAGTTGGGGTCCGATCCGAAGTACGTAATGGCGGGAATGCCCCAAATGACCTATCTCCAGATAGGAGGGGCAATAACCCGCCTAATATGTACAACGGGTCCGGAGCTGTTGAACAGCCCCGGAATAACCCAGGATCTCAGGACAAAACCTTAGAGCGCTTAACTCAAATGGAGGAGCTGATGAAGAAGCTCCTGTCAGAGAAAGAAAAAGACGAATATGATTCAGGGGATGAGATGGAGCTCTTCGCCCCCAACATAGCAGCAACGGCATACCCTTCTGGCTTTCGTATGCCTCACTTGTCAAAGTTCAGCGGGGATGGAGACCCATCTGACCACTTAGGGATGTTCAACACCCTAATGATGGCTCATAACATCGGGCCAGAGCTTCGTTGCTTGATCTTTCCTTCCACCCTAACTGGACCTGCCAGGCAGTGGTTCAAACAAAGTAAAAGGCAGTCAATCAGCTCCTGGAAGACCTTTTCGGCTGACTTCAAGAGGGCATTCCGCGCCTCTCAGGCCGCCAGGGTCCAGGCCGACTCCCTAGCTAACGTGAGACAGCAACCTGGAGAAACGCTAAAAGCCTACTTGAGCAGATTTGCAAATGTCGCTGCTCGAGCCAGAGACGCCGACGACAGCTCCAAACTCATGGCTATGAGGACCGGGATCCTAGTAGGCGGAGATCTGTGGAAGGATATTCAAAGGAGGGGGGTCAGCTCAGTTAGTGAATTCCTTAACAGAGCCCAAGAATGGATAAACTTGGAGGAAGCTGAAGCTTCAGCCGCGGGGACCAGCCAGGTCCTCGAGAAGCCCGCTGGGGCGGGAACAGAGATCGTAGTAGCGACTCCCGACGTCACGCAGAGCAACCAGCCCGGTGGCGGCAAAAGAAAAGGAAATGGTGAAAACGTCCAGCACGGTCAAAAGAAGAATAAGTCCGTGGATAAATTCAAGCCCGTGTTCACAGCGTATACCGAGCTCACCCAAACCAGAGAGAATATTTTCCTGGCCAACGCTACGCGAGTCCCCTGGAGAAGACCGGAGCCAATAAAGCACCCTAAGGGAAAGAGAGACGCTTCCAAATTCTGCCGTTTTCATAACGACGTCGGGCACAATACCGACGACTGCAGACACCTCAAAGATGAAATCGAGACTCTCATCCGAGCAGGTCCGTTGGCGCAATACTCGCGGAACAGGGTCCCCACAGGTCGACCCGCTTCGGAGATCCCAGCCAGTCAACTTGGACCTCGAGTAGATCAGGACGTCCCTCCCCCCGTGGTCGAGGGAGAGATTTCCACCATCTCTGGAGGGCCACACATGGCTGGCACGAGCAGAGGCGCCCAGAAGAGGTACATAAATGAGTTGAAGGCCCACAATGGAGGGGAGTTCGTCCTGGAACAGCGTCAATCAAAACAACAAAGATTAGAGAAACAACCAGTCATTTTCACGGAGGAGGACGCGGGCCATGTCCAATTCCCTCATAACGATCCATTGGTCGTAGCAGTCCAGCTCGCCAACCGGAGAGTAAGGAGGGTGTTAGTGGACAATGGGAGCTCGGTGAATCTCCTATTCCGTTCAACCTTAGAAAAAATGGGTCTGACCGTCTCCGAGCTAAAGGCAACCTCGATGATGCTATATGGTTTTTCAGGCGAAGGGTCAGCAGCGATAGGAACGATCGAGCTGGTGATCACCCTAGGCGACGAGTCCCGAACAGTGTCCAAACTGCTCGAATTCGTAGTCATTGACTGCTCCGCTGCCTACAATGCAATTATGGGCCGACCAACGCTCGTTGCTTTCGAAGCTATCACATCCGTCCGGCACCTCGCCATGAAGTTCCCTACTTCGACAGGGGTCTGCACTATCAAGGGCGATCAGCTCGCTGCCAGGGAATGCTACAGCATTTCCATGAAGGGAAAATCTAAACCCGGGCAGGTGGCGATGGCCATTCAGGATGAAGAGGAATCGCAGGGACCCAAGGCGGCCCCTGAGATTGAAAAACCTCGGGTTTCCGAAGACGAAAAGCTCGCCTTAAGCGAGGACATTGACCCCCGAGTAGGCGAGGACAGGTCCGAGCTCCAAGCTATTGAAGATCTCGAGGAGGTAGGCATCGATGAACAAAATTCTTCACAGACGATGAAGCTCGGAAAGAACCTCTGCGATAGAAGAAAGGCGGATCTGACCGCGTTTCTGAAAAAGAACCTAGACGTATTCGCATGGTCGCACGAGGACATGATAGGGATCAGTCCGAGCGTAATCATGCACACGCTCCACCTAGACAAAAGCGTCCCTGCAAAGTCTCAAAAGCAGAGGCGTTTAGGGACAACCCGAGCCGAGGCCCTTGAAGAAGAAGTGGCCCGGCTCAAAAAATGTGGCTTTATCCGCGAAGCCAGATTTCCCATTTGGGTTGCCAATCCCGTGTTAGTTCCAAAGCCCAATGGCAAGTGGCGGACCTGTATTGATTTTTCCGATCTGAATAAAGCCTGCCCCAAGGATTGCTTTCCGTTGCCGAGGATCGATCAACTGGTGGATGCCACGGCGGGACACGAGCTCATGTCCTTCATGGACGCGTACTCGGGCTACAATCAGATCGCGATGAATCCAGCAGACCAGGATCATACCAGCTTTATGACCCCGACTAATGTCTATTGTTATAAGGTCATGCCGTTCGGTCTTAAGAATGCCGGGGCAACCTACCAAAGGCTGGTAAATAGAATGTTCGCGGATCAGATCGGGAAGAACATGGAAGTGTACGTCGATGATATGCTTGTCAAGTCAAAGACTGCCACCAACCACGTTGCCGACCTGGAAAAATGTTTTAACATACTGCGAGAATATGGCATGAGGCTCAATTCTCAGAAATGCACTTTCGGTGTCGCATCGGGGAAGTTCTTGGGTTTCATAGTCAATACCCGAGGAATCGAGGCAAATCCCGACAAGATCAGGTCACTGCTCGAGCTTCCATCCCCCAGGTCGCGGAAAGATGTCCAAGGCCTCACAGGAAGGGTGGCGGCACTGAACCGGTTCATTTCCAAATCGACCGACAAGTGCTTGCCTTTCTACAACCTGCTCCGCGGAAACAAGAAGTTCGAATGGACAGTAGAGTGCGAGGGCGCATTCCTCGACCTAAAAACGCACCTAGCTGAGCCACCTGTGCTATCAAAGCCCAGGGTAGGAGAACCTCTTTTCCTCTACATGGCCGTGACTGAGGACGCAGCTAGTGCCGTTCTGGTGCGAGAAGAGGACCAGGCTCAGAAACCGGTTTATTACATCAGCAAGAGACTCCTCGGAGCTGAGTCAAGGTACCCGTTGATGGAAAAGCTGGCGTTCTGCCTAATCACGGCCTCGCGAAAACTCAGGCCATACTTCCAGTCCCACTCTGTACACGTCATGACCGATCAGCCTCTAAGGCAGGTTTTGCAAAAGCCTGAAGCCTCGGGACGCTTGCTAAAGTGGGCGATCGAACTCAGTCAGTTCGAGATTTTCTATACTCCCCGAACTACCATAAAAAGTCAAGCCTTGGCCGACTTCGTGGCAGAATGCGCGAGATTCCGTGAGATCCCATCGGAAGATTCACAGCAGCTCACATCCTCAGGCTCATCGTGGAGGATCTTCGTTGATGGCTCATCTAACGAGAACGGCTCCGGGGCCGGAATCATTCTGATATCCCCAGAAGGACATAGATTCCATTCGGCGCTGAGGTTCGGGTTCAAGGCGTCCAACAACGAGGCAGAGTACGAGGCCTTGTTAGCCGGACTTAGGATAGCTAGCGAGCTAAAGGCAAGCTCTGTCCAATGCTTCAGCGACTCCCAGCTCGTGGTGAATCAGGTCTTAGGCGAGTATCAGGCGCGGGGTCCCAAGATGGCCTCTTATTTGGCTAAGGTAAAATCCGAATTGTCTACGTTTGGGCAAGGGTCGATCGAGCAGATACCTCGGGAGCAGAACGCCAATGCAGATGCTCTCACCAAGCTCGCCACCTCGGGGGAGGCAGAAACCCTGGGGTTGGTGCCAATTGAGTTCTTGGACAAACCAAGCATAGACGGAGATCGAGCGGATATTGAGGTGATTGACATCAGGCCGACCTGGATGACTCCCATTGTAGAGTACCTCGTCGAGGGCAAGTTACCCAAAGGGCGCAACGACGTACGGCGAGTCCTTTATCAAGCTCCGAGATATACGCTAGTCGAGGGGGTGTTGTACCGACGTGGGCATTCATTACCTCTCCTCCGGTGTGTTCTTCCAAGTGAGGCGAAGGCCATCCTGCAGGAAGTTCATGACGGATTCTGCGGAGATCACACTGGGGGGCAAAGCCTGGCCTTGAAGATCCTTCGGCAGGGTTTTTACTGGCCGACTCTGTCCAAAGACTCGATCTCATACGTAAAAAAGTGCGACAAATGTCAGCGGTTCGCCGCGGTTGCACGAGCCCCCCCGGCCGAGCTAAAAATGATATCGTCTCCCTGGCCCTTCGCCATTTGGGGCATAGATCTAATAGGCGCCCTGCCCACCGGAAAGGGCGGGGTCCGTTACGCCGTGGTAGCCATTGACTACTTCACAAAGTGGGCCGAAGCAGAGCCGTTGGCGACAATTACATCGAAAAAGGTGCTAGACTTCGTGGTTAAAAGCATCGTTTGTCGATTCGGCCTACCCAAAAAGATCGTTTCCGACAATGGCACTCAATTTGACAGCGACCTGTTCACCGAATTTTGCGAAAAGAACGGAATTGTGAAAAGTTTCTCATCCGTGGCCTATCCCCAGGCGAACGGCCAGGTCGAAGCTGTCAATAAAACTCTGAAGGCAAGCCTCAAGAAGAGGCTAGGTGAGGCAAAGGGGATCTGGCCAGAACAACTCCCCCATGTTCTGTGGGCCTATAGGACCTCACATCGGACTCCCACGGGTCACACTCCTTTCTCCCTAACCTTTGGAAGTGAAGCGGTCCTCCCCGTGGAGGTAAAGGTCCTGTCGCACAAGGTCCGGTCCTACGAACAGGACCAGAACCACGAGCTCCTATGCCACTCCTTAGACTTGATGGATGAGAGGCGAGAGGATTCACAACTCCAGCTCGCCCATTATCAACAGAAAATCACTCGCTACTTCAACACTAAGGTCAAAAGACGTGCCTTTAGCGTCGGCGATTTGGTCTTGAGGAGAGTTTTCCTGGCCGGGAAAGATCCCAAAGATGGGGTTCTGGGACCAAGCTGGGAAGGACCATACCAGGTCATCGAAGTCATCAAAGAAGGGACGTATAAATTAGCTCGACTTGGTGGAGGGGCGGTCCCGCGGACTTGGAATGCAATCCACCTAAAGAAATATTATCAATAAACATGTGTAAGACCTAGAAGGTCACCTCCCATGTATAAATAAAAATCAAATGTTTCTCGTTATTTGCAAGGGTAATTTTAAAGTAACAACGAAAGACCCTTTCCCAGTTACTTGGGGGGCATATGGTACCCGGATATATCCAGGTCTCCTTAACGACTTAGGTGTTAATTTTTATCTTTGGATAAGAGTTATCACAAACTAAGTCCTATCCTGGTCTTAACCAGGTCATAAAACTTAGAAGTTAGCTAAAATTTGTTGACCGAGGTTCTTCTTTAAAGAGCCCGGGATACGGATAAAAGTTGACACGATCTGAGTTTTTTCAAAATAAGCTCCTGGTCTTAACCAGGTCATAAAACTTAGAAGTTAGCTAAAATTTGTTGACCGAGGTTCTTCTTTAAAGAGTCCGGGATACGGATAAAAGTTGACGCGATCTGAGTTTTTTCGAAATAAGCTCCTGGTCTTAACCAGGTCATAAAACTTAAAAGTTAGCTAAAATTTGTTGACCGAGGTTCTTCTTTAAAGAGCCCGGGATACGGATAAAAGTTGACGCGAACTAAGTTTTTTCAAAATAAGTTTCTGGTCTTAACCAGGTCATAAAACTTAGAAGTTAGCTAAAATTTGTTGACCGAGGTTCTTCTTTAAAGAGCCCGGGATACGGATAAAAGTTGACGCGAACTAAGTTTTTTCAAAATAAGTTCCTGGTCTTAACCAGGTCATAAAACTTAGAAGTTAGCTAAAATTTGTTGACCGAGGTTCTTCTTTAAAGAGCCCGGGATACGGATAAAAGTTGACGCGAACTAAGTTTTTTCAAAATAAGTTCCTGGTCTTAACCAGGTCATAAAACTTAGAAGTTAGCTAAAATTTGTTGACCGAGGTTCTTCTTTAAAGAGCCCAAAGAGCAAAAAACACGGTTATCAGCAATCATACAGAAATAAAGGCAATAAGAAAGCAAATACTAGGGGAGCCCTACCCCCCGAGCTGGAAGAGCCTAGGACGATTATCTCACGAACTGGCGAAGGTTCTAGGTCCGGTTCTGAATCGGGGCTGGACTCTTCTACGTACTGCCTAATCCCCGGAGCGTAGACGCCCCTCTGAAGCGCAGGCCACGTGCGTAAATTGGTCCCGTACTCCTCAAAAATGGCCGACCTAAAGGCTAGGGTATTATCTACTACTACTGTACCCTTGGGCCGACTCTCTTGGTTGTCCAGCACGAGCTGGTCAACGCAGTGGAGCAGAAGCGTGTCCAGATCCGGATTCCTTGGGTGACGATGGACGAGCTGCCTAGGGTTGAACCTAACCAGCCGGGGGTCTGCAGTGGCCCTATCTACGTTCTTAAATAAGTAAAAGTTACCTTGACCGGAAGGACCCGCGGCTGCTCCGGATTGGGCCCTCTCCTCGATCATCCCCTGGGCGACCTCCAAGCTCCTCTTCCTGTTCCTCACCAGAGGAACTTCCTCACCTTCTTCCTCGCCTTCGTCATCTGCGACCTCCTCCGCGACGATCGGCCTGTTTTCGCG
The DNA here is from genome assembly GCF_963169125.1 of Humulus lupulus. NCBI lineage: Eukaryota > Viridiplantae > Streptophyta > Magnoliopsida > Rosales > Cannabaceae > Humulus > Humulus lupulus. The sequence goes on from NC_084800.1 coordinate 8,311,671, forward strand.
GGCTGGGGAGGCCCCCGGGGCCTTTTCAAATTCAAAGTCTGATTTGGGAAAATCAGCTTGCAGAATACCATCGTCTCGTCCGTCACGAGCACGCGGTAGTCTTTCTCACTGGGAGGCAGGTTCGCCAGTGTGTCGTATTGACCCCCGAGGGTCACGGACTTTTCGGTCCTCGAGTAGATGGCTGCAAGGTTGGTTGAAATCAGAATTGGAATAAGGGACGAGCTAAAATAAGATAACCGTTAAAAGGCGAGCTAAATGGAGGATTACTTACGAGGGCGGTTGAAATAATGATGATCGCAGTTTCGGAACCCAGTAGACATAAAAAACTGGTCTTTGAAGTCGTTTGGATGGCTCGGAAGCTCGATCACTGCTGCTGTGTTAGGGAAGCGGGTTAAGTAATAGAACCCATCGCCTCGCCCCCGCTGGTCCGGGATGGCTTTGAGGCAGAAGAAATACAAGATATCAGCAGGAGTGGGGACCTCCCACTCATGCTTTTGGAACAAATACCTCAGTCCCGCCAGCAGACGGTAGGAATTGGGGGGGAGCTGAAATGGGGCCAACCCCACATAGTTCAGAAAATCAGCAAAATACTGGTCCAGGGGGAGGAAGGCCCCTGCCTTGAAGTGTTCCCCGCTCCAGGCCGCGAACGACTCGTCGAGCGGCGTGCAGCTCCTCTCCCCATCCGCAGCAGGTCGGGCGATCACGGAGGTCTTCCCCAGAGGAATGTTGTGGTTAAGGAAGATTTTGGTGATCTTTGCCTGGCTGGTTATCTTCGAGACGATTCTCTCCGCCTCGAAAAACGCGTCAGGAGCCACCTCGGCCTGCTTCTCCACCGCCGGCCCAAAGTGAGGAATTGGCGAGCTGGTCACCACCGCCTTTCCTTTATCCTTCTGGGAGGCCGAACTTCCCACATTCTTCTGTGGCAGATTTCTCTTTGGAGCCATCTGGTCGCCTATCGAACAAAAGAAAACACTTTAGAAAAGGCGACCCAAGCAGGAGAGTGAGGCAAGTGTTAAGTACACGAGCTGGGGTAAGCCCAGCCCGTGGAGAGTGGTGCCACGCGTTCCAAGGAACACACGCCTATGCCCTCAACAGATCCCAGATTACTCGGAATTCGTGTGTCAGATGGCTCAGAGTAAGAAAAAAAAAAATTTGCCTTGGGGGGAAAGTTTCAACAGGCAAGGCGTGGCAAAACCGCTTTTAAGGCGTATTCCCTAAGCTACCCGGTTTTTGCACCCAAAGTTCCTACGGATCCTACCCAGAAATTGTTCCTAAGAGAGAATCATGGAACCCATGTTGTAAGGCGATGTCCCATGGCAAGTGTGCCCTAATCAAAGAAGGGCCATCACCCTCCATATCCGCGCGACCCAGAAAACATCTGCATGTGGCTACAGTAAAAAATTTTACCTAGGCTACAGTGGCATGCTTTCAAAAATAAACAGGGACAGAAGACTTACAGTATAGGGTTGGATGGTGAGCGAGGTTGCTGCGCTGGTAGGAGCTTCGTTGGCACAGTAGTCTCCAAGGCCTTGAAGGAACTCACACGCTTAAGCTTCGTGAACGGAGAAGATGAGAGCAATGGAAATGAGGGTTTTGCTCTTCGGAAGGTCAGAGAGAAAAGAAGGAAATTTGAGAGGTTCTGAATGGTAAGGTGGTCCGTGCGTGGGATGACCACCCCCTTTTTATACAAGGGGGGATCACGTGTAAAAGGCTCCTGGGAGACCCTCCACTCGAAATGTGAAACGACGGCTGGACAGTAGGCTAGGCCATTTAATGCGGTTCTCGTAGAATGTACCGTCGCCACCCACGGCGTTCCACGTATCAGACGCATGCGAAAAGCATGGAATGCGAAGGGTTGTGGGAGAAGTCTAAAAGCTCCAACTGTGGTCTCCCATGTCTGACGTCATGGACCACGAGCAGGAGCTTGGGGGGCAGATGTACGCCCTGGATTTCCCACGGACTGTTTAGCAGGACGATCCTCGGACTAAACATGATTTAGCCCGAGGCTCCCACAGGCCAGAGGCTTTATCTTCAGGACGGGCCCTTTCTAGCTCGAGGGGATGGAGCGTCCTGCTCCCTCCTGTTGTTCCAGGAGCTGGGAACAACATCCGACGACCACTGACGGATCAGCTCGGGTTATGGATTGCTCCGGTAGCGAGCTTCTCAGGAAGCTCTGACCCTATGGGAAGTCAACACGCAAGATAAACGTGCATAATCCTGCCATCACGTGTCCGATATCCCCCTGACTTCTCGGACACGCCGCAGGAACGTGCGTATTCAGACACCCACGGACGGGTTGGGCCGTGCGGCCCATTATCTCCTTCCATACTGATTAGACCACACTTATGTGTCAGGTTTAGGAAGTAATCATGAATATCACAGACTTGATATGACAAATGGTAAGGTCACGGGATGACCTCCCTACCAATTTCCAGGTGCCTTCTCCTATAAATATGGAGACCCTGGGAATTGATAGGGGTTGGAAAAAATAGTCTTGTAAGAACTATATATTTTGTAAACCAATTACCCAGAAAAGATCAATAATATTGACTAGTGGAGTAGAAGGATTTTAACCTTCGAACCACTTAAAAAACGTGTTTAGGGTCACCTAGTTCTTCTCACAAAGATTTCATATCTGCGGCGGTTCTACTTTTAAGTACTAATCTCTTTCTCTTCTTCTCTTAATTACCTGTTGCCGAAGAACCGCGTCAACAACATCAAAACGCACCACAAAAATGCGGTGTGGTACGGTACGGTTTTGGCGGTTTATACCTATCGCCAAATAATTTAACAATTAAATATTATAATTAAGAAAGATTCATAACAAATCTCATAAGCATAGAGTGTTTAACAAAATAATTAAATGTACAACAAACTAATAAATTTTAAGCAAAACAATAAAAATATAACAAACTAATAACAAATAAAAAATGTAATATAAAAGTAAATATTATTTTAATTAAGGAGGAATATCTTTAGATTGAAGTAGAATATGTGTTAGCATCCTATGAAACATTATATTTCTTTCTAGATATTGTATACATTATATTATACTATATAAATAGTTATGCATTAACTTTAAATGTAGTAAAATTGAAAAAAAAATATTGAAAAGTTAATATATATAATGATGCGGTGCGGTGTGGTTTGAATCGCATTTATAAAATTTAAAACCGTAAACTACACCGCACCGCGCAGTTTGGCAAAAATACAAACCGCAATCGCACCACGAAGGGTTCTAAACCGCAAATTATGGTGTGGTGTGAGCGATTTTATGAACACCCCTAATTCTCTCCATTTTTTTTCTCTCCTCATCTTTTTCTTTCCAAATACACTGGATTTCTCTAGTTTGATGAGGTGGAGTTATGCGATAGGATCAAGAGGAGTTGAAGTTCAATCGACGATCTGCGACACGATGGAGTTAAAGTGGCATCTCTCTTTTCCCCCTTACCTTTTTCCTTTGTTTTTTTTTTTGGATTAACAGGGATGACCTCTGCATTTTCAAGCAGCAAATCTAGGTTGAGAGCAGAGGTTGGGGTTGGGGTTCTTGGTTTGGGTCTGCTTCTTCATCCTTTTTTTTATTTACACAATACATTACCATAAATACCTAATTGCTATTTTCCAAAATCATCGACTTCATGCTCGCAACCTTTGAAGAAATTCGTAATCCTACATTCTTTTCATTTCATTTCAGAATGATGTCAGCCACACAGGGTCGGCTCAGCCATAAAGCTTAAGACCCACAATTTTTTTTATGAGAAATAAAGCCCGATTTTTCTTTTTTAAAAAAAGCTTGAAATTGTACGGTAAGGCCCCCGAAAAAAATTCTTCTAAAAGTAGGGCCCCAAAAAAATTTCTTCTAAAAATAAGGCCTGATTTTTTTTCTTCTAAATATAAGACCTCAAATTTTTTTTGCCCTAAGGCCTCATTAAGGGTTAAGCCGGCCGAGCCACATCGATGAGTTTCAAGTAGTTAGGGTGTTCAGAGGACTCTTCATGACCTCAAGCATCTTCGTCATCTTTCTTCAATGGGGATTTGAGTTCTGAATGAGTTTCAACCTAGTCAAAGTTTTCAAAGGCAATTTTTTAGAGTTTGATGAACGTTGATTTTATGTCTTTTTTTTTACTTGTTGTTGAATGAGACTACCCACTGGGTTTCACGAGGAAATTGTTTGAAAATTTTGGGATAATTTTGAGTGTAATGTTTGGATGAACAATTGTTTGATTATTTTGGGTTTGAAGAACTCAAGAACACAATAAATATGTTTGATTTAATTTAATTAATAAAATTAAGTTTATTTTTTATTTTAATTTTAATTTAGGTTAAACCAAATCATTTTGTTTTGCTAAATCTCACTTGATAAAAATTCATTAAAAAATTGGTTTATTAATTATAATAAATATTCTAAAAATTGAATTTAAATGTAAATTAATAATTTTGTATTGAATTTTTAATGATTTTATTAAATTGTTTTTAAAAAAATTAAATAATAAATAACGTGGATGAATCAGAAGTTGTAACGTAAGTGCTGGTTTGGTAGTTAACGATAAGATACTTACAACTAGGGGTACACACATGTCGGATTTTTGAGTTTCAAGTGCTTCAGGTTTTGCGGGTTTCGGGTTTGGTCGGATTGGGTGGGGTTGGTTTCGGGTTGGACTGGGCTGGGCCAATTGGGCTTTGGGCCGAAAATGGACATTGGTACAAAATTTTCATAAATACCATTTTTTTATACTTTTTTTAATTTTTAAAGTTTGTTGTTAGTTTGGTTCAATTGATTTTTTTACAAATTAGGCCTTAGTAAAAATTTTGAAAAAATTATAATCATGAAACATAAGTTTATGGAAAACTAGAAATTAGAAAAGAAATGTGTTTTTAATGTATTTCAAGAAACAAACTACAAAAGTAATATACATTTAAAGATAAAGTCCAAAGTCCAATCCCTTACCTATTATCTATCATCTCACTACAAAAAACAGGGCCTATACCGAGAACAAATGTCCTCGGTATAAGCCCAAATGTCCTCGGTATAACCTCTACCGAGACAATGTCGTCGGTAAAAAGTTATCGGTACATCCGCGTCGGTAAAACAAAATGTTATACCCAGATTTCGAGCCATAGTAAATATGACCTCGAAAGCTGAGTTCGCAACAAATGGTCTCGTGAGGATTAGAGTGATCTAGGATTGTAAGTCGAGCCTGCAAAGTATGATGTATGATCTCGAATGCGGTGATCTCGAAATGACCTCGATCTCGAAAGGTAGCTCCGAGAACACCTTCATCTTCAGGAACTTCGGAGCATGGTTCTTGAGCTCGATATCCTATCTCGAAAGAAACGTTAGCTCGGGAGATGTCAGTGGCTCGCACAATGACATGAGACCAGAAATGCTGGAGCCTTGAAGATACGCTATAACCACCTTGAATATCTACAAGTATTATAACTATGAGATGTAGCTCTCATTAATTGATGTAAATCCCCAAGAATTGTGGGATATTATTTAATACAGTTATACGCCCCCTGATCTTTGGGGGACGTTTCCTTTTATATCTGATTATTGGCATTTAAAGCCATTTATTTTTATTCACAAAAGAGTAACTACCCAAAATATGTGGGATAGTATTCTGCATCCTTCTCTATAAATAGAGAAGTCATGCACCATTGTAAAGGACCGAAATTCTGATCCTTGAGAGAAAACTCTGTAGAATTCATTATAAAGAATTGTTCAGAGATAATCTTGAGGTTAATAACAGAGACTCGTGGACTAGGCAGATTTAACTGCTGAACCACGTAAAAAACCGTGTGTTTGATTCGTTTGTTTCTTTTGGCCATCGTCTTTAATTGTTTACGTGCTCTCTTCTTTTATCTGTTGACGAAAAACGGCGTCAACAGTTTGGTGCTTTCATTGAGAGCCTCAAGCATCCATCCCTGAGAGATTCATGGCTGCAAACAATCAGGACGCTGATGAAAATTACCCAAGGCGTCCTGGAAAACAGCCAATGGAGAACCCGGACGCTGATGAAAGGAGTGGGTCCTCTGATTCCCGGGGACCACCTCCACAACCAAGGGATGAGGACATGTACTATAACCCTGAGCGTTATGTCCCTATTGTAGAATTGGAGAATCGGCAGCTGAAACAACTGTTGGCAGAAGCCAACAAACGTAACGAGGAGTTGACTAGGATAGCCGCAGAGGCGCAGGTGGCTCAGCCCCCGCCTCCACGCGAAGACCAAGTCCCTCCTCCAAGGGACGTGAACGTTCCTCCCCGGAGGCCCCGTGGACGTCCACGAAAAAATGCTGCCACAAGGAGGCCAGCACAACCTCCAGCACCAACAGAGCCATCTGCTCCTTCTAGGCCTCAGAGGAGTACCCGAGCTCGGGTCCCGCCTAATCCACCTGTGGAAGTGCCTGCAGGAACTGAGAACAACCGAGCTCCTGCCGAGGCTCGGACTCAGGTTCCTGGTAGTGCACCGAACGCAACTGGCCCATCTCGGGCAAATTCTGGACCCTCCAGGCCGAGGCAAGGACGACAACCACCGTCACCTATACGGTTCCCTCCGTCTCCCATAAGATATCCTTCACCTCCCCGCAGAAACGCTCAGTCTGGTCGAGATCAGGATCAAGGGCGTACAGGGGAAAGACAAGGAAACAGAGAGACGTTCCAGGGGCGGAGAGGCGCGCCATCTGAGAGAAGTCAGACGTCCCGATCTCGCACTGCGGAGACAAGGCGACGTAGAAAGGATCCACCACGAAATGACCGATCAATGAGTTTCACCAGTGATGAGTCCGGAGAAACTAGGTCCGTCAGTAAACACGACCGGGGTCGTAAAAATACTGGAAATCACAAGAGCCATCCTGACCTGCGAAATCATCTGAATCAGAGCAGGGGGAAAGGAGATCAGACAAATCCGGATCTAAGGAATCATCTGAATGGGCGTAGAGATCCCTCACGGAGACGCGAGCCTGGGATCGCGATTAATGACTATCAATTCCAGACACCCCCTAAGGACCCAGTCCAAGAAAGGATTGATCAGCTCGAAAAAGCCTTTAGGCTTTTGAAGAATGAACGAGGGAGTGGTCGATACGAGGACTCTGATGAGGAGCTCGAGCCGTTTGCTCCCAATATTTCTAACACTCAGTTTCCTCAAGGGTTCCGGATTCCTCACGTCCCAGCGTTTGAAGGAAAAACCGACCCATGTAGCCACCTGAGTACATTCAACACTATTATGAGAGCCAGTAACGTAGGTTACGAGCTCAGATGCATGTTGTTTCCGACATCATTGGCCGGACCTGCCAAGAGTTGGTTCGAGAAGTACAAGAGACACTCGATAACTTCGTGGGATCAGTTGTCTAGAGACTTCAAGAAGCAGTTCCGGGCTATGATGGGAGTCAGACCAGAGGCGTCCACTTTGACTAACGTCCGGCAACAGCCGGGTGAAACACTAAAAAGCTACCTGACAAGATTTAATCTAGAGGTCGCCCGGGAACGAGATGTGGACGACAGTGGACACTTGATGGCTATCCGAGCTGGTGTGTTGCCTGGAAGCGCCCTTTGGGATGACATGCAAGGGAAACCGGTGAGGTCAATAACCGAGTTTAACAAGCGGGCGCAGAGATTTGTCAATGTAGAGGAGGCGAGGTCAACGCTAAAAGCAACCTCGCAAACCGAAACTACAACGATAAACATTTACTCCGCCTCAACCTCGGCTGATCCAGTAACTTCACAACCTACCTCAGAGAATCCCTCTAAGAGGAAAAAGAGCGAGGGAAATAACCCCGAGGCTGAAGGGGGAAAGAAAAAGAAAGGAGAAAGGTATTACTCCGTATATAAAGTACACACCGAGCTCAACGAATCTCGGGAAAATATCTACCTGGCTAATGAAAACCAGGTCCCCTTCAGGCGTCCGGATCCTATGAGGAATCAAAAGTCCAAAAGGGATTCCAGTAAGTACTGCCGGTTTCATAGGGACACCGGACACACAACTGATGAGTGCCGACAGTTGAAGGACGAGATCGAAGGGTTGATCTCGAGAGGTTATTTCCGGCAGTATGTCAAAAACCTGAGTACTGGACAGACTACTGCCAGCCAGAGAGTAGCCGCGCTTCCAGCAGCACAGAATAATAACTCCCGACCTCGGGAAGAAGACAGGCCTCCGCCGATAGATGGAGAGGACGTAATAACCATCTCGGGAGGTCCCCATCTCGCAGGAGGGGGTAGAAATGCTCAAAAGCGATATGTGAATGAGCTGAAGACAGGGGACGGGTCTCCTTATGAACCCGAACCAAGGGCACCAAAAAGCCAAAGAGTTGAAACTCAGCCTATAACCTTCACCGAAGAAGATGCCTCCCATGTCCAGTTCCCTCATCATGATCCACTTGTCATCACCCTGCAGCTTGCCAACAAAAGAGTGCGCCGAGTTCTCATAGACAATGGGAGCTCAGTTAACATTCTTTATAAAGCAACACTAGAGAAAATGGGACTCTCCCATCGCGACCTGAAGGCTTGTGCAACCACTTTGTACGGCTTTTCTGGAGAAGGAACTGCCTGTATGGGGTCCATCGAACTCCCTGTGACCTTGGGAGACTATCCAGTCTCGGTGACCAAGATGATGGAGTTCGTGGTAGTAGAGTTACCATCTGCCTACAATGTACTGCTCGGGAGACCCGCCCTGGTCGGGCTGGGGGCAGTTTCATCTGTAAGGCATCTGGCCCTTAAGTTCCCAACTCCGAGCGGGGTCGGAACATTGAAAGGAGATCAATTGGCAGGAAGGGAGTGCTACAGCATTTCCTTGAGGGGAAAGAAACAAACGAGCGCTCAAGCACTCGTTGTCATAAAAAATAAAGATGGGACAGTTTTAGAAATTGATGAGGAGATCGATCCGAGGATTGAGGAAAAATTTGACCTCCAACCTTTGGAGGAGCTCGAAGAAGTTCTACTCGAGGAAGCTGATCCCTCAAAGAAGGTGAAGGTCGGGAAACACCTCCAAGACGAATCAAAATAGCAATTAATTTGCTTTCTGAAGAAATACCAGGATGTCTTCGCATGGTCACACTCCGACATGGTGGGAATAAGCCCTAATGTAGCGAGCCACGCATTGAATATAGACAAAAGCTTTCCCCCGAAGCAGCAAAAGCGAAGGCAGCTGGATGAAGACAGAAAGAAAGCACTAAAGGAGGAGGTGGACAGGCTGAAATCAAATAATTTCATAAGGGACGCTTTTTACCCGAACTGGGTGGCCAATCCAGTGTTGGTCCCGAAGCCCAATGGGACGTGGAGAACGTGCATTGACTACTCGGACCTCAACAAGGCCTGCCCGAAAGATTGTTTTCCCCTGCCGAGAATTTACCAGCTCGTAGACGCCACGGCGGGGCATGGTCTGATGTCGTTCATGGATGCCTATTCTGGATATAACCAGATTCCCATGCATGCCCCCAACCAAGAGCATACGAGCTTCATCACAGATAAAGGGCTCTACTGCTACAATGTCATGCCATTCGGACTCAAGAATGCCGGAGCCACGTACCAGCGGCTCGTAAACATGATGTTCTCAGAGCAAATAGGGAACAACATGGAAGTTTATGTTGACGACATGCTTGTAAAGTCTCAACTTAACAAGAACCATGTTGATGACCTCGAAGAGTGCTTTGGCGTGCTTAGAAAATACAACATGAAGTTGAATCCTCAGAAGTGCACTTTTGGGGTGTCTTCAGGAAAATTTCTGGATTTCATTGTCAATTCTCGTGGGATCGAGGCTAATCCCGACAAAATAAAGGCCTTGATCGATATGCCTTCGCCTCGGAAACATAAAGATGTTCAAAGCTTGACTGGCAGGATGGCAGCTTTGAGCAGGTTCATCTCGAAGTCAACGGACCGCGGTCTCCCATTCTTCAACTTATTAAAAGGAAGTAAGAAGTTCGAATGGACAGATGAGTGCGAGCTAGCCTTTCAGGAGCTCAAAAAGCACTTAGCCGAACCGCCCATCCTATCGAAGCCTGAGACGGGGGAAATACTGTTCCTATACCTCTCAACTACCGAACACGCGATAAGCGCGGTGCTCGTACGAGAAGAAGAGAAATTACAAAAACCCGTCTACTATGTCAGTAAAAGATTACTGGGGGCAGAATCAAGATATCCACTGATGGAGAAGCTCGCCCTCAGTCTAATCCACTCATCTCGCAAGCTCCGCCCTTACTTTCAGGCACATCCTATCCATGTACTGACAGATCAACCATTAAGGCAAGTCTTGTCTAAACCAGAGGCGTCTGGTCGACTCCTAAAGTGGGCTGTTGAGCTCGGACAATTCGAGATCACCTACCATCCAAGAACGACCATTAAGGCACAAGCGTTGGCGGATTTCATAGTGGAGTGCACCGGTATAGCCGACGACGAGGTAACAACCACGGCCCACGAGCTGTGGAAACTTTACGTCGACGGGTCATCAAATGAAAATGGAGCGGGGGCAGGAGTTATTCTGATCACCCCTGCAGGGAGCAAATTTCACTCTGCGTTAAGGTTCGGCTTTAAAGCATCTAATAATGAAGCTGAGTACGAGGCTTTACTTGCGGGACTACGAATAGCAAAAGAGCTCAAGGCCAAAGCTATACATTGCTACAGCGACTCCCAGCTCGTGGTTAATCAAATCTTGGGAGAATACCAGGCTCGTGGTACAAAAATGGCAGCTTATCTGGAAAAGGCAAAGTCCGCATTAGAGTTTTTTGAGTTTTATGCAATCGAACAGGTTCCCCGAGAACAAAACTCAAATGCAGATGCCTTAGCTCGGCTCGCCACCTCCGCCGAAAATGAGGATCTGAACGTTGTACCCGTAGAACACCTGTCAGCACCCAGCATTACTGAGCCTGACGAGGAAGATGTGTGTATGATCGAGACAGAGCCGACCTGGATGAGCCCGATAGTTGAGTACCTCGAAAATGGAATTCTTCCAAAAGATCGAAATCAGGCTCGGAAACTAATGTATCAACTTCCTCGTTACACCATCCTGGACGGAAGGCTGTACAGAAGAGGGTATTCCATGCCATTGCTCAGATGTGTAACTCCTCCCAAGGCAAAGAAGATTATTGAAGAAATTCATTAAGGGTTCTGCGGAGACCATACCGGGGGGCACAGCCTATCCAAGAAGGTTATACGCCAAGGATATTTCTGGCCAACCATTAAAACGGACTCTTTCGAGTACGTGAATAAGTGCGACAAATGCCAGAGATTCGCCACGATACCCCGAGCTCCACCTTCCGAACTAACCATGGTTACACCCCCATGGCCTTTTGCGGTATGGGGCATCGACCTCATAGGCTCGCTCCCAACTGGCAAAGGAGGAGTAAAGTATGCTGTGGTCGCGGTTGATTACTTCACAAAATGGACGGAGGCTGAACCATTGGCGATCATAACTTCGAAGAAGATCCTAGATTTCGTGGTAAAGAACATCGTATGCTGATATGGAGTGCCAAGAAAGATTGTGTCTGACAACGGAACCCAGTTTGATTGCGACTTATTTACCAACTTTTGTAACAAGAACGGTATAATAAAGAGCTTTTCGTCAGTGGCTCACCCTCAGGCGAATGGTCAGGTTGAAGCCGTTAATAAAACTCTCTAAAGTTCTTTGAAGAAAAAGTTTGAAGAAGCAAAGGGACGATGGCCTGAGGAATTACCTCAAGTCCTTTGGGGATATAGAACTACAGCTCGGACATCAACTGGACATACCCCATTTTCTCTAGCATACGGCTGCGAGGCAATGTTGCCCATTAAGGTCGAAATTCCAACGATTCGAACTCAGATTTACGACCAAAGTTCCAATCATACTTAGCTCGAAGAAGCCCTAGACTTGATCGAAGAAAAAAGGGAGGAGGCTCAGCTGAGAAACGCTGCTTACCAGCAACGAACCACAAGATATTTCAATAAAAGGGTTCGAGATCGAAAGTTCGGAGTAGGAGACCTGGTATTGAGACGCGTATTCTTAGCAACCCGAGATCCAGCAGCAGGAGTACTTGGGCCAAATTGGGAAGGACCATACCCGATAGAATCAGTCATCCGCCCTGGCGTATACAAACTTGCAAGATTAGATGGGAGCCTCATACCACGAGCATGGAATGGCGAACACCTTAGACCTTATTATCAATAGTATAGGAAAATTGTTGCCTGTAACCATGATTTTCTATCTATGTTAGTTTGTTTTTGAATTTCATCAAATAAAATGTCAACTTTGTTTCACATGTAATTTATTTTTATTTTTGCAAACTCTCTTAATTTAATAACCTATGGTCACACTCATAGGATATTAAGGGGGGCATCATTGGTATACATACCTCCAGCTTAAAAAATAAAAAATATATAAAGTATTTGGATATAACCAAGTACGCGATCTTAGGTAGTTCGGACACAACCGAATTGTCAAACATGAAGTATTTGGAGATGACCAAATACGCGAGCTCAGGTAGTTCGGACGCAACCGAATTATTAAACATGAAGTATTTGGATATAACCAAATACGCCAGCTTAGATAGTTCGGATATAACCGAACTACCAAAAACCTAAAACATTTGGAGTTAACCAGATGTACAAGCTTAACAGGTTTGGAACAAACCAGCCAAATTATCGATCGATGATAAATGGAAGCCTAAACCCATCACAAAATATGTCGAGATCGAGGCTGGAATATCTTAGAAATATAGTTTCGAACTCTTAACCTCGGAGCCAAAATACTGAGGATGAGGAAAAGTAACTAAGAAAGATTAACCAAATCATTCATATTACATACCATATAAGTACTTTCGAGTTCATGGTTAAAGTAATATCCGACCTTGATAAGTAACGAGGTCGGAAACGGATAATTCGAATAAACTATGCATGAATGCATCGAATTTCGAGCCTAAATCCAAACTATGTTTGTATGCACAAATAAACATAACCGGTTCATCAATTATAAAAATGTGCAAAATATTTCGAGCCAAGAAATGTAAAGCATGAAAAAGAATTAGTTAAAAGAAATTGTATCAGCCCCATGGGCATAAATTACAATAATTACGTAAGGGGACGCAGCCCCGATAACTGATCTCCCCGAGGTCAGATTCAGTGAAGAGGAGTCTCCTTGGCCTTCTCAGCATCAGTGGCACCGGACCCCTCAGGACGAATAGCATGACTATCCTCCTGAGCTTCCTCCGAAACGGTCCCCGGAGCAGCCTTTTCCTTCTCGAGCTGCTTAGCCTTCTCCTTCTCAAGCCGTTCAGCCTCTTCCTTCTCGAGCCGAGCATTCCATCGTTCAAGAAATGGCGCCTCGAGGGGACCCAAAAAGCTGGTGTCCAGCTCTTCGTTATAAGCCCACATCCGGTACATGGCTGAGTCGACCGCCGTCTCCTTCTTTTCTTTGTACTCGGCAGTAAGGCGAGCTTTGACATCCTCTATAAGGTCGAAGGTGGCGGTCTTCTCTTCCTCGAGCTTCTTATTGGTCTCTCGAAGCTGGGTGTTATCTTTCTTTTGCTCCTCGAGTTCAGTTTTCAGCTTTCCGAGCTCCTTGGCCATTTCCTCACGGTCCTTAGCCACTGCCTCGAGCTTAGTATTCGCCGCCTTCAGATCATCATTCGCTCTAAGGTGGAGGTCCCTCTCCTCTTGGGCGAGAGTCCTGCTCGAATGGATTTCGTTGTTCAGCTCGTAATTGAGCTGGGCAGTGAAAGCAAGAGCCTGAAAAAAGGAAGAAACTACCATTAGCCTCGAGACAGTATGAATGTAAGCGAAAGGAATATAGAGGGATACTTACCGCGGCAGTGTGCTTGATACTCTTCTCGTACAGGACAGTGCGGTCTCGGGTGCCAGTTAGGCACTGCCACTGAGGAGCCTCGAAACTGCCGTAGCTCTGGGCGATCCGGGACATGACGTCCGAAATCAGCGTAGATCCATGAGGTCCGGCAGCATTATCCACCACATATGAGTCCATATGGGTGGAAATGGTTAGCTTTTGAGCTCGAGAAGCAGAAGGTCTTTTGGAGAGCTGAGCAGAAGACGTTTGACCCGCCACAGGAGGTTGGGATTCGACCACGGCAGGGACACCAGCCTGCGAGGCCGGTGCCGCCGCAGAGACGACGACCTGCGAGGATGGCATCGTCGTGGGGGCTTTAGTTTGGCCAGTCGACGCAGCAGCAGAGCTCGAAGCCGGCGGGGGAGGAGGAGGCGTTTTCCTAGATCTCTTGGAACCTTTCCCAGGCTGGCTGGTTTTCAGTCCCCCTAACCTGGGGCGTTTGCTCCTCTTGGCACCCGCATTGTCGATAAGGGCGTCGAGGTCGGAGTCCATATCGCCTGCACAAGTCAACGCAGTGAGTCAGTAAAAGAGGTGTACAAGTTACTTCAGTATCACAGACGTATAGAATGATGGTAGAAAAAACCTAACTGGAACTTTCCCCCGAGCTTGAGCTTGGGGACCATGAAATTCCCCCGTCTTCAGAAGAGGCGGGGGGAGTGCCTTCCCTATAAGTTGGTGAAAACCTCGAGAGGTCCCTATAGTCATTGGTCCCGTACTGCACCGCTATCCCATTCCACACCTCGTCCGTGGTGTACATGGTATCATATTTCCCGAGCCCACTATCAAACCTATGGACACAGTCATCTACCCAACTCCATATGTAGAAGTGGTATCTATCCTGTGGGCACGAGACTAGTCTATTGGGCCTGTGTTTTAATAAAGTGGGGGACCACATTCGCGAAGTAGGAAGGGTTTTACCTCCACCGGAGTCCGAACTCAAGGCTTCGTCATTGGCCTCATTTCCCGACCGCGGACTTCTCGAGCGAATTGGGAGAGATGCTTTCCTTTCTCTCCTCGGAGGAAGGATGCCTGTGGGCAGTGGCACTTCCTCCCAGCGTTCATATTTTTTACTGGACCAGTCAGAGGTTGACTGGCCCTGTCCCAACAACCCACAAGCTCGTAGCTTGTCCTCATGTAATAGAAATGAGAGAGACCTCCTGCCGTAGGGAAGTCGGAGCAGGGCCTCTCTGTGCTCCTTCATTGTTTCGTCAGGGGTGGGACGTTGAAAGTTAGCTGAAAGACGAGGTACACTTCAACTAAATATGGATTTTAGGGCTAAAATTCTGAGCTTAAAAATATATAGTAACAAGAGAACTTACGAATTTGCCTGAAAGAATGATGTCGAGACGGGGACAGACCGTCTGTCCAGAAAAAAGCCTTCTTGGAATCAGGAGGGTGGTTTGGAAGATCTTCAAAGATCTTTGTCTCTTTGGGGTAGCTCGAAAGATAGTAAAAACCATCTCCTCCCCGAGCTCGGGAGGGATTGCTCTTCAAACAAAAGAGATATAAAATCTCTTGGGGAGAAGGCCCTGTCCACCCCAGCTCGTGGAACAAGGACCTCAGGGCAGACAGCACCCTGTATGAATTGGTGTTGAGTTGGAATGGAGCCAACCCAACGAAATCAGTGAAGTCTCTGAAAAAGGACTTCAGGGGCAGCAAAGCTCCTGCCCTTATATGTTCCTGGCTCCAGGCCGTGTATTTCACACTGGAATCGCGACCCCCAGGGGCGAAACAGCTCCGTTCATGCCTTGTCGGAGCTCGACACTTCAGTGTGTCCAACGAACTAAGGCCATGGAGGGCCAAGATATCAGTTATTTGGTCAGTGGTGGTAACCGAGCTCTGGTAGAATTCGGCTTCAAACATCTCCCTCCTAGGCAGTGAAGACGAAGGCTCCGTCATTAAGGAAAACTGGAGTTCCCCTGGGTGGTATGCAATCGTGACTTTTAACGCTGGGTCGAGGGGAATTGGCCTAGATCCTGGGTTGGGCTCCGGATAGATGGCTTCCCGAAGGACTTTTCTCCTCTTTTCAATGACCTCGTCTATCTGACGACGATAGTGGGCTCGAATGTCCTCCTGCTCGCGCGCAAGCTCGTATTCTTTTATCCGACGTTGGTTCCGGGCAAAGACCGATTCCGGGCTCGGAGATTTGGGCTCGTAAGGGATTGCTCGTAATGACCCCCACCATCTTTCCGGATTCTGTGACATCTAACGAGAAAGAAAAAATGGTGAGGGCCATGCATGCAAGGATCACGAGCTCGATGGGATGAGCTCGGATATCTAAGGACAAGAAACTAAGTATTAAGACCCTCACTAAAGAGTCAGAGCGCGTGTTCCACAGGGAAGAAAAAGAACGTGGATGATTTTTTGAAAATCCTGAAATTCAAGGGAAAGAAAGGTGGCGGTTAGCCAGGAAAGGGCATTTTTGGGTTTCGTGTATGTAACGACCCCAAATTCAGTGTTAAGGCTTAAGGGCCTGGAGTAGTGTGCTTGGAGGGCATGATGGGATTTGGTGTGTGTTTTGTTGAGTTTTATGCATGATTATCATTTAATGCACGTTATATGACTAATTGATTATTTGAGATGCATGACTATGTGAATTAGTATGCATGTAGACCTGATTGTCTTAGAATGAGCATTATTGTAATCTGGAAATGATAGGGCATAACTGTGATAATTGTACTTTGTGAATTGTGCCATGTGAGGTGGTGATTTTATCAGGGTGCACGCATCGAGACGGTCCTAGTGAGCCATTTAGTCTAAAAGTCACAACGGGATGTTGTACCCGGCTTGGGAGGAGCCTAGGGGTACTTCGGGGATCTTATAAGTTGAATTGAGAATGAGTGGTTAGTTATGGGTAATTGGGTAACCTGGGTAACCATTTGTAACTGCTGTGGGTAACAAGTTTTAAGATAGAAAGTGGTAGAATTGAAATGAAAGTGTAAAGACTTAAGTGCCCTTGAAGGTTTAGCTAAGAAGGATTAGTAGGAAGGGGTATTTTGGTCTTTTGGCAAGGCAAATAGGCAAGTTTCAGCTGGGTATATGGGGTATACGGTTTGGGCATTGAATCATTTAGTGTTTTGATAAAATTAGAAGAGAAGGAAAAGAAGAGGAGAGAAAGGCTATGGCAAGCAAAGAAGAAGAAGAGAAGGAGAAGTGGGAGTCTAGGAGAGATCAAAGGAACTTTTAGGGTGGATTCTACTCTTGAGGTGAGGAATTTAATGCTTGAGTTAAGATTTTCATGGGTTTTGGGTTGGTTGCTGAAATTTAAGATCAAAGGAGTGAATCTTGGGTGTGTTGATGTTTTGATCTTGATTCTAGTGTCTATAGGTTGTTAGATTGTTCATATGAAGTTTTGAATTGAGTTTTGGGGTTGAGATATGTGTTTGAGATGGTTTAAGGTGAGGTTTAGAGAGTAAAATGGTGGTTTTTTTCTGGGTTCGAAGGGTCGAGCCGCGGCATGGTTCTTGGTGAGCCGCGGCCCTTCGAAGAAGTTGTTTGCTGATGGAGAAGGGCGGGCCGCGGCATGGCCCAAGCAATGCCGCGGCCCTTACCTGTTTTTGGGCCTTTGGGGGTTCTGTTTGGGGGCCATGCCGCGGCATGGGTGGCCTATGCCGCGGCGCTTAAGGGATTTTGAGATTTTGAGATTTTAGGCTTGGGAATTTAACCTAGGGTGCTCGGGGTTGAGTCTTTTACCATGTTTGGTGAATTTCAACGTTTCGAGTACTAGAACTTGGCCTGGAGGCTCATTTAAGGTTGTTAAAAGTGTCTTTTGTGTGTTGTGACTAGGATTTCGGGAGGCTCGTACTAGTGGATCGTGCTCGTGATCGTGGTGCATCGGAAAGTACGGAATACAGGTAAGAAAACCGTAACACCTGAGAATAGGGCATAGGCCCACTGTGTGATTGTAGGGCGCGGCCCTAGATTGTGTTATGTGTGAATGTGTAATCTTAGATAAATTATGGTATGTTTGAATGGTTATTTCTGAATGTGTTATATGTGTGATTGTAATGGAATGAACGGCTAAGGCCGAGAGCGGCGTAGGCCGGGTACGGCAGCTGGGCCGGAAGTAACGCTCAGCACATGGGATGCTATAGCGAGGGTGGGACCCAAGGGATACATGAGTTATCCGACGGTAATGACTGAGACCCCCAAGCTTTGGTAAGGCCTCTGGGGCGGCATGGCCGTGCTTGTTTAATTAATGATTTCCTATTTATCAGTGAATTATGCCAGTGATATTATCTGCATATGTTATGTGCTATTTGGGTTTTCTTGCTGGGCTTCGGCTCACGGGTGCTCCGTGTGGCAGGTAAAAACAAGGAGTCAGTCAACCGGCCATGAGTATGGAGAGCGTGGGAGCGGCGCGTACATGTTCGGCCTGCCCGACTGCTTTGGTTGGGGGCATTTTGTAAATGGTTGTATTAACCCATTCTTTTGATAGTTAACCTGGTGTAAATCTATTTTTGAGTTGTAAATATTTTGTAAACCTTATTTTGGAATCCCAGATGTTAGATACTTAACGTTTTCAATGAAACTAAACATTTTCAAAGAGTACAGCCTTAAATTCTGATTTATTCACACTTTTGGTTTTAGAAACCACTTAGAGTCAGTCAAAAGCACGATTTCTATTTTTAAACTCACTATGTAACGGCTCTAAGGTAGTAGGGCGTTACAGTGTAATTTTCAAGAACAAGGGTTTTTACCCGAAAACTTAGTGTACAAGAAACATGGCCTAAAATTTTCAAAACCCAGAAAGTTGAAACTCCGTTCAAAGGACAAAACTGGGCATAAACCAGAGGCGGACATCCAGAAAGAAAATCCAGAAAACATAAAAGCCTATTGATTCAAAACCTCCTATCGTATCATTCTAGTATACGCAACAAATACGACATAAAAAAAAAAAAAAAAAGAGCTAAAAACAAAAATGGCATACTTACATAGTGATGGTGATTGCAGCAAAATCGTCGTTCGGAGAAGAGGTTGCAAGAAAGAACTCACTGACTCGAACAGACCAGGATTCCTTTGTTTTTTGGGTCGAGAAAACATGCACGGGATGGAAGCTTCTTAAGAAAGTTTCTGGCTTTCTT
Organism: Humulus lupulus; assembly: GCF_963169125.1. Classification (NCBI taxonomy): domain Eukaryota; kingdom Viridiplantae; phylum Streptophyta; class Magnoliopsida; order Rosales; family Cannabaceae; genus Humulus; species Humulus lupulus. The sequence goes on from NC_084800.1 coordinate 8,330,557, forward strand.
GTTTTTCTTTTCTTTCTGGTTTACGATGAACAAACGTAAAGAAGAAGACGAAGAGGAGGTGTTATATATACAGGTGGGAAAACTAAATTGATCAGGAGCGTTGGTTAAAATCCTCAACAGATCGAATGGATGGGAATCGGTGACAAGATGGCGCCGAAAAGTTGTCAGACGAACGATCGTGGGCGTGTTCCCAAGGTACTCAAGTACCTAAAGTGAGCAATACCCATCTGGCACGTGTCCATTTTCAAGAGTGTGACGGTATGGTTCCCAGAAAGAGTAGTTCAAAAGTTTCCTTCTCTTAGGATTCGAACAAATACTTTTGAGGGGGCAAAGTGTTATACCCAGATTTCGAGCCATAGTAAATATGACCTCGAAAGCTGAGTTCGCAACAAATGGTCTCGTGAGGATTAGAGTGATCTAGGATTGTAAGTCGAGCCTGCAAAGTATGATGTATGATCTCGAATGCGGTGATCTCGAAATGACCTCGATCTCGAAAGGTAGCTCCGAGAACACCTTCATCTTCAGGAACTTCGGAGCATGGTTCTTGAGCTCGATATCCCATCTCGAAAGAAACGTTAGCTCGGGAGATGTCAGTGGCTCGCACAATGACATGAGACCAGAAATGCTGGAGCCTTGAAGATACGCTATAACCACCTTGAATATCTACAAGTATTATAACTATGAGATGTAGCTCTCATTAATTGATGTAAATCCCCAAGAATTGTGGGATATTATTTAATACAGTTATACGCCCCCTGATCTTTGGGGGACGTTTCCTTTTATATCTGATTATTGGCATTTAAAGCCATTTATTTTTATTCACAAAAGAGTAACTACCCAAAATATGTGGGATAGTATTCTGCATCCTTCTCTATAAATAGAGAAGTCATGCACCATTGTAAAGGACCGAAATTCTGATCCTTGAGAGAAAACTCTGTAGAATTCATTATAAAGAATTGTTCAGAGATAATCTTGAGGTTAATAACAGAGACTCGTGGACTAGGCAGATTTAACTGCTGAACCACGTAAAAAACCGTGTGTTTGATTCGTTTGTTTCTTTTGGCCATTGTCTTTAATTGTTTACGTGCTCTCTTCTTTTATCTGTTGACGAAAAATGGCGTCAACACAAAACTTCTACCGACGACATTAAAAATGTTCTCGGTATAGGTTTTACCGAGGACATTGTCCTCGGTAGAAAGTGACAAAAGTCCTCGGTACAACCATCCTTAATTTTTCATCGTACTGGTATATACCGACATCTTAGTAGTATATACCGAGGACAATGTCCTCGATATAGACTTTTTCCCAATTTTTTTTTATATTTGTTATTCCCTTATTTATTTATTTATTTATTTTGAATTAAATATAAAAAAATAGAATAAATTAAAACACTTATATTAAACATATAAATAAAAACATAAGAGTATGTTCGCTGAATCAAAATAAAGAATTGTCTTAAACATGATAATGTAATAGTCAATTGTAATAAAATTCATACATAAGTCCTACTGAGTCGGTGCTCCAACATCGGGATCATCGGGTGGTGGTGGGGCACATTGAGATCCCGGGGTGATACAATGAGTCCGGACATGCTCCTCTAACTGTCGAAGACGCTCTCTCATCTTAGAAAACTCTTCATCTCTAGTTAGTGAAGGACGAAAATCAAATGGAGTTCGGCCCCTTATGTTAAGGATACGTCCATATCCTTTCTGGTGGCCACGTCGTTTTTCGAAGATAGTTTGTACCAAAGATATGTCTTCATCTTCAGGCGCACTCGAAACTGGTGTGGAACTCTCAGTATCAGTTGCCTATGTCTGCTGTGTGTCGCGGTATGCACGCAATTCCTCCTGTGATACAATGTATAATGTAATTAAAATTTTGAAACAATTAAAAATTTTAAAAATGTTTAAAAAAACTTAACGTACCCAAGTATTTTTGGCTGTCTCTGTCACCCACCCTGTGCCTGATTTATGGTGAGTATCCATCCAGCTATCCGGGATGGACTCAAGTTGCCCAGTCTCTAAATTGCGCTGTCACGTACATATATTTTTATAAAATTAATAATTAAACGTAAATAAGAAAAATAAACTAAAAAATAATTAATTAACTAACCTTTTTATAGCGTAGGGCTGAGATTGACTGAAAACCTCCATAGCTAAGCTCTTTCAGTTTCCTTCTATTTTCCTTGTTGACCACAGAACTTTTCTGCAAAAAGTTATTGTTAGTAATATATTTAATTAAGATAGTTAATTTTAGCAAGAAATTAATACCGTAATTTCTGGGCGTCGGAAAATACATAAACTACTTACTCCCAAATGTGCAAGTATTCTTTCTTTCGAGGCATTTGGTACTTTTGACCATTAAGGACAGTCCGGATCTGTGTACTGTCGAACAAGTAATCCGAGCTCTTTTGAGAAATTTGAGCTGTACTCTCCGATCTCTTTATATGTTCTCCCCCGCACATCCCACTCGAGAGGGAGAGGACGCCCCAACTGTTCCCTCTTTTCCCGCGTGGTCAATCCTTTATGTCGTCCACGTTTATTTGGAGGCGCTATTGTATGCAAATTCAATATTTTAAAATTAATATGGATTAATTGTTAAATTTTAAGGAGTATATCAATGTGTAAAGTATTACCTCGTTCACAATTAGCTGAGATATCTGACGGTCAAATTAATCCACGTGTGTGTCCTAATTCAGAAAGAGGCAAATGTAAGAGTCTTCAATGACTCACCCTCTCTAAACGGGTCTAAGGCTTCTTGTGATGAACACTAAAAAAATATAATATTATCACTAGGTGATAATAACACTATTATATCTTTGGTAATAATTTCTTATTACCAAAGAAAAAAACAACTAAAATTAAATATGTTTTTTTTAATGTCTTATGCTCTTTGAAGTTAATTATGTTGTTTTATGATATCTAACTATAATATATTTCAGTGTAAATATTATTAAAATTATTTAAATTTGACATATTAATTGGTATTTATTTAATTACATATTTTACTTATGCTTTATTGAATTGTTTTATTAATTAAAACAAAATTTCTAAGATTTGTTTAAAATTTATTTATTTACTTTAGGATTTAATTATTACTTAAATTATTTAATTAATGTTTATTTTTATTAAAATTTAGTTGCATAATGTTAATGTTAATTTTTTTTAATCTTAATTTTAAAATATATTATTTATATAAAAAAAAACATAAATTACTCAAAAATTGAAATTTTTTTTTTAAAAAATACAGAAAAATTAAAAACAACTAACAAATATTATTAAAAACATATTTTTTTAATTTTAATTTTAATAATGATTAAAACTAACAAATATTAAATTTAATTTTTTTAATTTTAATAATGGTTTTCTAATAATATATTTGTTAATTTTATTTAATCAGAACTAATAAATATTATTTTTTTACATATTAATTTAGTATTTATTAAATTACATATTTTACTTATGCTTTATTGAATAGTTTTATTAATTTAAACAAAATTTCTAAGATTTGTTTAAAATTTATTTATTTACTTTAGGATTTAATTATTACTTAAATTATTTAATTAATGTTTATTTTTATTAAAATTTAGTTGCATAATGTTAATGTTAATTTTTTGTTAATTTTAATTTTAAAATATATTATTTTACTTATCAATTCACTATTTATTAAATTAGAAATTTTATTGAGTACTTCTACTAATATTCACAATATCTCTAAATTTTACAATTCTATAACAAATTCGGCAGCATAACGACTATATTTTCATCTATCCCAAAATTTAAAATCCTGCAAATAAGACATAAAAAATATCCAGACCCAGATCATGCAGAGAGCATTACAAATACATTTTAAACGACTATATAATTTATAATTATTAGTCTAAATTTTATTAATTATTCAATTTTCTAACCAAAATATTAAAATTCTACTAAAAATTAACAACAACAAATTAATCATCAATATTCATAAAATTTGAATTTTTACTACTAACATAACCAAAAAAAATTAAAATTGACAACAACAACATACTAACATTACCACCAAAATTTTCAAATTAACACTCAAATATTTAATATATTTACTAATATGTTTAATACACATAAAATTCACCAAAACAACATAGAATTTATTTAAAAAAAAAATACTAATTACTCATATAACAATTTTCTAATTCCTAATATCATTTTTACTAATACTTATTTTGAAAACCTAAAAATAAATACATTCTATCTAATATAATAATTTCAGATTTTTATTAAAATTAATATTATATTATTTATATAAAAAAACATAAATTATTCAAAAATTGAAAAAAAATTAAAAAAATTAAAAAAAATTAAAAAAAAACTTACCAATGCCTTCAATATCTTGTTAGCAATCTCTTTAGTCCAACAAAAACCGAATACCCAACCTTCAAACAAAAACTACAAAATATCATTATACAATTTCATAAATAAATATATATATAAAATGAATAAATAAATCATACCTTAAACAAATACACAGAAATCCCTTCACCCTTGGCAATTTTGAGGCTTAAAACCGAGCTTTTTGGGAGGAAAACGGAGGAAAATGGCGGAGGGAGGCGGACGGCTCGGAGAAAACCGAGAGAAACCAGAGAGGAAGGAGAAGGGGCTTCGCGGCTGTGGGGTATATTTATAAACCCTCTACCGAGAACATGTTCTCGGTATAGGTTTTCGGTATAGCAACTAAACCTATTCAAAACCGCGAAAATGTCCCGCGCATATGAAATGTCTATACCGAGGACATGTTGTTGGTATAGTGTTCTCGGTATAGAACCTTTTTTTTGTAGTGTCTATTGTCCAAAGTCCAAATTACAAACATAAAAATATCAAAAGTCTCAAAATACAACCATAAACAAACATAAAATCCATAATTATTTAACTACAACCATAATAAAGTCCATAACTCTACAACCATAAACATAAAGAGAAAGGGTTATATTTTTTTTAAATATACTTGGTCCCGTGTATGTTAAAATTTAGAACCCGAACCCATCCCGACACATATCGGGTTCGGATTGGATTAGGCCCGAAATGAATGAGTTTTCTAAAAAATTAGGTTCTCGGGGTTCGGGTTGGGCGGGTGTTTTCGGGTTTTGTGGATCAAATGTTTCACCCTACTTACAACCCTATACTAAGAAAGTGTGGCATGTGTATTTTTGCTGCAAAAGAAAAAAACACTTAAGTATTTAATTACCATAATTCGAAGAACTGAAGTATGTTTTCGCCACAACTATTCCATTTATTTATTTTGTTTTCATGTCTGCATGTGAATTGAACGGGAATATATTTAGGAATAAAATGATGAGTCTTACTAATTTTACACTTAGGCATCTTACCAACTTGTCGAATATATTAATATAGTAGAGCGCCAACATTTTATTTTCAAATTAAAAAATAGATTATTCCTCCCTATCCTAAGAACAGAACAGACATTATTGTTCCTTTATCCAGAAGCAGTTAGAAACAGCATCATGCGAAGCACACTTTAATATATAATCTTATACCATATATATCAGTTCTTCATGCATATTCCTTAATTTATCTTGGCGTGATGTGTGTATATATATTCTATACCAATCCAATGGAAATGACATATGGTATATATTATCTGGTTTTGTACTCCGAATATTATTTCTCTCTATATATAAATATATCATACCATTTCATTTGTTCTATATTGTAGATACATTTTGTATATATAAATATATAAGAATAATTTCTATATATGCTAATGATAAGTCTATTTTTAATTCATTATTCTTTTATGCATTTGTTATTTATTAATATATGTTGAATTAGTTTATTTTATGTTTCTAGGATTTTCAAGACATTTGGATGAAAACGAATGAATTTTGGATGTTTTACAAACAATAGTTAAGCTCGGAATTACAAATCAAAAACTTCACACTTGATTTTGATAATTTTACAATACTAATTTGGAAATCTACCTAGAAATAAAAGTTTTAGATCTTTTTCTTAGTTTTTCATAACTTTTTGAATCGTCCAATTCCGAGTTATATTGAGGAAGTTATGGTTAAAATACTTTCAGCCGCTGTAGGAGAAGAAAACCGAAAAACAAGAAAATTTATACTGCCGCGGCTAGCCTTATTTCAGGCCGCGGCCTAGGGGACAGAATGTAGTAGTCGCGGCCAGCAATGTCCCAGGCTGCGGTCGGAGCCGGATTTCTTGAAAATTCCTTTTTTCTAGTGGCCGTGCCTACCAAGAAACACTGGTCGCGGCCGACGATCAATTTTTCCTTAATTTTTGAATTTTAAATGTATTTTTGAAAGGGATATAGAAGGGGTTAGGGTTAACTTTTAATATAACTTTGGATTGTGAATTTTAGAGGCTAGAGTAGCAGAGGAGGAGAAAAGACATCAGTAATAACATTCTTCAATCTAGTTATTCTTTCTTCTCAAAACTCTTTTATTTTCATTGAATATTTATGTTTATGAATATGATTATGGAGTAGTATTATTTATAGTTGAGGGTCATTTCAAAACCCTAGACATGAGATCTGGAATGTATTGATGAATTTTATTTCTTCCATTCCCTTATATTAAATTGTTTCTATTTTTCTATTTGAATGTTATAAATCTTGTTTAGATGACCACTAATTAGGGTTTTGCATTATTCTACTATCATCTTAGAATTGCTATTCACCTAATAGTTTAGGATTCTAAGTAGAGTGATAAATTGCAATTAAGATATTGTGACGGGTATTTTAATTGTGATGAAGAATAGAACCTAGGTTAGATGAATTGCATGATTAATGAATTTGTTGCCTAGATTAACTTGTTTCCGTTGAATGTAATGTTTTTATGGGTTAAATAGATCGCATGCTTAATGAGTTTATTGTTTGGTAAAAATGATTAATTAAGAGCGCTTAGCTTTAATTAATTATATTAGGAAAACTGAGATAATTGACTGCTTAAGTGTTATCTGTGGGGTTAATAGTTTAATTGGTTATTGTTGATAGATTAATTGTCGAAGGTAGGAATAATTCTTAACTGTTACTTTAAAATGGTATTATCCATTTTTCTTTGTTTATTACTTTATTTTGTGTTATTAAATCTTGAAAATAAATTTTCTATTTAATTCTTGTTTTTATTTTGAGTGATAAATTAAATAATAATCTCCTCTTACCACTTTATTAATAATTTAATAAGTAATAAGGAATAAATATACCCATCAGCTAACAATCTAAAGAAAAATGATGTAACCGTATTGGATAAAGGCCACCATTATTAATTATTTTTCCCTTCCCGTTTTTCAAAAGACTTCCTACAATTCATCACTCAATCAGGTACCGTGAGTTTGTTTTCTTGATTTTTTTAAATGTTTTTTTAATTTGCTTATTTTAACATCAAATTGTGTCTTAATTTAATAATAATAACATTGTATATGCTGACAGCAGATTTTTGTTGATTAAAAATACATGCATCACACAAATTTTTACTTGGTTTAGTTACAGTAGTTATTACCTAATCTACTACTAGTCACATGCGTGAGTCATTTTTATTGAGAGTTCTAAGTTAAAGCTTAGAATGACTACATTCCAAACTATTTATAGACATGTTTTCAAATTTTCTTTCCATAATTTTAGGAGAAGTCAGATAAATATCTTATATGAATTCAAAATATAAAATAAATCAATAAACGAGTAAATATCTAAACAAATCCCTATCATTCAAGCTGAATTACTATTGTACTTTGGAGCCAATTTTATCTCCAAGGACAAGGTGAAGTAGTCACTGTCTTTCGAGCTAATCATTTTAGTAGAGGTGAGCATCTAAACCGGCAAGCTGTGGCGACGGACCGCACCGCACCACATTACATCGCAAACTGCGGTGTCAAAAGTGGAATGGTTCAGTATGGTTTGTATCTTAGCTAAACTGCGCGTTTGGCGGTGTAAAATTTTGGTTTGCACCACACCGCACCGTATACTTACAAATATGTTAAAAAAAAATTAAACTTTACATATATATCATTTTTTAGTAATCCAATCTAAAACTAGGAGCCCACTTAAATTAGGGTATGACCATATTCTCTAACATATCATACACGACAGCAGCCCCTTCCTCTCTCATCTCATTTGCGTCTCCTCCCTATCACCTTTCTATCTCACACATATTTTTTAACACACTTACACCGTAAAAAACCACCTAAACCACACCGCAAAAAATGGTTTGGTTTAGTAGGTTTGGTACAACTAAATCACACCGCACGGTGTGTTCTACTTACTACACCGCATTTGTGGCGTAGTGTATTAAAATGTGTTCAAACCGCCCAAACCACGCCACCGTGCACACCCCCACATTTTGACCTTCGGTTGTTTTCCCGAATCATGTCATCATTAACTAGATGACGAATTTCAGCTCGGACTTCGAGCTTGTTTATCATTCTTTTTCGATACATCGAAATAGGGATATAACAATATATAATGCATAATTTTTTCATACATTACGTGCTTAAACAATTTTGATAGTTTACATGCATACACGTCAGTGTCGTTATAAAAACTGCTGTTTATCACTATTATTCTTGAAGAGTACGTTATGACCAAATTGTTGTTTTTATTTCCCTAGTGTTTATAGAGTTAGCCATTATAAATAATTATAGGGTCCAGTTTGGCTCCTATAAGTGGGTTCTTATTCTGATAAGTTTTTTTTTGTTCAAATTGACCTATATTATTAGAATAGAACATTTGGTGCTTAATCATCAACACGCGAGTCCCCCAATATCTTCGTATATATAAATATATTCATCAAATTATTATTATTAGCCAAAAATAAGAGAAAACCAATCACGTGTATGAATAAAATATAAAAATATAATAATATATGTGACAAAAATATGTACGTATGTTTCTTTTTGAAGCCGTTTTTGGCTAGTGGTGTAGTACGTGGTGCTTGGTAACGTGGCTATATATTTTAATTTATTGGTGATGGAGAAAAATATATATATATAAAAAAAATTAAAAAAAGAAATAATCAAAACAAAAGTGGGTAGTGTTACTCACCCACACGGACTGGATTCGATATGCCTGACGTGACACTTAGCTGTAATGTAAGCTGTTTTATAGCTCCATTCATCCAAGTCATATACAATTTCAGCTCACGAGAATTTTCACCAAATCTATATATGCTTTTATTATGGGCCATAGAATATGTATGATTGAATAAAATCCAAAATAAAAAAACATAATCAAATTATTGTAACGTAGCAAAAATAATGAAGAGGACTGACAAATTAATGAATGAATAAACAACCATATATTAATATATGTGGATTGTAATTACTTAATGGCTCAATTTTTATTACTCACTTTTGTAGTCATCGTGTTCTCCACATTAAGGTTCATTCCCCATGAAACAAGGGTTGGCTTTTTCTAATTTCATCCGTTAATTTGTATAATTCATGAATATTAATACAAAGAAAATTAATTAAAAGTTACATCATGTTCGTTTTGATGCGACAAATGTTTTTTTCTTCTGGGGTAATTTTCAACAAGCTGTATATCTAGAATTTGTTTTTTCTTTAACTAAGACCACTTCTTTTCAAATTCCACGCACTTTTTTTTGTTTGTTTTCTCAATTTGACCTTATTAACAATAATATTATAAAGATATTTGAAACTTAGAAATTAATTTAATTAAGCAGCAACACAAAGAAAAACCAAGATCATAAGTAGGGCATAGGATGGCTTGCCCCCAAATAAAAATGTCCCATTTTGAAAAATTATATTTTTTTTATACAAAAAAGTCTCATAATTTTACGAAAATATCATTTAATATTGTAAAAATATCAAAAAATTTCTTGAACAATCAATACTCACGGGCCAGCCCTAGCCATAAGTGTAAGAGAGACCCTCTGCCCTTTTGGTCACTCACCTCACCTCCCCCAAATAAGTACATAATAAGAAATTCAGAATCAAATAATTGAAAGAAAAATAGTGGCAGTAATTGATTTACTTTGTGTTACATAATTATATATATATATATATATATATGTATATTATATTCGATCTTAAGGTGTGAAGCCATGCAGAACAAATACTATTCGTTGAGATCAGACCTAATAAATTATTAGGAGGAGGAGTTGTTGTGAGTTGTGAGGAAGCTAGGAAGTTGCCTCAGCAAGCATATGTTGTGAAATCGACCGATCCAAGACAAAGACAAAGACAAAGCCAAAAACAGGGGACAAAAACAACGAGATTTGCATGAATTTAATTTAATTTAATTTTACTTTTCTTTAATTTCTATTTGCCGCGTAGATAATGGTCAATTCTGGTGTAGTTGAAAGCTTGAGCTCATTTTTCTTTTTTCTTTTTTCTTTTTTCTTTTTCAAACCATCTTTTATATAAATTATTAATTACCATCTATAAGTTTCTACTTTCTAGATGCCATTTGTAATGTATTGATGGTAAAAATACATTTCCAAAATTAAAAATATTGACTTTTACTTTTCTAAACAATATATTATACAATGATGTTAATTATTATTTTTAATATACAAATGTGTACACTACTTTAGCAGTAATTAAATATTTAAATTTTAAACTATTTAAATATATGTACAAATTTTTAAATTATGAGTATTAATTTTTTTATGTATAAGAAAATATAGTTTCATTAATATAAGTAAGATATCTACTTATTTTTAAAGTTATTTTTTACTCTAACTTAATTTTGATAATTTTTTACTAGGCTCTCACAATTTAGACAATTAGTCAAAAATTAAATAATATTAGTAAAAAAATATACACTTAATCGTATTTTTAGACCGATATCATTTTTAAAAAAATATATAAAAAGTTGCAAAATCATTACTCTCAATATAATTTCTCATATAATTATATAAGACAACTGGCACGAGCCAATAGTACAAAGCTACAAGCTAGAGAAAACGCCACTTATAGTCTATATCATACTGCAAAATCAATATAAAACAACCCAAAAACATATGGAACCAATGAATCACATAATTTATGCATCTTTAGTTTAGTAAATACAAAAATCCTAATTTGTAATTTACGAATAAATACAAAAATATATCTTGAAACATAGTTTTAATTCAATTTACTTTTGATGTTACTAAAATAATTTATTTTAATCACATAATATATTAAATAAATTAAAAAACATCAAATTGTAATATTAATTATATTAAAATTAAAACCCAAATTGAAATTATTTAAATATTTTTTACTTTTAAATTTATATTATAATTTTAAACTTTTTTTGAATATAATAGATATTTCATGCAAGTAAAATAAGAGTATTTGAATAAAATAAAAAATAAATTTGATTAATGCAGTGAAACGAGTCCAACCCTGGTCTAATTAAGAAAGATTAGAATTATACAACGAAAAATGTCACTTCTTTTATTAATTACCAAGGCAAATATGACTGTATATGAGACTTAGTTAACATTATTAGGCTTATCTCATCAATGACGAGATAATGATTTAAGTGCCAAAAGAATAGTAAAAACATTTTTTTTACGTGATACGAACCGAACCTTAATTAGTGGTAACTAATAAGGTTCAATTTATAACAGCACCTCTCGAATATTCTCTTTATTTCCGCGTATTTGCTTTTCCTAATCCTATTCTATTCCTAACCTAATACTATATTTCAACAATTAGTGGTCAAAAATTTTCTAACTCAAAAAAGTCATCCAATCCGAGGGCTGTAAAGTTACCAACGTTTCTTTAAAAAAATATTCCTTTATCAAATCCAAATGCATCAGCATGTGTATATAAACCAGTCTCCTTCTGCTGTTTTTTTATCACATCTCACAAACCAAAAAAACCAAGCCAAAACAACAGAGAAAATAGTCTCTATATATTCTTTAAATACTCTTCTTCTGCACTTTTATTCTTAATTGGTTTTCTCTTCGTCGTTTTTCTGCAAAGTTAGTCGTTTTCTCAGAAAAATGGCCGGAAATACCACTGTGATTTTCGACTTTGACAAGACCATAATCGAATGTGACAGCGATAACTGGGTCGTCGATGAATTGGGTGCCACAGATCTCTTCAATCAGCTTCTTCCAACCATGCCATGGAACTCTCTCATGGTGATTAAACTATTTTTGTTATTGCATTTTTCTTTTGTTATACTTTGTTTCTCTTGGTTTTCTTGTTTCAATGATTTTTATTAAAAATATTACTACTATATTATTATATGGTTTCTGACGGTTTAAATACATGAAAAAAAAAAATCAGGATAGGATGATGATGGAGCTTCACCAACAAGGAAAAACCATTGATGACATTGTTGAGGTTCTCAATCGGATCCCCATACATCCCAGAGTTGTTCCTGCCATTAAGGCCGCTCACGCTCTTGGGTACGTAAATATATATGTAAATATAAGACTACTCTTGTTTTTTTTTTCCTTATATTTCTCTCTCTGTTTTCATTTTCCATGAATTTGTTTTCTTATTTATGTTTGTGATATATTTCAGGTGTGATCTGAGGATTGTGAGTGATGCAAATCTGTTCTTCATTGAAACAATGTTGAAGCATCTTGGGCTGAGGGAGTACTTTTCAGAGATCAACACAAATCCCAGCTTTGTCGATGAACAAGGAAGGCTTCGCATTCAACCTTTTCATGATTTCAAAAACTCTTCACATGGCTGCACTATAGGCACCTGCCCTCCTAACATGTGCAAGGTATAATATATAATTGTATGCTAATAAAGTTTTTGTCTATTCTTTGTTGATGTTAATTTATTCCATAATTTGCTCAGTAGTGAGTTTTGGGTTCTTCACACACTTTCTAAATATTTTTAATTATTTTGTTAAACGAAAAAATTAGCCACCATTGGGTCCATAAATGTTGGAACATGTTCCTCAATTTTGTTTAAATATTTTTTTTTTGAAACCAAACCAGCCAATAAATCTTGAATTTTGACCACTTGATGATCTATGTAGGAGACTTAGACTCTGACCCCACATAATAGTAATATATATATATAAATATATTTTTTTCCAAATGGTACTTAATTATATTCTACTACTTTCCAATTTGCAGGGTGTGATTTTAGAAAGAATTCAGGCCTCTATGGCAGCTGAAGGCAACAAAAGAATCATCTACTTGGGTGATGGTGCTGGTGACTATTGCCCAAGCCTGAAGCTGAAAGAGAGTGACTTTGTGATGCCAAGGAAGAATTTCCCAGTGTGGGACTTGATTTCCAAGAACCCACTTCTCATCAAGCCCAAAATCCATGAATGGACTGATGGTGAGGAGTTTGAGAAGGTTCTGCTCAGCCTTATTGACACCATTTCCGCCGATGAGAAGTCTGCTGCTTTCACTTCAACTGACTTCAAAATGCCCAGTAATAACATTGATGTGTCGGCCATACCCAAAGCCCTCCCAGTTCAGCAGTAGACCAACACCATACATTTTTAGATCTATAACATAATTATTAATAATCCAATAATGTTACCCCTGTCCCAGATTCAGAAGGCTTTGATTTTTATTTATTTTTTTCTTTCTTTCTTTTGGGATTTATAGACCATAGTGTCGACTGATCTGTGCAAATCACTTGCCATGTTACAATAAAGATTTTTAGACCTCTTCTTCATTCATTACAAACATTAACCAATCAAAGGACAGTAGTCAAGCCAAGCTTATCTAACAACCGACACTTCACTATGATATATTCACATCACTTCCCATGATCACGGTTGGCTCTTTGTAAGTAAGTTTTCAAATTAAACGTTTGTTATGTACACAATCAAATTTCAAATCAATTTACATGCAGATTTTAATCCAGCTCTTTAAAAATTAAAGAAAAAGATTTTAAACATAGGTGTCTCAAACATTTTTTTGAATAAAAAATGTATTTAACAGATTATTAGTTCAACTGTTTTTTTCCTTAACTTTAATAAAACTTTATAAATATTTAACAAAATATAAATTTTAAACTAATTAAAACAAGTTACTCTTTTTTTATTTATTATTTAATTTAATTAACTTATATGAGTATATATTTATATTAAATAATAATAAATATTATAAATATAGTCATGTATACAAAAGCTATAGCTGTGTAATTAATAAAAAAACATAATAACATTCATATTCTATCAAGAATAAACAAGTTCTTTCTCCAATCACTAAAACGTGCTTTCAAAAATATCATGACTGGATATTTTGTATGTTGAACAGAGCTCACTACTACAAAAATGGGATTTCTCGACAGTTTTTAACTGTCGTTATTGAGCAATGACGACAGTCGACTAACTGTCGTATTTGCCTATGCCGGCGTAGGGTAGCTACGCCGACAGTTAATAAGTGTCGTCGTTGCTGGCAATGCCGACAGTTAATACGTGTCGCTGTTGCTGGCAACGCCGACAGTTAATACGTGTTGCCGTTGCTGGCAACGCCGACAGTTAATACGTGTCGCCGTTGCTCGCAACGCCGACAGTTAATACGTGTCGTCGTTGCTGGCTATGCCGACAGTTAATACGTGTCGCTGTAACATTAAATTTATATTATATATATAAATAATAATTTTTCGATATATATTTTTTAAAACTTTTAATTATATTTTTAACAATTGAAGTTTGATATAAATTTAAATAAAAAAAATACTCACATAATTAATTATCATTACCATAACTTGCAAAAAAAATTATATTTATCATAATAAAAATTCATTTACATAGAACATTTATTCATACAATTGAAATGTAAATAATACATCAAATCCCTATGAGACTAAATAATTCTCAATAAAAATTCATTATTCTCAATGTAAATAATACATCAAATCCTCAGTGTACATAATTCTTACAAACAAGAAAGAAAATTATACCCAACAACTTGAAGAAGAATTTCTTGTTGCCTTGGTTCTCTTAAATATCCAAGTAGAGTTTTGGCCTACAATACAGAATAAACACCATTAAAGTCAAACCAAAACTAAATAAATAGAGAAATTGAGGTTGCAGAATAAATAAAAAGGATGATTGGTTGTTAGTCACAAAAATGATTTATATAAAAGTTGTATTTTTCTTATCAAACTAGATAGCCTCTGGCTTAAATAGTTAGTCTTGGTTCTTAAAACTAAGGAATACTACTACAAAACTGGGCTTTAAGGAATACATGCCTCGAGGTATGTAAGATAGTTTATAATTTAAAAAAATATTATAATATTTATTTTTTAAAAATTATAGACAACATTTTGGTTTAATTTATTTTAATATGTTTATATCATTTTTTTATAATATATAACATTGTAAATTTACTAAAAATATTATATGAAAATTAGAAAACATAATAAAAATAAATTAATATATTTTCTAAAAAAACTAAACAAATATACAATATACATTATATACATTGCTTTCATGTATAAATAAATATAACAAAAATAATTAAAATAATATATACCCACACCATATCCAATAACCGACTTGGCTTACTTGAATCTATATAATTGAAATCACCCTAAGTTTAAATCATATATTTGTAACTAATCATGCATATGCATATTGAAGTAGTACTCTTGAACACCCCTGACTTAAGTTTTAGCATATTTTAAGGAGGAAGAACAATATCTATTTATATGTATATATATATTTGACAAACTCTATATATAAATTTTAATAATAGATAAATGTGTTATGTTTAATTATATTGAAAATAATTGCTTTAGGTACAGTCCACATGTGATCAATGTCGACATTTCCGCATACGTAGCCAATTGACAAATTTAAAATATTAGCATAGTACATATGAAACAAAGATGAAAAGATAAGATGAGAGAGATTTTATTGAAGTACTTTATTTAGTGAGGTAGAATTTGGGTAGGATATGTCTATTCTATAATTTTATTATATTAAAAAAAAACTCTATTTGTATTAAATTTTATTAATATTTAAGTAGATGAAAGGAGGGAAGGAGGATGAAACAACTTTAGTTTCAGTGACTTATACCAAAAAGGCATGTAGAGTTGTCATATCAAAGTACATTATCTTGGATGAGTTACCTTTTAGACATGTTACATGTTGAAGAATATGGTTTCCAACAATTTCTTAGAACCATACAACCTGGGTATGGTCATCATGATTGTTGCTCGGGATGTGTTGAAATTGTATGATGAAGAGAAAAAGA
The DNA here is from genome assembly GCF_963169125.1 of Humulus lupulus. Lineage (NCBI taxonomy): Eukaryota > Viridiplantae > Streptophyta > Magnoliopsida > Rosales > Cannabaceae > Humulus > Humulus lupulus. The sequence continues at coordinate 8,346,707 of NC_084800.1, forward strand.
AATTTGAAAAATATTTTGAAGCATAAGAGGGTCTCTATCACCACTCATACATGGATTTCTATTCAAAATTTTAATTATATAGTCATCACGACACGTTGGGTTGACTATGATTTCTATTATCAGAAAATAATCATAATTTTTTTCCAAGTGGTAGATCACAAGGGGGAGACTATTGGCAAAGAGATTGAGAATTGTTTTCTATCACGGTGGACAATGCTTCTTCAAATGATGTCACTATTTAGTTTTTGATGAGATAGTTTAGAGAAAAGGAAAATGACCTCATTTTAGATGGGAAGTTTTTACATATAGGTATTGTACTCATATTGTAAACTTGATTGTCGGTGAAGGATTAAAAGAGAAGCATGATTCAATTGCTTGCATTAGACATGCTGTGAGATATGTTAGGTCTTCTCCCGCTAAACTCAAAAAGTTTAAATAAGTTGTCATAGAAGAATGAATTGAATGCAAAAGACTTCTATGTTTAGATGTTCAGACGAGGTAGAACTCTACATATCTCATGCTTAATTGTGCATTAAAATTCCAAAAGGCATTTGAAAGTGTGGAATCAGATGGAAATTTCTTGAAGTGTTTTGACAAGGTTGACAAAGATGGAAAGAAAAAGGAGGAGTCGCTTACTGAAACGAACTGGGAAAATGCAACGGTATTTGTGAAGTTTTTGGAGACTTTCTACGAGGTGACATTAAGGTTCAACGGATCAACCTATGTTATGACAGACAAGTACTTTATTGAAATATGTAATATGCATTTCACTTTGTATAGAATGGTAGTTGAGGAGGATAACATGAAGATGAAGTATGACAAATACTGGGGGAAGATTGAGGAGTGTAACGAGGCCCTTATAATTTCCTTGGTTCTTGACCCACGATACAAGCTCAAGTATCTCAACCATTGCATCAAAGCTTTTTATGGTCCACTGACTTGCGCTCATATGGTTAATGAGGTGGAACAAACATTACGATCATTGTTTGATTGGTATGGTGGAGGCTCTACATTACTTCAACCATCTATGAACCAGTCTCACTATTAGGCTCAGCCTAGTGGATTTTCCTCTTCCTCGTTCACTTTTACTTCTAGTTTGAAGAAGTATGTTTCGTTGCATGATGAGTTTCTACACCAAACGAAATAGGAAGATGGTGGTAAGATAAAGAATGAGGTTGATAGGTAACTGAGGATGCTGAACCTATGATTGAAGTTTATAGGTATCTAACTGAGGAAGTTGAACCTATGATTGAGCGTGACAACTTTGACATTTTGAAATGGTGGGCAAGAAATGCATCCAAATACAAGATCTTGTCAATCATTGGTCGTGATGTGTTAGCCATACCAGTTACAACTGTTGCTTTTGAGGTTGCTTTTTCGACTGGTGGTCAGATTTTAGATCCTTTTAGAGCTCACTGAGTCCTAAAATGGTTGAATTTTTAATATGTCTCAAAAATTGGTGGAGCAGTTCACATCAACCAATTATTGTTCGAGACTTCATGAATGATGTACAAGTGCTAGAAACATCAGAGATTCTTGAGTCTGGTAAGTTTTAAACAAACATGTATTTAGTATTTTAGTTGTAATTATTGTTTGAATCATATTTATGAAAATATATAATATATGAAATATTGCAGAGATCATAGGTGATACTACAACTACTAGTGGAAATGTTTTTGCTTTGCCTTCTTGTTCTATTAATGCTTCATCTACAACCTCATTTGCTGCATAAGGTATTGAATAAATGAAGAACATGAACCCCATATGACGTGGCTTGACTTGTAAGAATTTAAGAACCTCACAATTCAAAATTCATACTTAGCATTTTTGTTTTAATTAATTTTTCTATTTAAGGTTTACATTTTGGAATTGGAAATTGGGAAGGAGAAATGAAGAAAATGAAGGATGATGAAGGAGAAGAACTTTAAATTTATGGACTTTTTATTTCTATTTTGGAACTTACTTTGGACTCTGAACATTTTGTGGACTTTTTAAGTTTTAATTAAGGACTTTAGAAATTATGGATTTTTATTTTTTGTTATAGTTGGATGTTAGTTTTATATTTGTGAATTGTGGTTTGTGAGTGAACTTACAACATGATCCGATAGTTTTAGAATTGAGTGAATTGGAATAGCAATTAGCCATAGCTAATACTCAATATCAATAGTTTTATAAATTTTGTTTTTCCTAATTAGTAAGTTTCTTAATTCTTAGTATATAAAACTTTAATTAATGATAAAATATTGATCACTTAAAAGTTCATAAAAATAAATAAACCTAATTGTATAAAAAATAGTTAAAAGTCTAATTTTGTAAGAAAAAATGGTTAAAAAAAATAGGTCAACCAACATAACCCGACCTCACCTTAGACCATTTCGGTCGGGTTCGGTTTCATTTCTCCCCCAAGCGAATCCGACACCACCCGAACCTGACCTTCCCCCGACCCGACCCGAACCCTTTAGAAACTCACCTACTTTTTTCCAATTTATTTAAACTTCTTAGAAATAAAATAAAAGCTTTCTAGAAGTTTAAAAAAAGTTGAGAAAATATTCTCAATTGTTTTTTTCGCTTTTAGAAAGTTGAGTAATCTCAGCCCAAATATCTCACAGGCAAGCCCATTCTCTTAAACGAAATGGGCCTAAAAGTGCCCATGCATCTGCACTTGCACTGAGCTCCGATCACAACTGAAGAAAACCCATTATTACACTTGGGAGATTATTCTGCCTTTTATATATGACGAGCTCACCTGGGCTCAATTTCCAAGCCTTGTTTATGATATCAAACCCAAAATGATACTTTTTCTTGTTAAATAATGCTATAAAACTGAATTTGCATTTTTGTCTCCTCCATCCGAAGGAGTGATATCTTAAAGCCACAAAACTATGGTTTTTTTTAAGAACATATATTAATTTTGATTCAGAACCTTTTTTTTTAAAGAAAAAAAAAACGATCTGGATTATAGAAACCATTTGAATCTCTAAAAACAGCCGAGCTTGAAGCTTTTTCTTCAGTTCATTTTTATTTACAAACCATCAAACAATATATATTAAACACAAAACTTATTTACCGAGCTTTAGTTTAACAAATAGTTACAAGCCTTCACAGAATTAAAATAAAATAAATTTTATAATAAAACAAAATGATATCCCCAAAAAAGTATATATTTTCGAATATATATACAAAATAAAAATTAATCATAACAACTAAAAAAAATACTAAACCTACACCAACAATTCAAATACATACATAAAAACATCATGTATTAAAAGAAGAAATTACACCAAATATAATAATTTTTTTAAAACTTTGAAAAATATGGCACTTTTTTTTCTTAAGTTTTTTATGGCATATTTTTCTTATTTACATTTTTGTGGGAGTTTTTTTCCTATATATTAGTAATATTTTATTTTTTTTATACATTTTTAGTAGTTAGTTTAAATATGTTTTGAGATTATTTTTATAATTTTAATCTATTTTTATTATTTGTTATCATTCATATTTTATAAAACAATTCTTTTACATTATTCTTTGAAAAAAGATCTGAGACCTTTATTACCATGCTTTTCATTCCCATTTATTCTTCTTTTCTTTTATTTTTTATCTTTTTCAATCAACATTTTTTCCGTGGTGACCGATTACCACTATCAAAATAATTTTAATTTTTTTTTGTAGTAATCGTATGTCACTATCAATTTTTTTTAGTGATGTGTGTAACTGATTACAACTATAAAAATCTGTTTTATTTTTTAAGTCGAGTTGTAGTAACTGGTTACAACTATAAAAATAATTTTGATATTTGTAGTAATGTACCATTATCAAAATACCAACTGAATTGTAATGGGTTACTTGGTGAGATTTGGAAAAAATAAACTAATTTGATCGTGAAAGTAACTAGTTACAGATAGGTTTGAACAAAAAAATAGATATGAAAAAAAAAAAAACAAGTTGCGAGGGTAACCGGTTACTTAGTAGTTAGACTTGAAAAAAAATAAGATTCAAATAAAAAATCTAAATTGTTCATAATCGTAACTAGTTACAACTAGGTTTGAAAAAATAATTCAGATCTAAACAAAAAAATAAAAAACAGCCGCCATGGTACCTGGTTACTTATTCAGGTGTGAAAACAAAATCAGATATAAATAAAAGAATCTAAATTAACTATTATCATAACTGGTTACAACTGGGTCTACAAAAAATCATGCGCTATGGTACCTGGTTACTTAAACAAATCTGAATAACAAAAAAAACTCAGAAATCAGAATAGATCGTGATAGTAACCAATTACAGTTAGGTCTAAAAGAAGAAAAAAAATCAAATATGAAATGCAAAATCATATTTGAAATAGCAAAATCAAATGTGAAAAATAAGAAGAACAAAAAGAATAAGAATAAAACCAGATTTGAAGAAATAAGAAGAACCAAGGAGTGCAGGTGCATCGTCGTCAAGGGCAGGGGCGGAGGTGCGTCACCGTCGGGGGGCTGAAATGAGGGAACCAAATGGGGGAGGATAAAGGAAGAAAAGAGAGAGATATCGTGAGGGAGAGAGGGGAGTGAGAGAGAGTTTTGTGTAATTAGGTTTATGGTAATCTATTTTTTATATTTTATGGAATTACCATGTTTTAAACTTATTTTTTTTTCAAAACTTGCTATATTTTGTATAATTTTTTTCCCATAAATATAGAAACTATGTTTATTTTTTCCATATTTATGTAAACTTCTCATATTAAAATGTGTATAAATTCGAGAATTAATTGTATAAAAATATAAAACTATAGAACAATAAAACTAAAAGCATAAAATATATATATTAATATTTATATTAGTTGATAAAATTAAGAATAAATGTGATTTTTGCCCTCCAAACTATTACTACTTTAAAACGGTGTTCCACGAATATTTAACATTCTTAAAAATGCTCCTTAAACTATTGTCACTACTAAATTGTACCTCGACACCAAAAGAGGTGATGTGACATACGGAGAAATTGACACATAACTTTTCACACCCCTTGAAGTATTGTCACTATAGAATTGTGACTCCTGAATTATTGTTGAATTGTAGTTGTACTCCCACAAATAATTGGAATTCAATACTATTATAACTACCAAAACACGATCCAAAATTTTAGACAGAGAGACACAATTTAGTAGCGATAATAGTTTAGGAAAAATTTTAACAACACGAAAAATTCGAGGCACAATTTGAAAGTGGTAATGATTAGGAGGATAGAAATCCTAATTATTCTAAAATTAAATACACAATAAAATCTTCCATTTTTTTAAGAAATACACTTTATAAAACACCAATAATATCAATAGTAATTTGTAAAACAACATAAAAATATCTCTTCTATATAATAAGTGTGTAAATAACGAAAATTCTTTGTTTTAACGGTTTTTTATTTATTTTTCGTTAACTTTAACGGAATATTCTTATATATAACAAAATATTCTTATATTTAACGGTAGATTGTAGACATGATTTAAATTTAAATTAAATTAAATTAATTAATTAATTAAAATATGATATTTTTGAGATATTTTACAATGACAATTATTTAAAAATAATAAAACCATACATTTTATAACTTAAATAAAAATTTAATTAAACTTAATCTTAAACTTCACGTATTAAAATAATTGTAATGACCCAAATTTCCTAATAAGGTTTAGGACCTAGATTAGGAGGCTCGGAGGGCCATAATTGATTTATTATGTTATTTAATGATTATATGCATGATTATGTGAATTATATTATTATATGATGGTAAATGCATGCATATGGGTCCATTTTTCATTATAAGGGCATTTTGGTAATTTGACCTGTTGATGGTGTAATGCCCCAAATTTCCTAATAAGGTTTAGGACCTTGATTAGGAGGCCGGGAGGGCCATAATTGATTTATTATGCTATTAAATGATTACATGCATGTTTAGGTGTATTGAATATGCATGTGAACCCATTTCTTATTAATTGGGTGATTTTCATATTTTGGTCATTTCGGGCATATTTGGCATATATGTTATATGTGTGTGGTGCTTCATTATTATTTTGTTATGCTATGGTTACTCAGCACGAGACGATCCTAAGAGGTAAGCTAGTGGGAAAGTCACAACGTGATTTATTCTTAACTCGGAATGAGTCAATGGGTATTTAGCACATTACCGGGTTATTGGGTAATGGGAATCAATATTTGATGATAAATTGGGAGTTAGTAAGATTAGGGGGAAATTCTGGAGGTTTGACTATTTTGCCCCCGAGGACGTTTTCGGGACCTCGAGCATTAGGATTTGTTTGAGGCTACGTGATGGACCCAAAACGGGTATGTTTAAAAATTTATAAATCGCAAGCGCACGAAACGTTCATAAAGAATAGTGATCGTGTAAGCAAGGATGTCGAACCCAAATGAGTTGTCTAAAATTGAAAAGAGAAAACTATTTTAAATCAAAAGTAATAAATTCTAACCTAGTTCCAAAGATTGATGAGTTTTAATATTATGAACATAAAATAAAAGATTGAAAAATAAAGCTATTTAAGATAATGAAAATAAACCAATAATGATTTGACAATAAGTGTTAAAAGAAAAGATTATTAAGATACTAGAATCCACAAAATGTAAGTTTAATAATATTTATTAGTATATTGATTCTCAAGTTTTAGTAATAGTTAAAATAATTCAAACTATCATTTTCCAAAAAGATTTATAATTTTAAGCACAACTTTCTTATAAAAAGATAGGATTTTTCTTCACTTTTCAAAATTATAATTTCAAAGCATTTAGTGTAAATCAATCTAATGGAATAACAAATAAATCAATTAACATTATTTATAAGGCAAAACATAATATTTTTGTTCTAAGCATGGATGTGTACAATTTAATGACACATCTTACACAAAAAATATTATGTTTATGCACTAATGAAGAACAAAGTGTAAATATGTTCTAACAATCTAAAATACAAGATATTTAAGATGAAAGAGATATATGAAGAAGAAAAATCCATAAACTTGTTGCAATACAAGGGAAATCAACATACAACATAAATATTACCTAGTTACAAGTTGCTTCATCATGATCTTAATAATCTTATGAAAAAGATTAGAAGCACATAACTAGAGTAGAAATTACAAAATAAATGACATACATACTTGCAAAATGCTCTTGAAAAACCCAAATGGAAGAGAGAATGATAGAGAGAAAATGGGAGAAAAAAGATGGTAACCAAAAATTAAGCACCTTAAAATGGTCTTCAAAACCCTTATTTATAGCCAAAATGATATTATTAAAATAATCAATTTAAATTAAGTAAATTGATTAAATTAATAATAATATGGTAAATAGGGGTAAATTGTAGGAGTAATGATGATTTTGGGGTAAAAAGTGTATAGAAAATGGGTAAAAAGTGGCATTTTGAGCATAGAGGACAAATGATACACTTAGAGGCAAATTTAGGCTCAAAAAGTGGCAAAATACAGCACTAGGCTGCTGGTGGCAGGCGTGGCCTTGTGGGCTGAGGAGAAGCTGGGCCTGGCTGGTGGCAGGCGGAAGGCTGCTGCGTGAGGTGCAGCTGTGTGGAGCAGGGGGCGTGAGGTGGCAGATTGGCATATATGGCTGATGGGGTATATAATATATGCAAATTTCCCTCATGAATTGGCTGGAGAAGGCTGAACATGAGTACACAGCTGGGTGCTAAATTGGAGGACAAGGCTGGGCCTTGGAGTGGGCCTGCTGAAGGAGAAGGCCTTGTGCCAATTTTTTCTACTTCTTTTTCACAAATGCCACTCTTCTTTTTTTCTTTTTCCCAAAACTACAATATAATTCCTACAAGAAAAAAAATAAATTAAATAACAATAAAATATTTTCAAATATAAATACATCATATTAATTATTTGAACATATTGATTATAACTTAATTTAATATATCATTTAAGTTCACAATAATTACACTTTTAACTTCTAACTTAACAATACAAATTTTAAATAATTAAATTACAACATATTATAATAAAATATCTATAAAAACATATAAAAATCTAGAGAACTACAATAAGACTAATAAATTAAAAATTACATAAAAACTTAATAAGTTAATTAAAAACTCAAGAACTAAGCAACAATTAGCATATAAAATATGGTAAAATAACTCTATTTTGTAGAGTTATCACTACGTAAGCTTGAAGTAACATGTTAAGAAATAAAAAGAACGTTCAGTAAGTTCTCTATCTCTCTAAGTTTCATTTTCGTCTCCCGATCGCATTTTCGAAGGAAACTTGACTTCTAGGATTCGGATTCAAGCGAGGATTGAGGCATAGCGATCTTAGGGAAGATTAGAAGCTTATTAGCCGGATAATTTAGTTGGGAAACAACTCAATCGGAGGTAATTCAAGTTTTAAGTTCTAAGTTTTTAAAGTTTTAAGCTTGAATTGGACTTTGTGTTTTGATGAGTTTTTGATTGATTTGAGACTTGGGATTTGTTGGTTTTGGATCATGGGGATGTTTAGGAACTTTGATTTTGGGATTTGGAGATGTTTGGATAGGTTTTTTGAAGGTTTTAAAATGGTAAAATCGAGGAAAAATGGCTGGTTCGTGGTTAGGCCGCGACCTTGTTCTTGGGCACCGCGACCCAGGCTCGATGAAGAAGGTGGAGGTTGCTGAAAGGCCTGGGGGCCGCGGCGCTTGGGGCCATTTGTGGCAAAAATGATGTTTTGGTCATGGGAACTCAAACCTTAGGCCTCAGGATCGTTCCTACTACCCGATTTAGTGGGATTCGATGTCCCAGAGGCTAAGTCTTGGTTTCAGGATTGGTTTTAGAACTTGAACTCATTGGATCATAGTTTATGGTTGTGACCGTTAGGAAAATATGTATTGCCTCAATGGAAATAGGTAAGAATATTACAACTCTAGGCAATATATTACAAATAAATATAGATTGATTAAATAAGGTTACAACTCTATAACTAAAAATACAAATAAACAAAAGAAGAAGAAGAATAATGGAATAATGAAAATTGCAACTCTAAGCAAAAGATTACAAGTAAAGTAAAAGTGTTTGAAACAAAAGAAAAGAAGATTACAACTCTAAACAAAATTACAAGTAAATATAACAAGAGAAATAAGAAGAAAAGCAATAGTAGAAATTGAAAGAACAAAACAAATGAAACTCTCACTTACACAACCTAAGTGAAGAGTGTTGGGGATCACCAACTTGAACAAGGTTTAAAACTTTTGTCAAAAAGCTTATTTCCCCCTAACTCAAGCACTAAGGGATCTCTCTCAGATATTGGAAAAGCTTTATGGAATTATCAAGCCTCAAGGTGTTTCTAGCCAAGTGCTCTAATGGATAGAAATATTGTGTCTTACAAGTGAGCATTAGGCTCTTATTTATAGAGTTTTGAGACGCCCTTTGAATTTCAAATTCCACCAACCCACATGGCTATTACCAATGATTAATTTGATGTTCTATGGAATTAAAATAAAGATTTGAGAGTTATTTGGTTGTTGGAAACGTTCAAAATTGGATAAAACTGAAAATTGGAATATGCTGCCAGCCACTTGGGCCGCGGCCTGACAAACAGGCGCCGAGGCCCTCAGAGTGTTTCTTCCTCTTGGGCCGCGGCCTGACAATCAGGCGCCGCGCCCTTAGGCCTTTTCCAGCAACCAATTTTCAATTTTTCCAAAAACTTTCCAAATTTATTCCCAATTGATTTTGTAACTTCCATACACAATATGGGAGTTAAAATCACATCTCTATCAGTTATTTCTCATATGGCTTTAAGAAATTCATCTCAATATTGTGTAACAACAAATCTACACAATAATGGGTGATATTTGGAAGTTACAAATTTGTAACACAAAATATGTTACATATTTGGATATATCTCATATATCTAAATATTGTAACTCTCTATTATATGTTACAATATGTGACACTCTTTGTCACATTTATTTAATCTAAAACATTATATTATAAAACATTATATTATAATATAATATAATATTACATTATATTATAAAATAATATAACATTCCCCCACTAGATTAAATAGTTATCTATTGTAACACTTATTTAATCAATCATTATATTTTAAAATATAACATATCTCCCACTTGATTAAATAAGAACTTTATCTTATAGGAGTCATTGCATTAGTGCATAAAGCAAAGCGTTTTTCAACTTGAACTTTACTATAGTGTAATTATCACAAAATTTGTCGAAAATTTGGTTGCACTAGGCATTGAACCATCATTCATTATAACAAATCGGTGATAACACATATACCTTTGCGATGTTCACTTGAGACCTCTATGTCTCGCTTTGCACCGTTAATGGCCATGTGTACTTTCCATTCATGGACGTTCTTGAGAATACTCTCAATTCTCATGAGAGGCGGCACCACCCCTAGGTAACTCACAAGTACTCAATATCTCAGATGGGACTTATTTTGAGTACAACTAATATTCACTTGATTGACTTGTTGTTACCTATTGAACCGAACACTAGTTGAATAACTAGTGTTAAGATAGGTTACCATCAATCGTAAATCTCTTTAGAGAGTTTAAGTCCCATCCCTCGAGATAATGTGGCCACTAAATCCCTCGTTAGTGACTTAGTGAAAGGATCCGCCAGATTTTCAATTGTTCTCACATAGGATATTGAGATGACTCCTTTTTGAATCAATTCTTTTACATATCCATGTCTTAGACAAATATGTCTAGACTTCCCATTATACACTCCACTATATGCTCTAGCCAATGTCGCTTGGCTATCACAATGTATCGATATAGTGGATACATTCTCTTTGATTAGGGATATCTCTATCAACAGATTCCTTAACCATTCAGCCTCTTTGTCGGTAACAGCTAGAGCTATAAACTCTGCTTCCATAGTGGAATGAGATATATATGTTTGTTTCTTGGAACCCCAAGAAATTGCACCTCCACCAAGTGTAAATACCCAACCAGTTGTGGACAAATTGTCCCCAAGATTGGATATCCAACTTGCATCTGTATATCCTTCAAAGATTGAAGGAAATTTGGAGTAGTGAAGACTTAGTCCTTTGGTTTTCTTGAGATAACCTAGGACTCTTCCAATCACCTTCCAGTGATCCACACTTGGATTACTTGTAAACCTACTAAGTTTACTCACCACAAATGCTATATCAGGTCTAGTACATTGAGCAGTGTACATTAGATTTCCTATAGCACTAGCGTACTCCAATTGAGCCACGGCTCTTCCTTCATTCTTCTCTAGTTTTACACTATGATCGAATGGAGTATTGACATCTTTAACCTTGAGAAGGATAAATTTGTTCAATACTTTCTCAACATAGTGGGCTTGCCCCAACGCAAAACCCCCACTTTTTTTTCTTTACTTTGATACCAAGTATGGTGTCAACTTCTCCAAGATCTTTCATCTTGAAGGTTGATAATAGAAACCTCTTCGTTTTTTCTATCCCTTTCATGCTATCACTTAGAATAAGCATGTCATCCACATATAAGCAAACAATGATCACATATCCCTTACAAGTTTTGGAATACAAACACTTGTCTCCATTGTTATGTCTAAACCCATTAGACGTGATGGCTTGATCAAATGTCTCATGCCATTGCTTAGGAGTTTGTTTCAATCCATATAAGGATTTTACAAGTCTACATACTTTATGTTCATATTTCGGTAGGACAAACTCTTCGGGTTGTTCCATATAGACCTCCTCATTGTGGTCACCATTAAGGAATGCCATTTTGACATCCATTTGATGAACATACAAGTTATGTATAGAATCTAAAGCGAACAAAATTCTTATGGAAGTTGTTCTTGCAACAGGCGCATAGGTATCGAAATAATCGATACCCTCTTTTTGCCTAAACCCTTTAGCTACTAATCTAGCTTTAAAGGTTTGGATAGTACCATCAATGTGGTATTTTCTCCTAAATACCCACTTACACCCATTGGCTTAGATCCCGATGGGAGGTCTACCAATTCCCAAGTGTTGTTGGAAAGAATTGAATCCATCTCATCATTGATGGCTTATTTCCAAAATGCACTATCTCTTGATTGCATAGCTTCTCCATAGGTCTTATGATCATCCTCAACAAGAAGTACAATATGAATTTTCCTAATGACTTCCTCTCTATTTCCTTCTACCATATAGAATGAAATTCGTTGAGAATCTATCTCATCCACTACTAGACTTTTCTCATTATTATTTTTTTAGCCTTTGACTTCTTCTAAGTTCAAAGGGTTGCTTTACATTCTTTTGAGAATTCTCCTCTCGAGAATCAATTTTGGAAGTAGAAGCTTGAGAATTGTTCTCATATAACAAATTATCCTTTAGAGATGTTGAAGCTTGAGAATTGTTGTCACATAACATGTTCTCAAATAATTCAACTTCTCTAGATTCAATCACAGTATTAGATTCTAAGTCTAATGGCCTATAAGCTTTACTATTGTTGGCATAACAAACAAAAGCACACTTTATTGCTCTTGAACCTAACTTTGTTCTATTAGGTTCGTTTTTCTTGCAATATACAAGACACCCCCACACTTTGAAGTACCCTATATTCGGTTTTATTCATTTCCATAACTCATATGGAGATATCTCATTTTTCTTCATCAGTATCCGATTTAGAATGTGACAAGCAGTTAAAAGTGCTTCACCCCACGAGTTGAAGTTCAACTTAGAAAATACCAACATAGAATTTATCATCTATAGATAAGTCCTATTTTTCCTTTCGGAAACACCATTGTGTTGTAGTGTATAAGGTGCGGTGCACTCATGAATTATACCATTTTATTCATAAAATGTATTGAATTCATTAGAGAAGTACTCTCATCCTCTATCACTTCTTACACCTTAATCTTTTTATTTAGTTGATTTTCAACTTCTAATTTATATAATTTAAAAGCATCAAAAGTTTCATCTTTATGCTTTAAAAGAAACACACAGGTATATAAAAGTAAGAAGATACCTTTTACCACCTCTAGTTAAAACACCATTTAATTCACAAAGATCACTATGGATTAAATCTAGTAAATTAGATGATCTTTCTACACTAGGAAATGGTTTCTTAATCATTTTTGCCTTAACACATGTTTCACATTTACCATAGTTTTTAATATTGCATGCAATCATACCACATTTTACTACTCTTTTCATGGTTGAAAAACCTATATGCGATAGTCTAAGATGCCACAAATATAAAGAATCATACTTAACAATATAGGCGGAATTTGCATTTTTATTGATAGCATTGAAAGTTACACCATTGGTGTACAATTTAACCATACCCTCACAAGAGTACCCATTTCCCAAAAATACATTTGATTTGGTAAGTATAAGTTTACCAGACTCAAAAACGACTTTAATGCCGGGCTTGCCAAGCAAATCACCACTTACCAAGTTTCTACTCATTTCGGGAACATAAAGTACATTCACTAACGTAACTTTCTTGCCGGAGGTGAAAAAGACTTCAATAGTACATTTGCCAAGTACCTTGGATTTGCCCTCATTGCCCATTTGAATCTCATGGTTGCCTTTTGACTCTTCAAAGGTCTTGAACAATTATTTGTCATAGATGACATGGACGGTGGCACATGTGTCATACCACCATCCTTTCACATTGCCTTGGACTGCATTCACCTCACTAAGGGTAGCAACTATAATTTTATTCTTGCGTTGCGTTTACCTTAGGTCCTTGTTGGTAATTTTCATGCCTACACTTTCTAGCATAGTGACCCTATTTCCCACACATAAAGCAAGGACCTTTCTTGGCCTTAAACTTGTTTGGGTTGGTTTTTGGACCCAAAGGTTTCTTGTTACCCTTTTCTCCCTTTGTTTTTTGGGATGTTTTGGTTGTGACACCGCATTTGCTTTGGAAGTCTCTTCATTAGACTCCTCCACAAGTTTATCTCTACATATCGATTCCTCTTCAATTCGAATATGTTTTTGGATTTCCTCTAAAGAATAATCCTAATTTTTATGAAGGATTCTTTTCCTATAGCTCTTCAAAGTTGGTGGTAATTTAGCCACTATAGCACCAACTTGAAAGGCCTCGGGAAGCTCAATCTTTATCACTTTCAATTTATTAACAATAATTTTCAATTTATGTATTTGAGGAAGCATGGGTTTATTACCAAAAAATTTGAAATCAAAATATTGCGATATTAAAAACTTTTTGGTACCTTCCTCTTCCGCCTTGAATTTTGTTTCAAGTGCATCCCATATCTCCTTTGTCGATTTGGTCTCGATGTAGAGGTCATAGAGCCTATTGGAAAGGGCGTTGAGGATATGACCCCTACAAAGGAGATTGTCCTCCTCACTCTTCCTCCTTTTCTCCACCTCCTCGGGAGTGTCCTTGTCGGATGGCGTTGGGAGAGGTTCTAGAGTGGACTCTAGAATGTAGGCAATTTTGAGAGTGGTCAAAAGGAATCTCACATTGTCTTGCCATCTAGTGAAATTGGACCCATCAAACCTATCCAACCTCACTAGGTCTTGATTCATAATCTTAATGGTCTCACCTTCCATTGAAACAAACAAAGGGATAAGCTTTTGAATGTTAGGAAAATATGTATTGCCTCGATGGAAATAGGTAAGAATATTACAACTCTAGGCAATATATTACAAATAAATATAGATTGATTAAATAAGGTTACAGCTCTATAACTGAAAATAAAAATAAACAAAAGAAGAAGAAAAAGAGAAGAAGAATGGAATAATAAAAATTACAACTCTAAGCAAAATATTACAAGTTGTTTGAAAAAAAAAAAAAGATTACAACTCTAAACAAAATTACAAGTAAATATAACAAGAGAAATAAGAAGAAAAGCAATAGAATAAATTGAAAGAACAAAACAAGGGAAACACTCACTTACACAACCTAAGTGAAGAGTGTTGGGGATCACCAACTTGAACAAGGTTTAAAACCTTTGTCAAAAACGTATTTCCCCCTAACTCAAGCACTAAGGGATCTCTCTCAGATATTGGAAAAGCTTTATGGAATTATCAAGACTCAAGGTGTTTCTAGCCAAGTGCCCTAATGGATAGAAATGTTGTGTCTTACAAGTGAGCATTAGACTCCTATTTATAGAGTTTTGAGACACCCTTTAAATTTCAAATTCCACCAACCCCATGGCTGTTACAAATGATTGATTGGATGCTTTATGTAATTAAAATAGAGATTTGGGAGTTATTTGGCTGTTGGAAACGTTCAAAATTGGATAAAACCAAAAATTGGAATATGCTGCCAGCCACTTAGGTCGCGGCCTGACAAACAGGCGTCGCGACCCTCAGAGTGTTTCTTCCTCTTGGGCCGCGACTTGACAATCAGGCGCTGCGACCTTAGGCCTTTTCCAGCAACCAATTTTCAATTTTTCCAAAAACATTCCAAATTTATTCCCAATTGATTTTGTAACTTACATACACAATATGTGAGTTAAAATCACATCTCTATCAGCCATTTCTCATATGTCTTTAAGAAATTCATCTCAATATTGTGTAATAACAAATCTACACAATAATGGGTGATAGTTGGAAGTTACAAATTTGTAACACCAAATATGTTACATATTTGGATATATCTCATATATCTAAATATTGTAACTCTTTATTATATGTTACAATATGTGACACTCTTTGTCACATTTATTTAATCTAAAAAATTATATTAAAATATAATATAATATTACATTATATTATAAAATAATATAATAGTGACTAGGTTATCGCTAGGGGCTTGGAATCAGGATTGTGCTTGTGACTCGTTTATTGGTAACCTGTGCTTAGACCAAAGGTAAGAAAATTGCACCCTATATATATGACATGTGTGGTTATTATTGAGGCATGTCAAGTGTTTAAATGTGATGCATGTGATGCACGAGAAACACGTGGTTAGGGCATGCCATGAATGTTAAATGTGAAATTGATCAGGTTATCACTAAGTCTGGCGCAAACTTCGCCAGTCTATCGAATCTCAGGGCATACTCAGTAACTGATAACCTATTCTGAGTCAGGTTGATAAACTCATCAACCTTCGCAGCTCGAACTGCTATGCTGTAGTATTTCTCATTAAAGATACCCTTAAATTATTCTCAAGTCATGGTTGTAACATTCCTCCGCTGACTTACTACATCCCACCAGACGCAGGCTAGCACAGGCTACCCTTTCACTTCCTTCGACCCTCATAAAGTCTAAGATTAAGGAAATCATGTTCATCCACTGCTCTGCCCGCAGTGGGTCCGATCCACCGTCAAAGGTGGGAGGTTGTTGCTTCCTGAATCTTTCATACAAGGGTTCCCACCTGTTCTCAACCACAGGCTGAACCGGCACTGACGCTACATTCTGCTGTATTGGTAACCCTGTAACCTGCGGAGGGGCCTGTTGCCCCATCTGACGAAGTTCTTCCTCCGTTCTCTGTAATCTAGCCTCCAATTCGGCCAAGCTGCCAGTTCTGTGGGGCAGGTGGAGGGTCCTAACCCTGATTGTCATCATCGGCTCTGCTGTCGCGGAGTCTAGATGATTGCCGAGGCATTACAACTATATGCCTGCAATTAGTGACACCGCTCATCAGGCATGATAACAAAATCCAATTCCACCTCCCATTCTCAACAACCAACCAAAATCAACAATCCAAATATAATACAAATAGCATATAACACACAACGGGCCTTGCCCTGGCATCATGCATATGCTATGTCACCCATCATGCTCTTTAAGAAATAAGCAGGCAAACAAGGCATTCAAACACATAGTCAAGCATATTAATCAACCATACCAATCAACCCTGAGTTGAGCTTTTCAATGGCAGCGTGCGTACATGTTCGGTCAATCTCCAGAACCAATAAACCTTGGCTCGCTCTGATACCAAGTTATAACGCCCTACTACCTTAGAGTCGTTACTAAGTGAGTTTATAAAGTGCAGTTAACTCGCTAAGCGAGGTTTTTAGAACAAAAGTGTGATTAAACAGAAAGTCAAGGCTGTAATCTTTAAAAGTACTCAACTTCATTAAAACTCAAGAGTTTAACAATCGGGATCCCAAAACAAGGTTTGTAAAATATTTACAATTCAAAATAGGTTTACAGATGACTAATTATCAAAAACATAATTCAGTACAGCCATTTCTCAAAAATGACTCCAACCAAAGCGGTCGGGTAGGCCAAACATGTACGCGCCGCCCCCACGCTCTCCGTACTCATGGCTGGTTGACCTTCTCTTTGCCCTTACCTGCAACACAGAGCACCCGTGAGCCGAAGCCCAGCAAGAAAACTTCTACAACACACAGCATATGCATATCATACAATCGCTATAGCAGATAACTCATATCTAATAAGACAGTCCATAAGATTTAAACACATATGCGGCCATGCCGTCCGAGAGGCGTTACCAAAGCCTGGGAACTCGGTCTACACCGTAAGGATATCCCATGTATCCATTGGGGTCTCACCCTAACCACAAGCACTCCATGTGCTAGGTGGTATCCCCGGCCCCACTGCCGTTCTCGGCCCTTCCCCGTTCCCGGCTCCTTTGCCGTTTATTCTGCTATAACCACATATAGCATTTGCAAACAACAATTAAGCATATAATAACTCATTTAAAGCTACATCCTAAAAATAATACAATCTAGGGCCGCGCCCTACAACAACACTATGGGCCCAAGCCCTGCTCTACGGGTACTACAGTTTTCTTACCTGTATCCTGAGCTTTCCGATGCACCAAGGTCACAAGCACGGTCCTCTATCACAAGCCTCTCCAAGTTCCTAGTCACAACACATATAAAACACTTTTAATACTAACCAATCCCAAAACCACTTCCCGGGACCAATCCCGTACTCTCGGGACCTCTAATTCCCTAAAACAATGCATTGGAACCATCCCCCGAGTCCGTGGGCAAAAGCTCTAAAAATACAATATTTGGCTGTCAAAATGGCCTAGGGCCGCGACACTCCCTTCAAGGGCCGCGGCGCCCAGAGGCTTTCCCCAAATCCTGATGCATGCTTGTGTCGCGGCGCCAAAGAACAGGGTCGCGGCGCCCCTACGCGAACCCAGATTTCTGGGTTTTCCCCCTGCATTTTCCCGAGCCAAAACAACTCCAATCCAACCAAGCAGGTACCTAAGCCCCAAAATCAATTTAAAACCCTAATTGAACCCTTTAACAACCTATAAACATAAAAAACAAACCCAATTACACCATCACACTCAAAATCCGCTCTTGAGTTTCAAATTCCTAAAACTTAAACCATGGCTTCCAAAAGTTAAACCAGAGCTTGAAAACTATAAATCATGCCTCTAAAATCTTAAACCACATCAGATACGAAAATTAAACATGTTAAGGATTCTTACCTCAGTCAAAACCCAGCTTGAACTCTTCTCAATTCCAGCTCCCAACCTCTTTCCTCTTGATTATCCTAATTGAATTTCCAAGTAAAACCAGCCATATTTCCTTTAGGTTTCCACACTCAATCTCTAAAAATTCAGACTTAAATTCAACATAAACAGAGCACAATTCTTACCTTTGAGCAATCCTAGCTTAAATCTGGTTTTGGTTGCCTCAAACTCCTTTGAATTTCCTCCTAGGTTTCAAGTTCCAGCTCCTCCTCCTTACTTCCCTTCCTTTCTAGCCTTTTCTTCAAATTCAGCATAAACCAAAATGATAAAGTGTAGAACGTGAATCCTTTTTCCCTTAGCTGAACCTTATCTATCCTTAGCCAATTGACCAATCTACCCTTCCCTAGAAATTCTTTCCTAACTAAACCTCAACGACACTCTTGTCCTTTCACCTATATTACAATTCTACCATTTTTCCATCTAAACTTGTTACTCTCAGCAGTTACTAATGGTTACCCAGGTTACTCAATCACCAATAACCATTAACCACTATTTTTCAAATTTACAAGATTCCCAAAATACCCCTAGGCTCCTCCCGAGCCGGGTATAAAATCCCGTTGTGACTTTTAAATTAACTAGCTCTCTAGGACCGTCTCGGCACGTGCATCACATTAATATCACCACACTCACGTGGTACAAATCTCATAATACAATGATCACATTTATGCCCTCAGCGGACTAAAGTTACCAATTTACCCCTATCATGCAAACGGGGCCCACATGCATATTTATACCACCTAAACATGCATTTTAATCACATATTCATTCAGATTCATACATTATCATGTTAATTCACTTATTGCCTTCCAGGCACGCTAATCAAGGTCCTAAACCTTATTAGCAACTTGGGGTATTACACCCTGTTAGTGACTTGTTGATTAGTGATGGACCCAAAATGGGTATGTTTAAAAATTTATAAATCGCAAGCGCACGAATCGTTCATATAGAATAGTGATCTTGTAAGTAAGGATGTCGAACCCAAAGGAGTTGTCTAAAATCAAAAAGAGAAAACTATTTTAAATCAAAAGTAATAAATTCTAACCTAGCTCCAAAGATTGATGAGTTTTAATATTATGAACATAAAATAAAAGATTGAAAAATAAAGCTATTTAAGAGAATAAAAATAAAGCAATAATGATTTGAAAATAAGTGTTAAAAGAAAAGATTATTAAGATACTAGAATCCACAAAGTGTAAGTTTAATAATATTTATTAGTATATTGATTCCCAAGTTTTAGTAATAGTTAAAATAATTCAAACTATCATTTTCCAAAAAGAGTTATAATTTTAAGCACAAATTTCTTATAAAAAGATAGGATTTTTCTTCACTTTTCAAAATTATAATTTCAAAACATTTAGTGTAAATTAATCTAATGAAATAACAAATAAATCAATGAACATTATTTATAAGGCAAAACATAATATTTTTGTTCTAAGCATGGATGTGTACAAATTAATGACACATCTTACACAAAGAATATTATGTTTATGCACTAATGAAGAACAAAGTGTAAATATGTTCTAACAATCTAAAATACAAGATATTTAAGATGAAAGAAATATATGAAGAAGAAAAATCCATAAACTTGTTGCATTACAAGGGAAATCAACATACAACATAAATATTACCTAGTTACAAGTTGCTTCATCATGATCTTAATAATCGTATGAAAAAGATTAGAAGCACATAACTAGAGTAGAAATTACAAAATAAATGACATACATACTTGCAAAATGCTCTTGAAAAACCCAAATGGAAGAGAGAATGATAGAGAGAAAATGGGAGAAAAAAGATGGTAACCAAAAATTAAGCACCCTAAAATGGTCTTCAAAACCCTTATTTATAGCCAAAATGAGATTATTAAAATAATCAATTTAAATTAATTAAATTGATTAAATTAATTAAATAAAATAAATATGGTATGTAGAGGTAAAATATAGGGTGTAATGATGATGTTGTGGTGAAAATGTGTAGACAAAATGGTAAAAAGTTGGCAATTTTGTCATAGGGGACAAAATGCAAAATGATGGGCTCAAGAGGTGGCTGAAGGTGTTGGTGGCAGGTGGTTTCGGCTGGGCTTTGGGGTGTTGGGCGTTGGGCTTCACGCTGGGCAGGAGGCCCAATTGGGCTGGCTGTGGTGAAGAAAAATGGGCCACGGCTGATTGCATGAGAGGAGATGGTGAGCCACGTTTTGGCTGGAGGCAAGTGCTGAAGGAGACTTGCTGATGGAAATGAATGCTGAGGAGAAGACTTTTCTGGGCAGCTGGCTTGTGAAGGAGAGGCTTGGGGACAGTACGGCTGGGAAGTCTTCATCTGGAGGAGCTGATGCAAGGCTGAACGTGGGCCTGGTGTGCATTTGGAAATAAAACCATTTTTCTTGTTACTTTCTACAAAAATATCACTTTTATTTCCTTTTCTCTTCTTTTTCAAGCATAAAAAATTGCAAAGTACAACCTACAAAATAAGTAAATATTAAATTAGAATCAAATATTTTCAATTATAAAATAACTCATATTAATTCCATGAAAATACTAATTGAAATTTAATTTACTTTGGCAATTAAGTTCAATAAAATCACATTTTTTAACTTATAATCTAACAAAACAAATTTCAAATAATTAAACTACAACATATTATAATAAAAAATATATAAAAACATATAAAAATCTAGAAAACTACAATAAGACTAATAAATTAAAAATTACATAAAAATTTTAATAAGTTAATTAAAAACTCAAGAACTAAGCAACAATTAGCATATAAAATATGGTAAAATAACTCTATTTTGTAGAGTTATCAATTAGTCACTCGTTTAAAGGTACATACCCCCTATTAGTGACTTGTTGATCAGTCACTCGTTCATTATCTGAACTTATTTTCATTCGTGATTACGGCTATTATTGATAGGCATGCACTTTATGATTTGATGACATGTTATTACTGTTCATGGGCATATTGAGTTTTCTTGCTGGGCTTCGGCTCACGGGTGCTATGTGGTGCAGGTAAAGGCAAAAGAAAGCTGGACTGTAACGACCTGAATTTGCTAATCGGGCTTAGGGCCTTGATTAGTGTGCCTGGAGAGCAATAAATGATTTAATATGCTTATATGTGGATTTATGTGAATATATGATTATGATGCATGTTTAGTTGAGTTAAATGTGCATGTGGACCTCGTCTGGATATTAGGGGTATAAATATGATAAATGCTATATATATGAGATATATCTATGCAGCACAGTTCGAGACAGTCCTGGTGAGCGGATAGTCAGAAAGTCACAACAGGGTTGAGATTCGGACTCAAGGCGAGTCGGGGGGCAATTTGGGTACTAGGTGTGTTATGGGGTTATTGGGACATGAAAATAAATATTTGGAGATATATTTGAGGATAGAATGTCTAGGCGGGAATATTGGGGAAATTTACCATTTTGCCCTCGGGGACGTTTTGGTACCCCGAGCCTTGAGGTAACCACATAGACTTAAGCTGAATAAAACAAAAAGGGAGGATTAATTAGAAGCTTTGGGGAACTGACTTATACTTCTGTTTTCAGCTAAGGATAGCTCTCACCATTCTTATCTCTCTCCCTTTCACTCTCTAAGAAACAACTCAAGGGAATTTGGTGTAAGCTAGCTTAAGCAAGGATTTGGGCTGAGGAAACTTAGGAGCTTGAAGCTTGGGGATTGAGGATCAACTTCAAGGATTGAATTCAGCAAGGGGTAAGTTTTAATTATAGGATTATGCTTGAATTTGTTGCTGGTTTGTAAGAGTTGCATGTTGGTTGAGTTTGATCTGTTTTAAGTGTTTTAGTTGAGTTTTGGAGTAGGATTCAATGGGGGTTTGGTGTTGTTATTGAGCTGAAATGATTGTGCTAATTATCTGGGCTTGTTAGATAAGTTTTAAGTGTGTTAGCTTGAGGAAAAATGCAAGAAAAGTGATGGAAATTTTGGGTTCGGTGGTGAGGGCCGCGGCCCGTGCGCGCGCGGCCATGGGAGGTCGAGAGGATTCATGCGCGCCGCGGCGCTTGGTGGGCGCGCTGCGGCCCGTGTGGGTGTCAGTGAGATGCTAGCCTCTGTTTTGAGGCTAGCCGCAACGCTTGAGGGTAGAGTCGCGGCCCTTAGTGCCAGCTTGTGTTTAGGCTTGGGAACTCAATGGTTAAGGCTCGAGATGAATTTTATCACCCAGATTGGTAGAATTCAAGGTCCCGGAGGTTAGAGTTATGGCTCGAAGTTATTTAATGGATTAGAACTTGATGGATGGATATGGTTATTGTGTTGTGACTAGGGTTTCAGCGAGGCTCGAGCTAGAGGACTATGCTCGAGACATCGGTGCTCGGAGAGCTCGGGACTCAAGTAAGAACCTTGTTCCCATAGAGCTTGTATGCAGGGCTGAGCCCAATGTGCTTGAATATAACTGGTATGCAGGGCGGAGCCCAATATGTTTGAATTGCAGGGCGTGACCCTTGGGATATATCTGTTAGTATTATGTACTTGTTTATTATGCTATGAGTGCTATTATGTGAATGATCGGCAAGAGCCGGGAACGGTGTAGGCTGAGATCGGCTGTAACGCCCCAAATCCAGGGACCGTTACGGTGTGCCTTGTAAATAGTGCTAAACTCGCTAATCGAGTCAGTTGGCCAAAATCGTGTAACTAAGTATGATTAGCGGTTTAGAGATTAAAAACTTTAGATGAGATGTAACGTTTCACTAGAACGTTTAGTATATACATTGGGATCCCAAAAATATAATTTTAAAGTCTACTACAAGAAAATATTTACAACAGGCCGTTCTACGCGGCAAAACAGGGTTTAACCCTAGTTTCACTTTAAACCTCGACCGTGGCGGACGAGCAGCTGCATATGTACACGTCATCACCTAAGCTCTCCAACTCAAGGATGGTCCAGCTTCCTTTTGCCTTTACCTGCACCACATAGCACCCGTGAGCCGAAGCCCAGCAAGAAAACACAATATAACATAATATAATATCAACAGTGATTGTATTAATTATTCAGGACCAACAGTCCAAGCAGATAGGTGACTAACACAAGAGTCACAAATGTGGGGACAGCACCCTCTAGCCATGCGATGATAGGATCACCAGGGCTTAACTGATAGGTTGTCCTTTCATAAGTTCGGTCAAGATAGGTGCATGGTGAATGGTCACCGACATAACCGTCCTCATGACCATAGAGTCATAACCTGGGGACAGCACCCTTTAGCCGTGTGATGATAGGATCACCAGGCTTAATAAATAAGTGAGCATCTCACTAGCTTTAACAGGATAGGTACATGGTGATTGGTCACCAACATAACCTTCCTCCCGACTCTAGAGTCGTAACTATGGAACAGTGTCCCCTAGCCATGTGACAAATAGTCACCGGGGCCATATGCCCTGGCTCTGAACATCTGGTCTTAGAACAGGCAAGCGCTTATAAGTTCATCGACTTTAGGGTCGGCCCAGCATTAATGCCATAGAGCCATTCAATGCTGATATCGATTAGATCTAATCTTCATTTTGCCCGGCGTTCATAACGCTCTGCCATTTCTGACTCTTGGGTTAGTGAAACACGACCAGTGCTCAACCCGTTGTAAACTTAACTAATAAGTCACAGCCTCACAGACGGATCTGACACCATTGCCGATTCTGACTAATAAGTCAGTGCCATACACAAGTAAGCCA
Source organism: Humulus lupulus (assembly GCF_963169125.1). NCBI lineage: Eukaryota > Viridiplantae > Streptophyta > Magnoliopsida > Rosales > Cannabaceae > Humulus > Humulus lupulus. Next base: position 8,370,763 of record NC_084800.1, read on the forward strand.
TGCCACCAAACACATATCACATGTCCAATATCCATAAACAAGGTATTTAACATGCTTACTTAACAAGTACTAGTACAATTAGGACCATGCACAACACAGAGGCTCAAGCTCTGAACGATATCATACTCAGTATACAAAGCATGTCCTAATCACATGTTTCTCGTGCATCACATGCATCATACTTAACAATCCAACATGCATCAATAGCAGCCATGCGTGTCACATTTAATAATCAACCAACATGCATCAAGAATAACCATGCATGTCACATAAACACAGGGTGCAGTTTTCTTACCTCTGGTTCGAGCTAGAATGAATAAAAGAACGACCCCTGAGAACGATCAACCTTTTGGTCCTTTAGCAGTTACCTGGTCATAACCAATTATGGAATTCCATCAATAAAATGAATAATAAAAGGTTCCCAAACCAAAACCTAGCCTCTGAGACATCAAACACTACTCAACTGGGTAGTAGGTTCGACCCCGAGGCCTAAGGCTTGAATCCCCAAGCTAAAAATTCTTTTCTGGCAAAAAAGCCATTAAGGGCTACAGCCCTCCACAGCTGCACCGCGGCGCGCCCCTCAAACAGAGGCTGCCTTACCCTGACAAGCACCATGGGCCGCGACTCACCTATGCCATGCCGCGACTCATTACGCATATCAGCCCAGAAACCAGTACGCACCAACTCGACATCCCCTGCGTTTTCCCTTGGAACTAGCCCTTCAAACCAATCCAAAGCACCAACCTAACACTCAATTCAACCCCTAAACTTCATCTACAACTCACCCTCATCAAAACCCAAGTAAAACATCAACCTAACTCCCATTAATTCAAACTATCCACCAAAGAATTACAAGCTGAAAACTCAAAGCTAAAACAGAGTATGACCAGAAACCAATGGCTAAAACTCACCTCAAATCCGAGCTTAGACCTCCTTCAATGGTTGAACCAAGTCTACAAACCCAGCCCCTTGATTTCTCAACTTAAAACCTCACTTTGAGCTCAAAAACTCCAAAGGAGAAATGAGAGAAATGGATGTACGGGATGGAGAAGGAAGACCTTGTTTTGCTCTGTTTTGTTCTATATGCTTCTACAGCCAACTTAAAGGTCATATAAATCCAACCAAATGACCTAAATGCCCCTAGGTCACTTAAGGCTTCTAAAATCATTTCAAGGGTAAAATTGGTACTTTCCACTTATCCCGTTAATCATAATTAACGCTTCCCAATTCCCGCTAATCTCAATATTCTCAAACGCCAATAATTCACATCCCATTACCCTTTAATGCCTGGTAACACTCTAATCATTAAAACACCCCGAGACTCACCCCGAGCCCCGAGCTTAAGCTTGTTATGACCAAACCGATATTTAACATACCATGATCGTCTCATGCCGAATGGCTCAAACAAACCCACATCGTAATGTGGTCTCAAAATATATCACCAACATGCGTAGAAATAAACAATTTACCCTCAATGGGCCAAATTACCATCACACCCCCTGTAACTAGAAATATGGACTCACATGCATGCATTTCACATCATATTATAATATAATTCACATGAACATGCATATGATCATTAAATAGCATCATAATTAAATTATGGCCCTCCCGGCCCCCTAATCAAGGTCTTAACCCTTATTAGGAAATTCGGGGAATTACATCTGCAGGGGGACCGGGAACGGCATTAGGCACGTTGAGTGTAAGGCCGAGTACGGCAAGGGGTCGGGAGCAGCGTTGAGCACGTGGAGTGCGAGTTGCCAGGGAGAGTCCCTAAAAGGATACCTGGGATATCCTCACAGTGTGGACCGCAAGCCCAGGGCTTGGTAAACGCCTGGGACGGCTAGGCCGTATGTGCTTAGCCCATTGGTGGCCTGTTTATATGCTTGATATATGTGTTGCATATATTATCTGTTTGTGGGTTTTCTTGCTGGGCTTCGGCTCACAGATGCTCTGTGGTGCAGGTAAGGGTAAGGAGAAAGCCAACCAACCAGGTGTGTAGCAAGCATGAAGTGGCGTGTACATGTTTGGCCAGCCTGGCTGCCACAGCCGGTGGATTTTGGGAGATGTTTGTAAACAACCCTAGATTTTTTCGTTTAGTCGACTTGATTCAGTTTGTATGTTGTAAATATTTCTAAACTGTATTTTGGGATCCCAAGTATTAAACTTTTAATATTTTCAATGAAATAAGTTTATTTCTAAAGTTTTTCCTCAGTTTATGGCTTAGTTACACTGTTTGATCTAAAACCTCGATTAGCGAGTTAAATGCACGTTTTAAACTCACTTAGTAACGGCTCTAAGGAAGTAGGGCGTTACATGGACCATCCTTGAGTTCGAGAGCTTAGGTGACGATGTGTACATATGTGGCTGCTCGACCGCCACGGGCGATGGTTGAAAGAGGAACTAGGGTTAAACCCTGTTTTGCCGCTTAGATCTACTGGTTGTAATTATTTTATTGTAATAAGTCTTTAAATTATATTTTGGGATCCCAATGTATATAGTAAACGTTTTAGTGAAACGTTATAGCTTAACCAAAATTTTTAATCCTAAACCGCTAATCATACTTAGTTACACGATTATGGCCAAATGACTCGGTTAGCGAGTTTAGCATTGTTTAAAATGCACACCGTAACGGTCCCTGGAGTTTAGGGCGTTATAGATGGCACATTTATATATTTTCATGCATGTTGGTGATTTATGATGAGGCCACATTATAATGTGGATTTGTTCGAGCTATTCGGCATGAGACGATCTTTGAATAGAAGTTAGCGGTTTGGTCATAACGGGGTTAATTTACCGGGCTCGGGGTGAGTCTCGGGGTAATTTGATGATTAGTACATTACCGGAAATTAAAGGGTAATGGGATATGATTTATTGGTATTTGAAAATTTTGGGAATAACGAGAATTGGAGGATGTTAATTATGATTAGCGGGGTATGTGGCAAATGACGAAATTACCCTTAATGGGCTTTGGGAGAGTGTTTTGACCTTAGGGGCATAATGGTTATTTTGGACCAAAATCAGTGACTTAGTCACCTTTTCCCTCAGCTGAAGGTAACCTTAGAAAACAGAGCATCATCATCATCTTCTCTCTCTCTCTCTCTCTCTCTCTCTCTCTCTCTCTCTCTCTCTCTCTCTCTCTCTCAATCATCTCTCTCCCTCTTTTTTGTTTGATTTTCTTTGGTGGAAAAGCTAGGATTTGAGAAGTTTAAGCTAGGAAATTGCTTTGGGGATCGCTAGGAAGCTCTTGAGTTCTTGAGGTAACGATTCTCCAAGCTTTGACCCTAAGTTTCCTCTGTTTTTGTTCAGCTTTTACAGAGTTTATAGTTTGATGCTAGTTGTGGGAAATCAATGAGGTTTTTGAGAAAGTTTGCTTGGGTTTTGATGAGGTTAAGGTATGGATGAAGTTTTGGGGTTAAATTATAGGTTTGGATGATGTTTGTGATTGGTTTTGAAGCGTGGTTTTCAGGGGAAATTGCAGGGGAGAAGACCAGAGTTTTTTTGGTCTGTCAGTGGCGCCCCAGCGCAACTTCTGGCACCCCAGCGCTAGGCATATGGGAATTGGGGTTCTCTCTGACTTGGGGTAGCACCCCAATGCTACCTAGCAGCGCCCCAGCGCTAGGTCATTCTCAGAAAGGCCTATTTTTAGGGCTCGGGATGACTTTGGGGGCGCGGGGGTTGGTTCTACTACCCTGTTTAGGTGGATTGGAAGTCCCGAGAGCATGGGATTAGTTCCAGGAGTGAGGTTTTAGATTATGAACCTTTTATTGATTTACTTTATTGATGGATTCCATATTGGTTATGACTAGGTGACAGTTAAGGAATCAAATGATCGATCGTTCTCAAGGGTCGTTCATTTGTTATTTCTCGCTCGAACTAGAGGTAAGAAAACTGCACCCCATATGTGACATGCATGGTTATTATTGAGGCATGTTGAGTGTTTAAATGTGGACATTGATTACACATCAAATTCTTAGCAAATCTTGCTTACTTGTGAATGGTACTGACTTATTAGTCAAAATCGGTGATGGTGTCGGTATTAACTGTGAAGCTGTGACTTACTAGTCAAGTTCGGCAGTATTACTGAGCACTGGTCATATGGTATTGACTTATGAGTCAAGAACGATATTAGTGTGTTTAACGCAAGCCAAAAAGATTAGATCTAATCGACATAAGCATTGAATGACTCATCATGAGCATTAATGCCTGACTGACCTTTAGTTCGATGAAAACTAAAAACGCTTGTCTAGTGTAAAGGCTAGTTATTTAGAGCCAGAGCCAGAAAGGCTAAGGTGTAATGCCCCAAATTTCCTAATAAGGTTTAGGACCTTGATTAGGAGGCCGGGAGGGCCATAATTGATTTATTATGTTATTTAATGATTATATACATGTTTATGTGAATTATATTATAATATGGTGATAAATGCATGCATATGGGTCCATTTTTAATTATAAGGGCATTTTGGTAATTTGGCCCGTTGAGGGAATAATTGTGTATTTTCATGCATGTGGGTGAATTATAAATAATACCACATTATATGTGGATTTGTTCGAGCCATTCGGCATGAGACGATCATGGTATGCAAGTTTTCGGTCTGGTTATAACGGGGTTAATTTTGGGGCTCGGGGTGATTTGAGGATTAGAACATTACCGGGAATTAAAGGGTAATGGGATATGATTTATTGGCATTTGAGAATGTTGGAAGTAACGAGAATTGGAGGGTGTTAATTATGATTAATGAGATAGGCGGGAAATGACGGTTTTGCCCTTGGTGGCTATTAAGGCTTTTAATTAGGTATGAGAGCATTTAGGTCTTTTCACCCTAAGCTTATAATCAGCCATTAGAAGGCTGTGGAAGGGAACCAAAACAGAGCAATCCTCTTCCTTCTCCCGTACATCATTTCTCTCCCTTTTCTCTTTGAATTTTCGAGCACAATTTGGGGAATCAAGCTAGGGAACCAAGCTGTGATAAGCTAAGGTTGTGTTCCACCATTGAAGAGGATGCTAAGCTGAGATTGAGGTGAGTTTCTAGCCATTAGAATCTCTTGTTCTTGCTCTGTTTTCATTTGGAGTTCAGTTTGGTTTTGAGTTGGAAAGTTGAGAGTTTGATGGAAGTTTTGGCTAGGGTTACTTGGGTTGTGATTCCTAGGATATGTGTAGATGGTATTTGGGTTCATTTGGGGGTTTAAATGGTGTTTGGAAGCTTGATTTTCATGTTGGAAATGGAGGATTCGAAGGAGGCAAGAACCAGCGCGATTCTGTCTGGTCCTAGCGCTATAGCCCAAAGGGTAGCGCTACAGCGCTAGCCAGGGCAAAATGCCCCTGGTTGTAGCGCTGGGGCGCTAGGGGGGCAGCGCTACCTTGTTTTCTCTGAAGCATGTTTTGGGTGTTTTTGAGGGTTTTTGGCTCGGGGTTTCAATTCCTAAGGCTCGGGATCGAATCTACTCACCGTTTGAGTACAATTTGGGGTCCCGGGAGTGATGTTTAGGTCAAGACTCTATTATTGTTGATTTCATTAATCGAAGGTTGTATTTGGTTATGCATAGGTGACCGCTAAGGGATTAAATAATTGATCATTCTCAAGGGTCGTTCGTTTGTTATTTCTCGCTCGAACCAGATGTAAGAAAACTATACCCAGTATGTGATGCACGAGAAACATGTGATTAAGATATGCCATGAATGTGGAATATGAGATTGTTCAGAGCTTAGGTCTCTGTGTTTGTGCATGATCCTAATTATTCTAGCAATTGTTAAGTAAGCATGCTGAATACCCTACGTTTGGATATTTGACATATGATATATGCTTGGTAGCATTGCTTACTTGTGCGTGGCACTGACTTACTAGTCAGAATCAGCAATGGTGTCAGATCTGTCTGCGAAGCTGTGACTTACTAGTCAAGTTAAACAACGGTACTAAGCACTGGTCGTATATAACTGACCTAAGAGTCAGGTGCGGCATAAGCGTCTTGAACGCAGAGCCGATAAAAGATTAGATCTAATCGACATCTGCATTGAATGACTCATTATGAGCATTAATGTCGGATCGACCCTAAGTTCGATGAAAACTAAAAGCACTTATCTAGTCTATGACTAGTTACTCAAGGTCAGGGCCAGAAGGCCCTGGTGACCGTGTCGTCACATGGCTAAGGGTGCAGATCCCATGTTAGTGACTTGCTCCTCAGTCACCTATTTAATTAGGGTTATAAGCCCCGGCATGGTTACCGGAACCATCAGTGTTAAATCACTCATCTAAATAGGATTGACTTGATAGTCATCCATTCAGGAGGGCAGGATTCCTTATCCTGGATACCCCATCATTATCTGAACTTATTTGCATGCTTGAATAGAGCTATATTTGCTAGGCATGCCTGATATGACTTGATGACATGTTATTATTGTTCATGAGCATATTGAGTTTTTTTGCTGGGCTTCGGCTCACAGGTGCTATGTGGTGTAGGTAAAGGCAAAAGAAAGTTGGACCATCCCTGAGTTGGAGAGCTTAGGTGACGATATGTACATATGTGGCTGCTCGACCACCACGGCCAAGGGTTGAAAGAGGAACTAGGGTTAAACCCTATTTTGCCGCTTAGATCGACTGGTTGTAAATATTTTATTGTAATAAACCTTTAAATTATATTTTTGGGATCCCAATGTATACAGTAAACGTTTTAGTGAAACGTTATATCTTAACCAAAAATTTTAATCCTAAACCGCTAATCATACTTAGTTACACGATTATAGCCAAATGACTCGGTTAGCGAGTTTAGTTCAAAATGCACACGGTAATAGTCCCTGGAGTTTAGGGCATTACATAAGGTGACCTACACGTCACATGGCTAGGAGGGTATGGGATCTCAGAGATAGACTTATCAGTCATCTGACCGAGATAGACTTATTAGTCAATTGTTCAGAGAGACTTATTTGTCGTTTACTTCAGAGAGATTTATTAGTCATCTACCTCATAGCGAGAGACTTATTAGTCATCTACTCAGAGCGTAGGACTTCACAAACATTTACGTGTACCTGCTTGAATGCATGAGTATGGTTATTATTGCTAGGCATGCCTGTTTGACTTAGTAACATGTTATTACCTGTTCATGAGCATATTAAGTTTTCTTGCTGAGCTTCGGCTCACGGGTGCTATGTGGTGCAGGTAAAGGCAAAAGAAAGCCGGACCATCCTTGAATTGGAGAGCTTAGGTGACGATGTGTACATATGTGACTGCTTGACCGCCACGACCAAGGGTTTAAAGAGGAACTAAGGTTAAACCCTATTTGCCGCTTAAGTCGGCTAGTTGTAAATATTTTGTTGTAATTAACCTTTAAATTATATTTTTGGGTTCCCAATGTATATGGTAAACATTTTAGTGAAATGTTGTATCTTAACCAAAAAATTTAATCCTAAATCGCTAATCATACTTAGTTTCACGAT